>NW_027530644.1:145429-460304 GCF_008692635.1 Crocuta crocuta | reverse complement strand
CTTCTTGTTATATCTAGATCTGTACTACAGAATTTAAAATTGAATGGAGAGATGTTGAAAAAGTTTCAATTGTTTTGTTGTTAAAGGTGTCATTTCAGAATAAAGGCAAAAAAATTAAATTGTTAAATCTAAAAAAGCTTAAGAATGCAAGTGAACTTAGTGTGTAAGGCATTTGTTTTTACTTGATACAACCAGTTGAATGAGAGCTCAACAGAAAAGTGGAATGTAGGTGAGATCTCAGGGGCCATTTGTTTGTGGGAGAATATCAGGATGTGTTATTGGAAAAATTTTTGGTTCACTTATAATGTCTATCAACATTATAACTAGTAGTGTACTGAAGAAATCATTGAAGTTTCGATGAAAAAATAATGGATGTCATCAATATTATGGCCCTTACTTGTCAACAGTCACAGACTATACAACATAGGAAGTCTTACACATCATTTCAATCTACATCTCAAGCAAAAGATGCTTTAAATAGCATCATGAACTGAATTCACAAGCTAAGAGTGGCCAAGCTCTACAATATCACACATATTGAACCCTCACATTTTGATTTTTGCTAATTAAATTCTCTTATTTTCTTTCTACATTGTAAGTAAAAAACTCTCATTTTCCAGGCTTTAGCTTCTTTGAATCTTACACACAAATTTCAAAACTTCACCCCCATTCTGTTTTATCTTCCTCTCGTCTATCATTACTCATGTTATGCTATACGTCCACATGCTCTTTCTGCTATAATTCCATTATTCCTCACTGTCCGAGTAATCCTCTCACTATTTCAACCATGACTTCTCCATTTGTTCTAAGTGTTAACTGAATCCTCCCTCAATGTCTGTTCATATCACAGTGACTTGAGCCCAAACAAACTAACCTAGTGAAACATCTTTCAGACTCTAACCAGTGCCTAAATAAGTTCCTGTCTTCCAATTGTCAAGTTATTACTTATTTAGATAAATAATAATTGTTATGTCCATCTTTATATATCTTCTCTGAACTCACGGTTTCAGGACATTGATATCTTTATTCTATGGCTTTATATATCCTCCTAAATCTCAATTTCATTTTAATTCAGTTAATCTTTCATTTTTCTCCTTTCCTTGTTCACAATAGAAATTGACTCTCCATTTTTAATTCCTCCATTTTTTGTCACCAAGTATAACGAAGAGCATGTGTTTTGAACCAAGTACAATGCACCATGGAGAAACTAGAGATTATATATGATGCAGTACCTGTCCTCAGAATAATCCAGTTTCCATAGAAATAGAAAACAATCAAAGAAACATACAAAGACAATCAATATTCAAATATTTAATTCTGTGTGACTGGTTAGATATATTGTGCAAGAATAGCTTTCCATGCAGTACCAAATCCCCAATCCAAACACACATTTTAGAACATCAATGCTTTTTATGTTACAGAAAATGAGGCAGGGTTTTATGTGTGTGAAGGCACATACATACATACACATACTCTCAAGAAACGGGGGAGACAAACTGGAATCAGACAGAACTGAATTCCAATTCTGATTTCAATACATAAGCTCTGTGACGTCAATCAACATATTTCAAAGATCTAAAACTAATGGATCCACCAATTCCAACCACATGGAATTATACAAAAATTAATGGATATAACACCTGTTGAGATCTCCATGGGCCTGACTCCCAGTAAACAGACAGTAAATATTTTCCAGCTGAGTGGGTGCCAATTATTTATTACAAGGGTATAATCTTACCACATCAGCTAAATCTCTTAAGCCCTAAAGGCAACCCTGGGATACAAATAGGAATGATTTCATAGAATGCTGTAAGGACTACATGAGGAAATCCAAATAACAGAACAATGCCTGGTATCTAAAAAGAAATACTCTATAAACATCCATTGTAGTTAGATTATGATAATATTTCTTTGTTTTACTTCATCTATAATTAATATCTAAATTCTATCACTTCTACAAAATAGACACATTAAATTTGAAATAAGAAGAGCTATTTTTTAATGAAAAAAATGCTTCAGTAATATCTACATTCTGTTTTCATGAGTTCTTTCATACTACACACAGTCTTTTGTGATTTGATATCACCCAATAAGCTCATATAGCTCAGAGACTGAACATAAGTTCAATGAGACTCTAGGTGTCTTAAACTTCCTTTATGCATATTGATCTTTTATATTTTTCCCTTTCTGAATCCATCCTGAACAAACAGAAAGCATTTTAGAGCACTTTAATGCATCTTATATTGTAATATGTGCTTAATGACACTTATTAAGCCACAGACGTAAAAAGAAAAAGGAGGAGAATAAGAAAGGAGAAAATCCAGACAAAGGGAGGAGGCACAAGGATTAACACAGTGTCTAAATGTATATGCCTGGTGATATTTGATAACTGCTGCTCTTATAAATCCCTCAAGGATCTCATAACCCAATGTCCCTGAACTTAAAATCATCTTGTGTACCCCTTCCATTACACATTAATGCCCAGTTAAGTTATGACAAAACAGTCTGGCCTCTTTCTCAGTACGGTAGGGACCAAATGAAAATGTTTTGTCAATGATAAGCAGATGAAATAGGGCTTACCAAGCATTTTAAGTATAAAAACTCTTATATAAGCAAAGAATGTCAAGAGCATTTAATAGCAGTTATGCTTAAGTCATTAACTTAACAGAAATTATATTTTAGTTTCTGTTGATTAAGAAAATAATTTTAATTTCAATTTTAGTAAAATTTTTAAATGTACTTACAATGTATCAATTACAGCATCATTCTTCATTCATGTGAAAAATATATGTATTATGGAATCATAACATACCAGCAACTTGAACATTGTTGAACGAATGAATGTATAGATAATTCACATTTTCTTTATTCATTCATCCATCAATGGGTACGCAGATGTTTTTCATCTCTTGGCTATTGAGAATAATGATGAAAATATTGAGAATAATCCTGCAATAAACATACGAGCACAAATATCTCTTCTAGATCTTGTGCTTTATTCCACCATGGTCAGAAAAAATACTTGGTATGATTTCAATCTCCTATTTGTTAAGACATGTTTTGTGATCTAACATGTGCTCTCTCCTGGAGAATGTTCCAAATTGTGTTTGAGAAAAATATATGATCTGCTATGCTTAGTGAAATGGTTTGTTATGTCTGTTAGGTGCATTTGATCTATGGTGTTGTTCAAGTCTGTTGTTTTATTATTTGATCTTCTGTATGGATGTTCTATTGATGTTCTATCTCTATTGAAATGAGATACTGAAATACCCTATTATCATGTTGCTGTGTATTTCTCCTTTTATTTCTGTCAATGTTTGCTTCATATAATTTTGTTTCTGATATTGAGTTTATATTTAAAATTTTTATATATTCCTGTTGAATTCATCCTTTATCATTATATAATGTTCTTTGATTTTTGTGATAGTTTTTGACTGAAAGCTCTTGTATGATATAAGTATGGCTACACAGCCTCCCTTCACTAACCTTTGTAAGTAATATCTTTTCCCATTCTTTACTTTCAGCCTATGTGTATCCATGAATCTAAATTGAGTTTTTGTAGACATCTTGTTTTTTTTTTAATCCTTTCACCTAGTCTTTTTGTTGGCAGTTTAATCCATTTAAAGTAACTCTTATAGGGAAGGACTTACTATTTTATAATATGATTATTTTTCTGTCTTATACAGTTTATCTGTTTTTGTCCTTCTTTTTCTCTCTTGTTGACTTCCTTTGTGATTTGTTGATTTTTTTTGTAGTAATATTTTGATTTCTTTCTGTTTTTCTTTTGTGTATCTTCTTTGGGTATTTTCTTTGTAATTACTATAAGGCTTACATAAAACAGCTTATGGTTATTAAAGTCCATCTTAACCTTTTAACAACTTCAACTAAATGCAAAACCTCTACACTTTTACTTCTCCCCTTCAACACACATTTTATGTTGTTGATATTACACTTACCATATTTTTGCATTATATATCCATTAACATATTTCGTTGTTATATTTATTCTTAATACTTTTTGTCTTTTAACTTAGAATTAATATGATTTATAATCTACCATTGTAGTATTGAATTATTCTTTTTTGTCTATTTATTTACCTGTACTAGTGAGTTTTATATTTATAGATACTTTGTGATGTTGTTTAGTGCTCTTTCAACTTGTTGAACTCCTAGCATTTCTTGTAAGGCAGGTCTAGTGGTGATGATCTCCCTCAGTCTTTGTTTTTCTGGGAGACTTTATCTCTCCTTCATTTTTGGAGAACAGTTTTGCCAGGTAAAATATTTCTTCTTGGTAGTTTCTTTCTATACTTTGAATGCGTTATCACACTCTTCTGGTCTGCAAGATTTCTCCTGAGAAATCCATTAATGGTCTTATAGGTGCTTTCTAGTACATGATAAGTTACTTTTCCCTTGATCCTTTTGAAATTCTTTGTCTTTGGCTTGACAATTTAATGTTTCTCACTGTTGTCTTCTTTGGGTTCTCCTATTTAGAATCCTGTAGGCATAATGAATATGGATGTTCATTTTCCTTCCCAGAGGAAAGTGAAGTTTGGGAAGTTTAGAGCCATCATCTTTTTAAATTAGCTTTCTGCCTCTTTATCTTTCACTGCTCCCTTCAAAACTTCCATTTGCATATAATAATCTTTTTGATGGTGCCCTATAAATCCCTTAGGCTTTTTTTACTTTTCTCATTACTGTTTCTTTTTGTTCTTCTGATTGGATAATTTCAAATGACCTGTCTTCAAGTTCACTAACTTTTTCTTCTGCTTGATTTAGTTCATTACTGAACACCTCTAACAATTTTTTAATTCAATTACTGTTTCTTCATCTCTGGAATTTCTGTTGGGTTCTTCTAATAGTTTTATCTTTTTTCATATTATCATTTTTAATGCATAGTTTTCCTGAGCTCATTGAGCTTCTGATGGTTATTATGAATTATTTTTCTGATAAATCATATACCTCTGTTTCTTTAGGGTCAGTTTCTGGAGATTTATTTAATACCCTTAGTTGGGCCAAGGTTTCATGTTTCTTTGTGTCTTGTAAATTTGTGTTGGCATCCACACATTAAAACAAACCAAAACCAAAACCAAACAAAAAACAAGCAATCTCATCCAATCTTTATGGACTGGCTCTGTACAGGGAATGGCCTTCACCCATCAGCCCACCTAGAGATTCTGGGGACCTCTCAAACCTTGTATATTGATGAGTCTTCTCTGGACTTTGTGTGTAAGTTTCCCCCCACCCCACTGGCTTTTATTTAAGGAGATTGTAATCTCTTATTCCTTCTTGGGCCTATCTATGGTACTGTGGGTCTTTCAGAGCAGTAGCAAGCTGCCAACCTCTCATTAGTTCTCAGTGGTCCCTAGGCATCTAGAGTATGTGGGGTTCCATCAGTTCTTTGAGACAGGTGAGGCAAAAACTAGTGCCTCTAGTAGTCACCAGAGATTCTGGAACTTTATACACATGCCCCCAGTCTTTCCTTCCTCAGAGAAAAAATAGTTGTTTGGAATTTTCTCCTGCTCATTCCACACTAAACCAGGGGGAGGGACTCTGGTGAGTAAGTTGATGCTAGTCCAATCACTGCCTATCTTCTCAGTGGCCCTCAACCTGGTGCCATTCCTTGTCAGTGCCTAGATTTAGGCAAGACAGAAACAAGTCCCTTCAGCAGGTCCCTGAAGTCTGAATGTTAGGCGTATATTTTAGTCTCCTCTTTTCTCCTAAAGAAAAGCCTGGAATAAGAAATTTCTTTTCCAGTTGTTCTGTGGCATACCGTGAAGATGGGCTATGGTGAGTGAGTGGCACAAATTTTCCTACCAATACTAATGGGACTCATTTCATGATTGCCTGGGATGCAAGTCTTTTAATAGGTCTCTGAATTTCTCACAAAGCCAACTGGCCCATGTGTTGTTGCTGAGTTGGCATCTCTGTTGAGTGAAGAAGGAGGGTCTGGGGCTTTCTATGTTATATCTTGCTGATGTTACTATACACTTACTCATTCATTTTAAATTCTCCCCAAATTTTTAATAAGTAGCAAAACTCAGCAAATAATAATCGTTGTTTGCTTTCTATGTTAAAAATCTTAAGATGTCACAGATTATCACTTTATCAAAACCTGACCTTTAATAAACAGCCAGCACCCTTTATATCCCTCAAGACTCTACATGTTGCCATTTCATATTCTTTCTTCTTTATTCTGTTCTACCTTCTCAAGTTCTCCAATACATCAGGCAGGCCTTTGTGCTCTGTACTGGCACCTTCTTGTTCCTACCCAGGATTTGACCTTGTTCTTCTGTCCTTTTTTCTTGTCAGCCCTCTCTCCTCCTACCTCTCTTTCTTTTCTTGTACTTTAATTTTTTTTCTCTCCCTTGAGAATCACTCAGCCATAATCTGATCCAGACTGTAATAAAAACCAAGATTCACAGTTATAATAACAATGAAAGAGCATGACAACTTATCCGCTTTGAACAAATGAACATATTTGTAGTATATTTTTGAGGAACTGATTTTATTAGGATGACTAAATTGTTGAACTTTTAAACTAGTCAATCCCTTGTCAGGTAATTTTTATTAGGCCAAGGAAATATGTGTTATCAGTTATGATGTGTTTGTTAGGAGAGAATAACTTAAACCACAAGGACACATTATTTAACAAGGATCCAGGCAAATACTGTCTTAAGGTTGGGCCAACATTTTGTGAAGTAAAAAGGACCCAGTCTCTTTCTATTCTTTCACTCTACCATTTCAGCATATGGCTTTTATCCTAAACTTAGTCATCAGATAATTATAAAATATCTACCTCAAATCCTGGTATCATACTCTCTTATAACTGTATCCAAGCCAAAGAGAAGAGCATTATAAATAGGATCATCTCCTGGTGCTGCTTTTGCTTTTTGTTAAGCAGCAAAACCTTTATTAGAATCTCCAAAATTTAAATCCCATTAGGTAAAAGTTATTGGCATGTCCACCTCCATATCTATCATTGGGAAAGGGAAATCGGATCTATATGGTTGCTTTAGAAAAATCATGAATCATCACCAAACCTGAATGTATAGACATTTGAACAAAGTTGGGATGCCTAAAGTAAGGAAAAATAAGGAATGACATGTAGGTGTCTACCCAAGTCCACCTCAGTGTCATTCCAAATATGTATTGCTTTGAGGGGTCAAAATTTCTCCATTTACAATAGAAGCAAACCTCATACCCAAGATAGAACCACAGCCATTGAGAACTTCTTCGGACATGTCATATTCCTGCATCCTTAGTACTGGAGCTTGTAATAAAAGGGATGAGACAGCTATGGTTTCTACTGTCACACTACTCATGGGCCAAGTGATATTATTGAATAATAACAATAAAATAAGGTAGGTGTCGTTGTGGTACACAGTCCAGCATGCTGTGAGAGTACATATCCCAGTATCTTGGGAATTATCAAAAGCTTCTCAGAGGAAGTGATATTCAAGTTGAGACCTAAAGGAGAAGTAGGAGTTTGCCAAGCAGCTCTACATCAAGAATGCTCTAAGTGCAAAGGCTTAAGGACAGGGAAGAATGGTGTATTCAAAGATCTGAGGGAAATCAGATGAAGCTGGATGGCAGAGTTGGAAAGGACAGTCATAAAAGATGGGACTAGATCATGAAGGGCTTTCAAAAATAACAAGGCACTTGTAATTTGTCCCCAGCTACAACAGACAGGGACAGGTAACACCTAGACCTTGAATTAAATGAAGTGCTGAGCATAATGGAATGTGTAGGAATAGGAAAAAGGGCTCCACCTTCTTCTATCAGTACTTAGACAATATGTCTTTTCCAGAAACAAGCAGGATATTACTTGAAGGCACTTTAGCAGTGATATGAATTATAATCATTTGCAAGACATTTGTGAAACTGAAGGTGCAGGATATTCATAGTTTGAAATTTAAAGTACCTTCAAAAGTTTTACTTATTTTTATGACCTCATGATCAAATTCTATTAAATAAAATAGACAATAATACCTTTAAAAAGTTAAAAAAAAAAAAAAAAACAATGTCAATTGACGTTCAAAAGATCTCTTAAATCCAAATCTCTTAAGTGTGGCAAAATCAGGGTTTACCAGTCAAGGTCTTTCTGTTGTAAGTAAAAGAAACCAACTCTAGCATATGAAAAGAAGTAGAGATGTGTTGTAAGAATGCAACCATGTATTACAGAATCCAGAGACATGTTCATATCTGGCCACCAAAAGGGACTGTATTCAGGAAATGAAAAACCATCAAGGCCATTTTTGTGTGTCTTCTACTCTTTCCTGTTCTTGCTGAACTATTTTATTCTTCTCTTTGTTGTCTCTGTGGACTAGGTTTCTCAGATCACCCCTGCAGCAATGGAATACGAGTACCTGTCTTATTCTAATATAAGTGATGTCAGAGACGAGCTACAGCTTCTCATTTCATATGATAAATTTTAAGAAGAAACAATCTGAGTAGCCCCATGGCAGATGTTCACCCTGGTCTATTCAGTGAAGATCAGAACTACAGGGCTACAGAGTTGATATCTGCTGGCCATCTGGGCCCACAGTTTTAAGGAACAGGTCCCCAAAAAAGATGTTATTTTGAGTTAGGAAATAAAAGTTCAAAATTCTATTATAGCACTAAGAGGCTAAAGACTTCTCATATTCTAATAATTGTGTTATTAATTACATTAATTAAATTATGTAGTTATACTATGGCTATGATAATACATGCCAAAGATATAACATGTTTCTTTTTTTTAATTTTCAAGTGTTTATTCTTTTTTATTTTTTTAATGTTTTATTTATTTCTGACAAAGAGAGAGACAGGGTGAGCAGGGGAGGGTCAGAGAAAGAGGGAGACACAGAATCTTAAACATGCTCCAGGCTCTGAGCTGGCAGTCAGCACAGAGCCCGACACGGGGCTTGAACCCACGAACCGTGACATCATGACCTGAGCCGAGGTCAGATGCTTAACTGACTGAGCCACCCAGGCACCCCACATTTCTAATTATCCTCTGTATCTATGTATTTTATTTGTTAAAATAAGAGAAGCTACCCTGAGTTAGATAGTTTTGAATGCTGCCATGCTTAAAGATAAAACCAAAGGACATTTGTGAGAGGACTGCTCCCTTCAATGAGGTATTCTATAATCTTTCTCTAAGTCAATTTTCTTGATCGCTAAACCTTTTTCATCGGCAGTTAGATAGCCTGATGAAGTCTCCTTTATTATCTGACTCATTAGTACGTGAATTCAGGTAGCCTAGAGATTAAATCATTATCTCATGAAGCAGGCCGATAACATATGGAAGAATATAATTGTTTAGAACTTCCTTAGGGGGCTCTACTGTAATGGATTTAGAAAATAGTCTGACTTATGTTATGATTATATTAGCACAGCACATACCTTAATATGAAAAGAGTTAACTTCAAAAATACATCTATAATAAAAGAATCATGGTATGTTACATAAAAATAATTTTTCAATTTGCAAACATTTTTCAATACTTCACATTATCTCACTGAGAGATGCTTCAGTAGCAATACCTGTTTGGGGGCCTTCAGTTAAGTCCCAAAAGACATGATTAAAATGACAGTGTAATTCAACATAGTCCTTGTATTCTAAGGACTCTGTTTAACTTATTGAGAACCCTAGCAAGTAATGCTTTTGCACAAATGGCAATTTAATGCATGACTCTTTCATTTAAGTAGTTCATCTAAGTTTGATGTTGATTAAAACATAGCTCATCATTAAGCCCATCTAAATACACCTATACATATTTATCATGGCTGAATTCTATTACAGATTTAATCTGGAGGTCCTGAAATGTGCATCACAGCAGAAAAGGGCAAGAATGATACCAGCTTAAAATGTGAGGTGCAACTTCATCCATATGAATCAGAACAGAAATCAAGAGATGACATGGATAACACCCTGGAATAACCTTCCTGTTTCCATCAAAATACATATCTCTGCAGGATTAGATCTAATCAG
The DNA here is from genome assembly GCF_008692635.1 of Crocuta crocuta. Lineage (NCBI taxonomy): Eukaryota > Metazoa > Chordata > Mammalia > Carnivora > Hyaenidae > Crocuta > Crocuta crocuta. Next base: position 450,333 of record NW_027530644.1, on the reverse strand, counting down.
GAATGAGGGAAATTTATGAGTAATACATTCTTAAATGGGGGTTGTTAGATAAAAAATAGCTCTTGTTAAACAGATTGAATGTCACCTCATTAAGGTACCAATCCGTGGTTGTTCACAGGTTTTCCAAATATAAATCTCAAGCCATATCCCATGATGATGCCATTAAAAGTCACCTAGATCCAAAGAAGAAACATTAAAACAAGAAAGGGTAGCAAGATTTTAAAGACTATATTTGTTGTAGGATCCACAGATTACAAGCTGTTTAATACCTGGAGTTGTGGCATATTTTTAAAATGAATACAGACAGACATTTAGCAATAGTTTATTGAATGCCCTCTCTTAATAGTAGATACTTTTAGAGGATAATTTAAAAAGTGAGTTGTGCTATTTTACTGTTACAAGAAAATTGATAGGTCACCTGATCTGACCTCCCACTCAAGGCAAAAAAATCTAGCCCTAATACAGTGAATTGTTTAAAAACTTAAAATGTTTAGGAAACGATGTCATCATTTCAACCTATTCTTTCACTTAATTATTGCATGTTCTTCTCTGTTGTAACCTAAACTTTTCTCCCTTTAGTTTCCACCCTTTTGTCCTAATACAATTCCACAAGAGTATCAGTTTGGTCCTTGTTTCCTATATCTCATCTCATAATCTAATAAGACTTTTAGGTTTATTTCAGATGTCAAGTTTAAGAGAAATCAGATGCATTTTTTTTAGACTTGATATGGAAAATATTGTAAAGAGAGAGAATCATTAAATTCATGGAAAATCAAATTCCAAATTTATTAATTTCTATATTTAATTGAGTTCAAAGCAAAGAAACATTTTGTTATGCATATTACATATTTCATTTAGAATGCCAACAAATGCTTTGAAATTGAGTGTTTTTATTTTACAAACTAGAAGCACACACTTGTAAAATCATTTGTCCTTAGCTTATTAGTGAAATGTGTTTATTTATTGATGAATGTAATTTGGAAAGAATTCAGAACTAATTTTCAATGCTGCTATAAAATCTGATAAAAGGACTTAATCTCACAATCTACAAGTTTCTATATTTAAAAGACTATAAATTTATTTTGAGAGAGATAGAGAAAGAGAATGTGGAAAGGGCAGAGAGAGAAGAGAGAACCACAAGTTGGCTCTACGCTAGATTCACGAACTATGAGATCATGACCTGAGCCTAAATCAAGAGTCCGACACTTAACCAACTAAGCCACTCAGGCAGGCCTTCAAATTTCTATATTTAAATAAAAGGGTTATTTGACTTTTGAGATACTTTGGAAGTTATCTTCCATTCTCCCATTGTGTAGAAAAGCAAAGCATGGCCAAGACAGTTAAGCAGATTTTATATGATCACACATCCATTAGTTATAAAGACAGGAATACTATGAAATCTCTTGTCTTTTCAACAAGATATTTTTTCTTATTGCATGACAAATCCCGAACTTGAAAAATTATCCCAAGTCAATGATAATTCTCACACATACGAAATTTATTTTACAATAATCATTCAATTATTTTTGCCTTTTGTGATGTGATCTTTTAAAGAGGACCAGGTCATGTTAAAAGTTTCTGAAATTAATTAAATGATAAAATCTTTCTGATGTATAATAATACATACAAAACCTTTCATGTTTTCAGTAAATGTTACATATCTTATTTTTGCAGCCATTATTTTGGGTATAATTAGGATGAGCCAAGGACATGAAATTTAATTCTCAGTTTGTTGCTATTTTTAAAAACATCAGTGGTTTTGCAAATCCTGACAGGTAGATGTTACTTTTCAGTATATTTCTTGCACTCATTTTTCTTTTATTAAAATTTTTTAATGTTTTATTTATTTCTGAAAGAGAGAGGGTGAGTGACAGTAAGAGAGAGAGAGAGACAGAGACAGAGAGAGACAGAGAGAGAAACAGCATGATCAGGGGAGGGTCAGAGAGAGAGGGAGATACAGAATCTGAATCAGGCTCCAGGCTCCGAGCTAGCTGTCAGCACAGAGCCCGACGCTGGGCTCGAACCCACAAACCATGACACCATGACCTGAGCCGAAGTTGGATGCTTAACCGACTGAACCACACAGGTGTCCCTCATTTTTCTTTTCAAATATGCCAAATGCTTCAATTCTTAGTAGTTTCACATGGTTTCCATAACCTCCAGTTTCTGTTTGAGAATCTGCGTCTTTTCCTACACTTTATCTTAGCTTCTAAAATAAATAAAAATAGGAGACTAAATATTTTTATTTCAAACATGAAGAAAATGTTCAGGTGTAACCTCAGTCAAGAGATCATTTATTGTGTATAATTACCTTGCAGTTTTACATTTTTATAATCATTCATAGTGATTCTCTAATTTTCAAATTGTTTCAAATATTATCAATTCAAATAATTTTTAATAAAAACTACTAATTTGTATAACTACACCCACTCTTGTATTAAAACTGTATGAGCCATAACTCAGTCCTTTCTACTATCAAAATATCTGAAATTTTCTTCAACCAATACTTGGCCTTCTGTAAGTCTCATTAAGTACTTCTCAAAGCCTTTTTTTAAAATTATATTTTAATATTTATTTATTTTTAAGAGGCAGAGAGAGACAGAGCACAAGCAAGGGAGGGACATAGAGAGAGGGAGACAGAGAATCAGAAGCAGGCTACAGGCTCTGAGCCATCAACACAGAGCCAACCACGAGGCTCAAACCCACAGACTGTGAGATAATGACTTGAGCTGTAGTTGGATGCCCACCCGACTGAGCCACCCAGGCTCCCCAAAGACTTTTTTTTTTTAAGTTTATTTATTTTGAGAGAGTAAGTAGAGGAGTGGCATAGAGAAAGGGAGAGAAAGAGAATCCCACGCAGGTTCTGCAGTGACAGTGTGGAGTTTGATGCAGGGCTTGAACTCGCAAACCATGAGATCATGACCTGAACTGAAATCAAGAGTCAGATGCTTAACTGTTGGAACCACCTAGGTACCCCTCAAAATCTTAGTAAATACTTATTTAGGCCCTGATCTGCCGAAAAATGAGAGAACACTTTCAATAATTTTAAAAGTTAGTAAACTTTACCAAATATAAAAAGTTCATAATTTTAAAAAATAAGAATGCAAATAAGTATATGCAAAAATTCAGGCTAAGTAAACTATAAAAGATTAACAAGAGACATGTGTTATACCAGAAGGCCAGAGTAAGGATAAGCACATGGACGAGAATACAAATGATGGTATTTCTTCTACCTAAAAATCAAACATATGAACCAACCAACCAACAACAACAACAAAAAAAAAAATTCAAGAAATCACTCTTGAGAGTGTTCTGCTCTGCAAGTACTTCCTATTTCTTCTTTTCTTTTCTTTAAGTGTAAAGCTTATTGAAGGAATTTTCCATAGCAGTATCTCTAATCTCTCTTCTATTCTCTCGTGAATTCTCTTCTCCCATTTCATTTGACTTATCAGTAGAACTTAAAACAGCCAATTACTTTCTCCTTAAAATAGTTAAAGATCTTAGCTTCCCTGGATTTCTTCTTCACTGACTATTCTCAGTCTCCTCTCAATGTTTCATTGTTTTCTTTCTAACATTTTATTGGAGTATTTCATATCTCACTCCTCAGATATTTTCTTTTCTTTATATTCACCTAGTGATCTCATCCAAGTTCATCACTTTAAATACCAAGTACCTGCTGATATTTCCCTAAAAATATCTTCAACTTGTACTTCTCTATTACATTCCATTCTCATACATTTAATTGTCTACTTGGATTCTCCACTTGGATAGCTAATAGACAGCTCAAACTCAAATATCTGAAGATAAAATTTTGGTATTTTTGCTTAGAACTCTCCCAAATCCAAGTTTCTACTTGTTTATGAAAATAACTTTGGTAACATTCGTAATTCTCTTTCTTTCTTTTTAAATCATTTTCTACAATCCATTTGTCAACAAATATTGTTGGCTCTGCTTTCAAAATATGTCCAGAGTATGATAATTCTCACTATCACCATTTCCATTGCTCCCACCTTTACTTAAGCTAACATGCTCTTTCCTGTATCATTGCAATAGCCTACAAAATATTTCTCTGCTTCCACTCTTGGTCCTAGTCATAGCTCAGACTTACCTAGGAGTCTTCTTAGAAGAAGATTCTAAGAAAAAATTCAAACAAATGTAGTTTATTTGGGAAGTATTCCCTAGAAACACTGTTGAGAAATAATGAAGTGGATTTAGAAAGAGAAAAACTAATAAAAATTATGTCATGGAGTAAGACTCCGTGTATCTACTAGATATGTGGGCAGATTAGGCTGCTACAGCCCTTATGAGAACACAAAGAAAAAAACCTTTATGCAAAACATCATAGGATTTGAAAGTCAGATTGGGGGATTAAGCATTGAACAGATAAAAGTAGAGTCAACACAGCATCTCCTATATGTCCTCAAAGTATATTTTCAACGCAGCCACAGAGTGATCCCAGGAAAGGTAAATAAGATCCTTCACTTTTCTGCTTAAACTCTTCTAATGGATTCCCATCTTACTGGAAGAAAAAAGTCTTGGGTCTTTACAATGGCTTACAAATTCAGATATTCCATCTGTTCCCCAACTACCTCTCTTTTCACTGCCACTAAACTCCTCACTCTTCCTCATATAACCCTTATAATCCGATTCAACATCAGGGCTTTTACAATAGATGTTTCCTTTGTTGGGAATGTTTTTTCCTAGTATATCTTTATGGGTTCTCACTCCCTTCTGAAAATCTTTGCTCAAATGTGACTCTTCAGAGAGAACTTCACTGACCATCCAATCTTGAAGGGACCCCATATCCTCCTGTGTATTCCCTACCCCCTCTCCCATTTTATTTATTTCCATAACACTTAACTGCATCTATAATTTTAATGTACATATTTTACTTATCACTTTTGTTGGTGTCTCTCAACTCTCAAAAGAAATTAGTTCCACAAGGACAGCAACTGTTTTTGTCTAGTTCATTTCTCTACTCCCCATACTTCAATACAATTGGGCACATAATAGATCTACCATGAAATAAATAAAAACAAAAACATAAACCCTCAACCATAACTACAATATAGAATGCCATTGAATATCATTGTTTAATAGGAGAGATAGGCAATAATCAGGAAAAATATTTCTCAAGCATGAATTATGCAGGCTATTTGTCAGATGAGTTTATATATATAACAGACAGGGAAAAAAATCCATCCTTGAAAAACTTTTATAGTATACACTCATATATAGATATTATCTTCATAAAGCTTAGAGCACATAGTTTACCTCTTTATAGATACAGTTTGGGGGGGAGGTTAGCATACCTAGATCTAATTATGTTGTTTTTCCTAGTTCTGATCTTGACATATCAATAAAACCTGGAGAACTCTGAATATTAAAAGTTAACTATTCCTTCTAAACTAGTTGTTTTCACATTTTAAAGCAATTCAAATATATTTTAAACAACTTTGATGTTGAACCAAATGCTACATAGATAAAATTCGAACTGCTAAGGCTAAAGTGGTATGTGTTTATGTGTGTGTAGTGATACTATTTTTCCCTGTCATAGTTTTGACAGAGCTATATCCAGAAAAAAGTTAGTCTAGGAAGACGGATCAGCTCCTAAAGTTAGGCATATATAAGGCAAATATCATGAAGTCTAGGATTCAGATTGACTGTTCCTTTAATGAGGTCTATCACCTCCACAAAAAAGAGGTATCTAACTTATGAATATTTAAATATTTCCAGTGATACTTAATTTTGTGAAAGGGCAAAAAGAAGATAGCAAGAACCAATGGTAGACAGAAAAGAAACTGATCTATGTATCTAGTAGCTATCATCTCTTACCTAAAAGCAAAGATAGAAATAAAAAAAATTATCCAGATTATCAAAGCTTTTCTTTAAAATTTAATTAATATGTTATTTGATTTGAAAAGTTTTCTCTACTCTTCTTTCCAAATATGAGCACCTATGGGCTTTCATATAACCTGGAACTCACTTCTATTGTAAGTGCAGGGACTTTCAACTAATTTTTTAAATTTTATTTTATTTCAAGTTCTTTTCTAATACTGGATTCTTAAAATTGCTTCTTAAATAAATGTATTATTTAGATATATTGTCAAGAAACATTTTGAAACCAATAAAAATAACAATTATATCGTACATTTGAACAATAAGAGATGTTAGTAGACGTTTCTAGCTTAATTTTCTAATACTTGCTATAAAATGTGTACGTAGTATGTGGATCTAAATAGTCTGCAAAACACTAGGCCTATCCAAAATTTTCCTGAAGTATAGAATATTAAATTAACTTCTTGCTAGGAGGAAGGTGAAATGTAACTCTTGGACTTATGTAAATTCCACCTAAGCACTGTATGTCTCATATATGGGTTCATTAATTCTCTTGAAAAATTAGCTTTTCATGGCTTTCTCTTTGTTACTAACAAATCAGTGTGTCTAGAAAAGAAAAGGATAATTTATGCATTATGTCTATTATTTAATAATATGTTTATAAATGCACCAAAAAATCATCTCATTTTTTCCATTGTAAATTAGAATTGAGTCACTGAAAATTTACTTTTAGAATTTCACACACATGTTTTAGAAATGAATATATGTGTGTTTTGATGCACCTTCTCTATGTTTTCTGTACAGGACTTCCATAATAATTAGGATGATCCAAACAGAAACAAAGAACAATGGTACCAAGGAAGACAGGGAAAGTCTGATAGGGCTGTTCTGCCTGCACCTAATTCCAATATACAAGGAGCTTCAATGACCAAGAAGGAAAAGAAGATGGTCATCCTCTAAAATTTGGGAAAACCTACCAAACATCTACCTTAATTGCTTCTGTCATCAGTTCAACTCTTTCTATGCCCTTTCAAGCACACAGCATGGAAGCAAGCAGAAGAAAGATAGGATTCTTATTTATGCAAGTAAAAAAATGTAAACAGGTATAGAGCAAAGAAGAGTGAAATAGAATCTATATTTGCTGGGTGATTAAATCTTTTATCTTTTAGGTTTAAATTTATTTCAAGAATTAAAAACTATAACTAATGTTGGAGTGCCTGAGTGGCTCATTTAGTTGGGTGTCCAACTTGGCTCAGGTCATGATATCATTGTTCCTGGGTTCGAGCCCCTCATCAGGCTCTGTGCTGACAGCTCAGAGCCTGGAGCCTCCTTCGGATTCTGTGTCTCCCTCTCTCTTTGCCCCTCCCCCACTAACACTCTGTCTCTGCCTCTCAAAAATGAATAAACATTAAAAATTAAAAAAAACTATAACTAATGTTACTTGAGTTAGAATATGTCATAATCCGTAGAGAAAAAACTTCAATACTAGCCCCCAAAGTCGGCATTATGTATTACATAAATTTAGATGATTAGTGTGTTCATAAACTTGACACTGTAGATTGAATCTGAGAAAGAAAAGCTGCCAGCACTCAAGTGGGCAGGAAGGGGAGGTAGCACTCCTCTGGAACTCACCACTGGGGTGAATTGGATATCACTCCTCAAATTTAAAAATGAATGACAAAGTATATGTGGCAGGGGAATACATGAGTAAAGAAAAAAGAATTCAGACTGAAGACCAAAAACAAAGCTTAGTTAAAAGTTATTCTAAGAAGCAGATGAAAATATTGAACAACATTTTGCTTGAATTGTCCAAAAGTGGAAAAGTATGGTGACCTCTTTGGAAGAAGAGAAAGGACTTACAAATGAAGTGAAGTTTAACAAAAAGGAGATTAATTAAAAATAAAATAGTGCAATAAAACTTCAAATTCAGTGGAAGATTTTAAAAGCAAGAGGTACTGAAAACTAGAACCAACACTGTGCAAAGAAACATCCCAGAATTCAAAAGAAAAACAAAAACTATGTAAGAGAAGATAATAAATAGAACAGATATACAGTTTAAGAATTATATGTACTATTGATGAAAATTCAGAAATAAGCATATAGAATATATGAAATAATATATATGTATTCTAACTATAAAAATCAAATCAGATGAAATATGTTCACACAATTTCAGATATGAGTGATTACCAGGGAGGGAAGAAAACATTAGCTCTCAAAAAGAAAAAATGATTAGTATTTGACTAAAATTATTTCTCCACAGCACTAACATGCAAAGACCTTTGGAAAATGTATATACAATTAGATTTTAAAAATTCATTACTAAAAAATTTTATGTCAAATCAATCTTGGTTTCATCTGCAAAGCTAGTGAAATTATACTCTCTTCAGGGAAAGGAAAATTTGGATTCACAAAACTAATAGATATATCAAAATCAAGACAACAACTGGAAAAACAAAGTATGAGTAACTATACATGAACATTCAAACCAATTATATCATATAATAATGAATAATTTGTAAAAATATATACAGAATTTGAAATAAACTGAAAACTACTGTATAAAATATGATTTATGGAATATAAAATAATATTGTATAAAATATAGTAAGCTTGTAATTACAGACAAGAAGAATCAAAATTGTACTTAATGTCTTGTCATGAATGCCAAAAATCAGAAATTATTCTTTAGATTTTAATTTTGAGAATAGGATCAAGGAAATTATAAAGAAGTATGTGGAATCATGAAAAATTATAAACAGGGAAGAGGGAAAGTAGGGAATGCCTTTACTAATTCAACAGTTGGTAGACTTAAAAACAACCATTGTAGAATAAGCTTGTAAGACCCACTTTCAAAATCATTCAAAAATTTTTTAAAAACAAATAAGGAAATAAACAAGCATAAAAATCATATACAGTAAAATTGGGGGAAAAAGATGTTTTAAGTATAGATAAATATACAGTAAAAGAACACCTAGATTAAACTAAAATTTTTTACAAATCTATCTTAAATTATATGAATTTTCATCTTGATTGCTGCAATCAATGTGGTTCTTCCAGGTGGAAAAATCAGATGGATGGAAATGTTCACCTGGGGCAGTAAGTGCCAGAGCCTAGATCTATCAGGTACCGAAGACCAGCCTTAACCATTATTCTGTACTCATTCACATTCATGGCACAGAATATAGATTTTTTAAATGTATTCATTCAAGTCCTGAACACACTGAGAGTACACAGTGAATAATGTTTTGATGGTTTTAGATTTTTGACTGACTAAATCCTTCCCTTATGTATTTTTCATTTCATTCACAGGATAGGAGAAACTGAAAATTTTAATATAACATTTTTCTCACATCATCAATTATACTGAATGCTTTTTTCATAGTTTAAGTTATACCCAAATTACATGTTCTTCCTAAGTTTTTTCAAAATAAGACAAATGTAATTATTTTAAAGTGCACATAAGAGACATTTACCACTATTATCTTTAAATGCATAACTGTATTTTTTAGTATTCTTCCCATTGCCTTTTTTTCTGAAAGATGCAATATATTATTAGAAAAAGCAATTGAAAACATTAATTTGGATATGTGTAGTCAGGGTAGATATATTAGGACAAGAAAGGAGATAACTTCACAGACTTAAAAAACATAACTATACTAAAGATTTAGAAACAAAACAAAGTCATAAATCAGTTTTTTCTAGCAAGCACTTATATTGCCCAAGATAGAAAGTTCACATTCCTGAATGTATTCAACGTTTCCCTTTCTAAACATCTTTAGTTAGCAGTCTTTACATTTTGAAGATGCTGCTGATTCATCACTAACTTTGTGACACGTTACATTAAAAAAAAATAGTAAAACATATAATATCCTCATTCGTAAAACTAAAAAGTTAGACTGGATGATAATGGAGGGAAATTCTTTCTCAAAATTTGTAGTGGACATTCATGCTTTTTGCCATCCTGTATCCATTTCCTTTTCACCTGTGAACAGTGACCTGATGTTTCTTTTGGGGGAAACCCTCAAGCTCCTCTTTTCACATAAGTGGATCCAGAGGCATTGCCCCTCTCTTTTCCCATCTCTGGGAATGGACACATAATTTAGAACTGGCCAATCATGACATCATTTCAGTTTAGTCTTCATTAATTAAGGATTGAACCTTGACCCAAGCAAAATCAACCAGGTTCAGTCTAAACCAATCCTGGGATTTAGGCTTGAGGAGCCAGAAGAAAAGGAAGACTTTTCCACTGGAGTTGATCCTACAGTGTTAAGGACTGGAGCTGTTGACAGCCATCTTGACATAGGGAACTTGGAAATGAAGCCAAAAGAGAAGAAAGAAGAGTCTGGAGATGGAAACAGACCAGTTCCTGATGGCAGCATTGGAACCTCTGAATCCAGGTATCTGTGAAATGCAATCTTGGATTTTACAGTTCCTTGAGCCAATAACTAAGGTTGGAGTTTGAGTTATAATTAGAATCAAAGTTAAGTTTGGGGTTACAATTATGGTTAGGGTTAGAGCTTGTGTTAGGTAGGTTTGGGGTTAATATGAGGGTTATGGTTAGTGGTAGGATCAGAGATAGGTACAGGGGTGGTGTTAGGGTTTCGGTAAGAGATATGGTTGGGGCTAGTTTTATGACTGGATACAGAGGTAGATTTGTGGTTATTTTCAGGCTTAGGTTTAGACATAAAGTTGGGTTTAATTTTACAGGTGGTTTTTGGGTCACAGTTAGGATGGGGTTATGGCTATAATCAAAATCAGCATTATTTTGGGGTTTAATGTTAGGTTATGCTTAGAGGTAGGATTGTTAATGTTAGGGTACAGGTAGGTATATCGGAAGGATCAGGTTAAACATTAGTGTTACTGTATGGTTAGGCTTAAAGACAGATTTGAGGTTCCTGAGGAAAGAACATACTCCTTTACACATTTAGTCAGGATTCCTTGGAGGACCACCCAGGCTGCAACCACATAGAATCATCTTCCTCTTTCTACAGGAACTCAGAGAAGAACAAGCTCTGAGGAGCATAAACTATGCCAGAGAATAAAGGTTATTATGGCTTCTCACCTTCCTCTCCAATTTTTCCTGTCTTTTTTTCTCCTTTTACTCTCATTTTCTCTCTCCTCCTTCCTTCTCACTTACCAATATAATGCAGATTGGTTCCAGTTTTAATCAGTACTGTCCAGTCCTGATTATCCAAATCTAATGAATATAAACAAAATAAAACTCATGTACCTGGGAAGGAGTGGTCTCATTAGTTCTAGGATTTCCAACAACATCATTAGGGTTTTCTCCATTTCCTGGTCTGTATCTTTGGAAGATAGCCTAACTCTCCAACTGTAGATTTTTTTTCTATGTGGCAAAAGGGAAGATCTTAGGAATCTCTAGGTCTAATCATCCCAAGCAACAAAATCTTAGGTTAAAAAAAGTTTATTTATCTCTCATAAGTGACAGGCAAAATCCAACAGACAAATTATGTTTCTATTTGGGTCAAATTATCATTCCTTTGTCAAGCACTGTAGTTGGGGGATGGGAAATGATTAGTCCCTTTGTTTCTGATCTTGAGGGTGGGGTAGTACTTTTACTGACACTTTCTTGCCTCTCACCACGTTTACATGAAATAGAAATACAGTTTCTGAAATGAAGGGGTAATACTGATTTGTCCAAAAAAGGGCAAATGTGGCTATTGGGAAGACAAAAAGCAGGTATCTATTACAGATCCCTATGATACAGTGAAATTTAAAATCTTTGCCATTTTAGGCACTGTTGAGATATGTCACTTCTATATTCTTTCTAGGCCTATTTCCACTACTTTCATTCTCTCTGGTTTTAATTTAAGGCATTTTGTCTGGTTTCATCTTCAGTAGGTACCTAGAAAACTTAATACAACATTTTTATCATGATATTGTTACCTAGATGCATTTTAAAAGTTTTAAGCTAGTCTTCAAGTCATTTTGGTATGTTTTCCCCTTCATTTTGTGTGTGTCTCTGTGTGTCCGTATGTGTGTGTTTCCCTCCCTGAGGTGTTTTATATTGTGATGCTTCCGTTGTGTGTGTGTGTGTGTGTGTGTGTTTTTTAAGTCAGTATCCTACTGATTTTTCGTTTTCTCTTCATTTACCCTTTCTGTTCTATATTGTTACTCGGTATCTTCATTCATTCTTTTCTCTTCCTGCCCTTTATTCTAAAAGTTAATAACTTCCAACTTGTCATTTTCCACAGGGATGTTGGTGATAATTTTACTGTAAAACAAGATCGCTAGAAACAATGTGTCTCTGTCTGCATTATTAAACTTTAAAATATTTTATATGAGTCACTCCATGTTTGTTTTTAATCTAATTTTGTCTTCCCTGATGATTATATTTTCATTAAATGCAGTAAAATTTTTAGCTTTATAGAAATTCAAGAGGCCAACATCTCTTTCATTAAAAAGGACCCAGATTCAATGATAAAGAACTATCATTAATATCTCATTGTTTTGGTGTCCCAAAAGTCATATTTCCAGCCCACTCAGTGACACAGACATATAATTAAATACCAAACTTGCAGAAACTGAACATTATGAAGTTGAATAGAAAAGAATCTCCCAAAGTAAATTTCAAGTTTATTTCTATGACTGCTCATCATGGTTATTATAAAATTGGATCCTAGTATTAATGTTTTAAGATGTATAGTGTTGATGGTAAAGTAGGAATAACAGAGTTAGCATTGCAGATATATTTTGTAATTTGAAATTTAAAAATGAACATCCGTATTTAATTATATACTGAATTATTTTCAAAATTCCACTACATGAGTAGAGTCTCTGTAAGACATACTTGTTATTTTTTAAATGGAATGCATTAAAATATAAAAGTATATGTTTAAAACAAATTCTACTTCTTTTACTATTATTGTTCAAATATAAAGCATTATTTTATTTTAAAGAAAGGTCACATAATTACTTAAAACTCAACATAATAATACTTTTTTCCTATTAGAATTTTAATTAAATGAACTTCCAAATGACCAATGTCTCCAATAATATCTTATAATTCCTAAAGTTACTGCAAATAAGAAAAATCTAAGCATTTAAGCTAGCTATAGAGACTCCCATTTTAAGATTTGTGAGATTTTACTCGCCTTAACTAATGTTAAGTTACTACTAACAAATGCAAGAGATACAGCCTTTTTAGCTCAATTTTCTATGACCATGAAAAACAAAGGGAATTTAGGAAATAAAACAAAAATTTATATAGGACACTCTTTTAAATTTCATGATGAGATAATAAAACCTTATCAGTGTTACAGGGGTGGACTATCAATTTGAGATGTTTCACTCACTTATGTGCCATTGCTGATTTGATAACAAGCTGAGAATTAGTATTAAGATAGCAATAGAGAAGGAAAGGACATGCAAAGGTCAGAAACCAAATGATATTAATGTATCCATTAAAGGAATTAACTTTGTAGCACCACAGGCCTACACTGATAAAATTAGTAATACTAACTCTACATGACTTATTTTAAAAAATCGATTTTTAAAAAGTTGTAATAAAACAACCCAACTATTTCATTTTAGTAATAGTTTGAGAAATTCGGAGATAATGATCCTTCTATCAAGTCTCATAGGTAAACAGGAAGATAGAGTAGGGGCAGTGGGAATTCCTCCACAGACTGTGGTTTGTCTGAGAGGTGATTAAACCCCAAGGTTTACTACTTGGGACGGAAGGGAGAAAAAAATTCTCCAAAATGAATGAAATCTTGCCATTTGCAACAAAATGGATGGAACTGAAGTATATTATGTTAAATGAAAAAGTCAGAGAAAGATTTCACGTATTTGTGATTCATGGAATTTAAGAAACACATCAAATGAACATAGGGGAACGAAAGAAAAAATAAGATAAAAACAGAGAGGGGGGCAAACCATAGAGACTCTTAAATACAGAGAAAAAATGAGAGTTGCTGAAGGGGAGGTAGATTGGGCAGATGGGCTAAATGGGTGATGGGCCTTAAGGAGGGCACTTGTTGAGATGAGCAATGGGTATTATATGTAAGTGATGAATCACTGGGTTCTACTCCTGAAACCAGTGCTACACTGTATATTAACTAACTTAATTTAAATAAATTAATTTAAAAGAATTCTCAAGGACAAGGGTGTTTTTAAGGATACTAAAAGCTAAATGTTGCTAGAGTTTAGCTTGTTTGTGCTGTGTCTCTATTGCACTTTGTGCTTCATCTTTTGTCACTCCAGCATCTATTTCTTGATGCCCCGTCTTTTGTGTTACTGTTTCCTTTTTATCTGCTGAGTAAATTTTATACATATGTTCCTGTATTTCAGTGCATTATTCATATCTGTCTAATAGTACATAACACATTGTGTTTTTATGTAATATATTGCATTTCTGTCCTTTCCAGGAGACCATTAACCCTGAGGAAAATAATAATATCTCTTTGATTTTTGTTCCTTCTAATGTCAAGGAGAATGACTGGTAACAAATAGATGCTCAATAATTATTTTATGAACAAATGAATGAATATTCTCTCATTACTCAGTTAATAATACCCTTTCGACAGTAGCATACCATCCAGATTAGATCTCTGGAGAACATCAGTATCCAGGCTGCAGGATACTGATTTTTCTCTCAAGAAAATGGTAGTCCATGACCTTCCAAAGGAATTCAGACCCTATGAGCTTGCAATCATTATCCAGAAGCCTTCAGTAAATTCTTCACTTCTTAAATATGGGAACAGATTATATTTTCTTATACTCACACAATGCTAACAATAGAACTTTTGGTGCTTAATTCTAAATAGAAAAATGAGCATAAAAACTAAAACATATATCCTCTCCTTTTCCTGTGTTAGATTCAAGGTATTTAGATGAATATATAATAGAGATTACCTATGAGAGGAGGACAACTAGATTTTGTAAAGAATGAATTTAATATGTTTTATCAATCTATACTTATCTTACTTATCAATACTCTAAGTAACCACAAAATAATAACTTGGAACCCAGTTGCAGGAAAGTCGAAGATAATAACTTTTTTCTTTTTTTCTCTTTTTCTTTTATTTTTTTTTTGATAAACCTAAGATAGTTTTTTGAAAAAGGTCCTAAATGTTTTTCTTGAAATGAAAGTGGAAGCTTTAAATTTGAGTCACTTGAGCTAAATATAAGGGAGAATCAAATTATCTGTAAGTAACAACATCAACAACTCTTCAAAATAGATATTAGCATACATAAGTTTTTATGTGTGTATACAATATACATGCAATTATATGAAAAATATTAGACTTACATAGTCCAAATCCATATTATTATAGTCCAAAATAAAAGTGTCTCTTTTCTAACCTGCTATAGTCAAATATGTCTCAAGTCTTCTAAATTTTTTCTAATATTTTTGTGACACTTATCCTTTGGAGGTAGAGTCTCTGTAAACTCCAGTATACTGAAGGAAAATGTAGGTAATCATCTGCCTGCAATTGACTACATAGAGCTTGCTAGAGTCTTATGTTTGTTTCCTCCTTGTCTGCATACAGAGGATTAAGGATATCTCATTGAAAATTTGTATTTCTAAAATCATAGCTTGGACGAGTCCTTGGAGTAGAGTTTTTCTTCCTTGACTTAATCCATATCCATCCAATATTTCCATATCTTTGATATTATTGCCAAAATGTTTTTGATGATTTAGAATTTCACATAATCCTAGTATCTATTCAGTGACCAGCAATTCCTGATATTTATTATTTAAAAATCAGCACCACTAAATCTAAATCAGAGCCCATTCTTTGCATGCATTTGCATGGTCAAACAGCTTTTATTCTCATAGCAACCCTCCAATACTTTCCACGATATAAGTGATTAACTACCTTTATTATATTTAACAATATTTGTGAGGATTTTGTTTAATAACTCAAGGGACACACAGCAGAAGAAAGTAAATTTCACTTTAACTCAGAAGCAATGACTTCATATAGAAACATTATAAATTAGAGAGCACAGAAAAGAATTTGCATTACTAATTCTTTCTTTAGATTTTTTCCAGAACTTTCCAACACTAATTCTATATGTAGTGGATTCTCCTTATCATGCCATATTTCTAAAATGTTCTTTTTTGGAAAGGCTGTAGAACAAAAACTATGTACTAACTACTATAATAATAAATTAAGCCAATAGACACACTAATATCTCTGCTTAAAGTGTTATATAACTAAATATCACTTTGAGGAGGAGCAGGATATGTGGTCCCAAAATATACTACTAGTATGTGGATTATTTTGAGTTAAAGACAATCAAGACACAGAAGACTCATGAAAACCTTTCACCTCTTCCTTAACTACCTAAAAGAATTTGAATAGGGGGCCTCTCTCAGAAAGAGATCTATTACGGAGATAAATTTTTATTTGAAAGGTCTATCTTTACGGCAGCACAAACATCTAATTACCAAACATCTGCTCTTCTTATTGCCCTGTGAATCACCCTTTCCCCCTGTGAAGTCCCAGGCCTCTATCCCATTCCTTAGTTCAGGACAGCATACAAGCCTCAATTGCACAACATGCCTTTGGGTCAAGTATATTTGGGGCTCTCATGCATAAGAAATTAAATTTGCTTTTGTCTAATTAATCTGTTTTATGTGAATTTAATTATTAGATCAGCCAAAGAACTTAAGAGAGAAAGAAGGGAATTTTTTTCCATCCCTATAATTTCAAAGTTATCACTGACAGAATTTGGAAGACTTTGGCATATTTAACCCTTCCTTTTCTTTTCTAACTTCTCCAATAGGCATCAAGCTATAGTTTCTTGTCTTTCTGCTTAATCCCATTTCAAGGCAGGTCTTTTAATCTTCTCTCCTCTGATATCTCTTTATTGAGATATTTGTGTCAATTGTATACACACCTTGCTTTCAAGTTGGCTTCCAAAAACAGGAAGCCTCAAATAATAGGAGGTTTACCTTCACTTTTTCCAATGGCAAGGATTCTCACATTGAGTGTACTGGAATCCTATTTAAAATGTAGATTCTAGAGTCTCCACCCCCTGAAATTCTGACTCAATAAGTCAGACACAGGTTCTAAAATCAAGATTTTTACCATGTACCCATTTTTGTTTGTTGGTTTTATTTTTTAATGCATGGTTCAAGGTTATAATTTTCAATATTTAAGGAAATAAAGCTGTGATGATTCCAAATAGGAGGAAGCCAAGAGTAAAATAATCTGTAAGACATTTTTTTTTTAATTCCCTAATGAATTTCCTGCCATAGTCTTCCATATCTATGGGGACTATGTAAAAAGATACGGGCATAAAAAATGATATTTGTTATAAATCTCAGGTTTATCTCACCTGGCTTGACTTACTTAACCTGATGACTTCCTATTCAAGTGCTCATCATATACCTAATTTTATTACGTCAAATTTAGAATGGGTGGCACCAAACTTTTGATTCTCCTTCCCTGCTTCAAACCCGCCTTTCACCTAGGGTCCCATATCTCAATAAATAGTACCATCATCCATCCTGATATGAAAATTTTGACTTCTCTCTTTCACTGACACTGATATGCAGTCCCTCAGCAAATCCTATTGATTATATTATCAATATATATCCTAAATATCACCATTAGAATATAAGTTTCCTAAGAGAAGAAGCTTTGTCTATTTTGTTTGCTGCTGTAGGCACACAATAAATATTTTTTTGAACCAATGAATTTAATGCGTGTTGCAAAAAAGGTCTTACCACCCAATGTACCCATTGAGAAGTTTATAGTCTGTGTATGCTTTTCTTAAAAGCATATTATTATTTTTAAAGCCATTTATTTAAAAGCATATTTTATTAAAATCATATTATTACTTTTATTATTCCAGAAGACAATGTCTAAGAAATTCTCACATAAACTGTATACACTGCTTGTACAGCACAAAGAAAGACATCACTCAGAGTAGTAAATTAATTATGAATGGCACATGGGGGAGGAAGCCCTACTTCCTAGTGAACAGTTATACATGAATACTCTTCTAGCAATTCAAACTAAAGCTTCCTTGGCCAAATTCATCATGACCCCTCTACTAATGACACTGTTTCTTTCTACATGTTCTAAGTTAAGGAAAAGACAAATAAGATAATCACTGTACTTTTTTAAAAATGTTTGTTTACTTTTGAGAGAGAGACAGAGTGCAAGTGGGGGAGGGGCAGATAGAGAGGGAGACACAGAATCCAAAGCAGGCTCAAGCTTACAAGCTGTCATCAGAGAGCTCAACGTGGGGATTGAACCCACAAACTGCAATCACGACCTGAGCGGAAGTCGGATGCTTAACTCACTGAGTCACCCATGTGCCCCAGTCACTGTACTCTCTTTAACCTAAAAACTTCTATTAATCAGAAGATTCCTTTTTGTTACTATCAACCTCTGCTTCTGATGACTTGCTAATTTCTATATCCAGAATGTCTTTTATATTTGTTTCCTTTTTTCCCATATTCAATTCTACTGCCTTGGTTTTACCCTCATAATTACTTTCCTGAAAATTCTCAAAAGACTTCTATCTTCCCAGTATCTGGTCTCTCATAACTTCAATCCATTCTTACCATTGCTCAGGTTAGTTTTCCTTCAGGAAGCTGTGACATATTAGAACTCATTTTCAAATAACTTTGGAGCTTTCAAACTTTTAAAATCTAATCCAGCATGATATAACACTGCAGGTAACACCCACCAAAAAAGACCATGTGAGTAATGTAAAGCATCAAAGGAGATGACTTAAAGTTTCTATTTTTTGAAACCACCCAGAAAAGTTCATGAAATCCTGTTTTAATGCAATTCCCTGAATGATATTTCATCACAGCTATTTATATATCTGCAAGCAATCATAAATTTACTCTTCCTACTTCATCAACTTAGGTGTACATCTTTTCATCATTTGGAACTCTCTAAAATTGTACTCTCATGTCAAATACACCTCAAATGCTACCTCCTCAGTGAAGGTGTACCTCTTATCCCAAGCCAGATCCAACTTTTATGTATCTGTGTTTTAACATTTAACATATGCCTCTTCAGTAACACTTGTATTATAGTCTATTGCTTACATGTTAGTCTCTCCTACAAGATTAGGAATTCCTTGTAGGCAAGGACCATGTCTCATTCACTTCTGTATTTCCTCCACAGAATGTAATAGAACAGATTACACATTGTGGATGTTCAATAAATATTTGCTGAATGAAATAAGAAAAGGAAATAGCTTCAAATTAAATAAGCCTTAGAAAACCAGTGTGTTGGCTCAGGCTGTTTTATTTTTTGGTGTATGTACCTTTTGCAGCTACAGTTGGACTGAGACCACTGATTTTCCTATGTTGCTTTTACCTCCAAATGATAAAGAAGTATGTGCATGACTTCAAACTAACAGTCTGTAGACACTGCCATTGTTCCTGATAGTGACTCAGCATTCAGAGAGGTGAAATGAACTTCTGTTTACCAAGAAAGAAAATCTATGCCAAGCTTGACTTGCTATTGCTGTTCTTCCCCTCTAGTCTCTGTGGCCAGGTACTGACAATGAGTTAAAGATCACTAAGGCAGTGGCAATTAGACAATGAAGCTTCAATAGACTTTACAAAATAATGTACATGAGAATTTGCATTTTCCTTATATTACGCACATATTTTTCAACTTGGTATGCATACTAGCATAGCTGTGCTATCAAAGGAGGAATAGAAATGGAGAACAGATTTGTATTTAGCTGCTGTTCAGAAATGGGCAAGCCAAATGATAATGCGTAAAGCTATTCAAACAACTAACATGATAGCAGCTCTCTAATACAAAATTTCAGTATCTGGGGAAAAGGAGAAAATAATAACCCTATCACACAAATTGTTGTAGGATTAACTAAGGGAATGAATAGCAAATACTTTTGTTAAAGAGCTACCTAACTAGGGTACTATAACAATTACAAAAAGCCTAAAATGTAAATTCTACTGTAATTCACTTCATTCATGAGAAATATTAATAAAATTGTTTCAAAAGGTCAAGGGTCTTCTAGAATTAGCAATACCTCCCAACTCTGGGAATGACTGAACTTCAATCTTCTGAAATGTATAATTTGATTGATATTTCAGGAAACTGAAGACTGAAGTTAGTCAAAAGGGTTTATTGTTGCCCTTATTCCCCATTAAATGAAATATCTGGAACTATCCAGCTATTCCCAACATTATTCTTGCACTCCATCTGAACTAGAAATTATTTTTTTCAATTGTCTGGGTGTGGCTAGTGCACCAGAACTGGCATAAATCTCTGGCAATGGAAGAAAATGACAAAGAATTCCTAAACATGAGACTTGGTGGGCATTTCTGAAGTATTCTGGGCTCAGATGGGGATATGTTTAGTCCTTTTAATTTCAGAAAGTATGGAATCAAAGTAATATTCAGTCACAGCTCTCTTACTTCATCTGGGACACGAATGGTCAAATGTTTCCTTAGGCTTTCATTAAATATAAAAACAACTAAAATTACTTTGAAGCAAACACAGCTTAAGTAAGGATTTTGTATATTACATGTTCTTCTCATTATTTTGGAAATATACCATGTTATTTGGAAGGATCTTGGTAAAACTACCTTGAGGAAAAAATGAACAAACAGGTGAACCGAGTAGGAGCCAGCTGTGAGAGGGTCATAGGGAGTTGGAAATTGTGAAGACTCTAAAGCAAGAATACACTGAATCAGGTCAAGGAAAAGAAATTATGCTACAATGATCAATCACCCAAGGGATACTCCTACTTATATGAGTGTTCATTCAAGGACTTACTCATCTCTGTGTATTTATTCTTTTTGCTTCTCTAAAGGCTAGTTCAATTACTCAAGGGATAGTTGAAAATATCTCTTTACTTTGTCAAAGTCAAGGTCTTATATAGAGTTTTTAGATTTTTTCAAGTTTCAAAGGTAGCTTCTTAATCCTGCATGAAAAAACTAGGATGTATTGAAATCATATTAGTCATGTAATACAAATACCTGTGTGACTGTGTGCGTGTGCGTGCACGTGTGCACGTGCACACAAACACACGTGTTTTTATTTTTGATTTATGTGTTTTTATTTTTATGCATTTTTAAGTTCTTAAATTCTTATATTCCCCTTTTCCACTGAGATGGTTTTGCTTCCCGTCAGTGACCAGTTGCAAAGTTCATTACATCTGGGGGAGAAAAAAAAACAGATTTATACACTAGGTAATCTTATTGACTTTCAGGAATCTATGAGTCACCATCATCATCTCTGATGACTTCAAAGAACAAGGTCTTTCTAGGCTTTCCTATGTCTAAAATATAAATCAACCCCAAGAAAATAAATGTTCCAATAATTATGAAGTCTTTTTTCCTGCACCAGCTGGTGAAATTTGTTAATGTATTTTTTTTTTTTTGAGCTTTCTAAGACTGGGAAACTTTATAGTAAGTATTTTCATTGGAGAGACTAGGTTTTAGCTATTCTCTTAGAACCAAAAGTTGACTTAGTTTCATCCACTGACAAAACTGTTTCATAACCATTTAACCATATCTCTCTACTTCTGTCTCTAAAAGATTAGCACAATCTGCACATTTTAAGAAAGACAAATTGGCTTCAAAATGATATTTATGAGGAATATGGTTCTCTACCAAAGTGGATGACTCATTAAATTCATTGTAAATTGATAAAATAAATTATTATAGACAATGGCTTTCTAACCCCATTTCTAGCAATGTAATGATAAAATCAAAGCCCTACATGGTTTGTAAACCATGTGCTTTATAAATACATCTTACAGTCACTGAGTAGGAATAAAAACTCACTGAAAATCTAGGAAAGGATATTACAATCTATAATAACTGCTGAATTCCCATTGTGAGCTAGGAAGAGCAAATAAAATGTTTTAAACTAACTACAGTTTTAGAAATTTTGAAGTGTTACCATGTCAGCTTGTGAAGAACTATTCCCGGTAATTCCCTAAGGGCTGCCCTGGGGTCAGTGTATTACCATCTTTGATTATTTGAATGACAAAAATGTCCATTTAAGGTAAAATTTCAAATGAACATATTTAGAAAGATGTAACTAATTTGGAGTAAAAATTGGGGGCTTTGGTTGGAAAATATAAAAAAATGTTCTTTAGATTTCCAATTTTTAAAACTCTTTTGACCTCAGTGTGAGGTCAAAGCATAATTGAAAGACCAGAAAGGTGGATAGCTAAGAGTACAGCAACCTATCAAAATCTCAAAACTAAGTTGTTACAAAAATTATTTTAGTGAAAAACTATACGTAATATTGGAAATGCTATTAGAACTATGGCATATAAGAATCATAAAGTACGAAAAAAAGAATCATAAGTACATATTTCAGGAAAGACGTGAAACTTATTTTAAAGATAAATTACTTCTCAAATTGAAACATTCTACAACGCAAACATAGCAACAGTTGCTATATTTTAGTCAGCTTCCTTTTCCCTTCCTTAATTTGTTTCTTCTTCATTTCTCACTTTCTCCTTTTCTCTTTTCCTTCCATATGCAACATAACAGAAAGAAATTCAAAAGTAAGAGAGAGAGAATGGGAATGCAATATGGAAGCTATAATGTTTTGGAATGGGATATTGAAAGTGACATTTCTAGCCTCCTAGAAGTAACTATCTAGAAAATATTGATTATGTCTTTTACTATCACTTTTGTTTTCATTAAACTTGATTAAATGAACCCCAAAAAGGACACAAACCCCAGTGTGAAAACCTTCACAAATATTTCTCCCTTTGGTTTTATTCTTTACATTAGCCCTACCATGGTCTCATGAAAAATGCAAACTCATGATGGTGTTCTCCCTAAATCTTCAAAGGGCTCACTCTAAACTGCAGTGTCAAAGCAAGCTGAAATCTTCAGGATGATACACAGGCCTTTCTTTCCTAACCCAATCCTCATCGACTGTGCCAACTTCATCTCTACATTCTCCTCTTCTGCACGTACACTGAAGTTACTCAATTGCTTAGCATTCTCTTCATAGCCCATGCTATTTCACGCCTCTTTGATTTCCCTCGTGTTGTTTCCTCTGCTTAGAACATCCTTACCCAGTTTTTTTCACCTGTGGAACTTGAATCCATGCATTAATACTCACCGTGGGTGTCATCTCCTCCTGAATCTTTCTCTAATCCCCCAAATGGAACTAAGTGTCCTTCTTTATGCTTCCACTGCATCCTGTAACCCATTTATCAAGCACTTGCCACATTATATTGAGATTATCTGTTAATATGCCTGTCTGCAACTGAAGTGTAGGTTCCTTGGTTTCTATTATCTTTGTACCCTAGATTCTTAGCACAGTAATTGGCACAAAGTCTCCCAATATCATGTTATTTCCATTGGCAGAGATCCAAAATGTGAAATGGATATGTCTATCAGCTTCTCTTAGGCTTATGCCATTAGGTATTTGATTCCTCTAACTTTCCTTATTCTCAGCCTACGAATGTTAAAAATATTTTTATCCACTGCATGGTCTCTGCAACAGAGACAGTGTTCCCTTACACTTTCCAGTCCTGCTTGGAGTTAGGGTGACAAAATGTGATTGGTTTTGGCCAAATGATCACTGACATAACTAACATGTGTTGATATTTGGCAAAAGTAGTTTAGAGCCAGTATATGTTTCCAGTTCACTCTTCTCCTACAACGAGGATGCCTGACACTTTATAGGCTGCTTAATAACTCATACCTGAATTTAAAAATTTAAAACAAGATAATCTTTTTTTTTTTTTACAAAGTTTATTGTCAAATTAGTTTCCATATAACACTCAGTGCTCATCCCCACAAGTGTCCTCCTCCATGCCCATCCCCCTCTCCCCCTCACGTCCATCAGTCCTCAGTTTTTGTCAACATTCAAGAGTCTCTCATGGTTTGCCTCTCTCCCTTTCCCCCACCATTTCCCCCCTTCTTCTCCCCCTTGTTCCTCCGTCAAGTTCCTCCTAATCCTCCTATACGTGCAAACATATGATATTTGTCCTTCTCTGCCTGACTTATTTCGCTCAGCATAACACCCTCAAGGGCCATCCATGTTGCTACACCTGGCCAGATTTCATTGTTTCTCATTGCCATCTAGTATTCCATGGTATAGATAAACCACATCTTCTTGATCCATTCATCTGTTGATGGACATTTAGGCTCTTTCCACAAAACAAGATAATCTTATTATCTCACAGCTTCTAAAGGATCTATAGGGAATTTAGTGAGATCTGTCTCAGAGTATGTCATTAGGTTTCAGTTAAGCTAGGGGCTTGGGGGAGGATGCTATTATATTATCTCAGACTCTGGCTGAAGGATTTGTCTCCAAAATCATACATGTGGTTGTTAGTAGAGCATATTTCCTGTTTGGCTTTTGGATGGATATTTTAATTTCCCACCATGTGGGTGGCTTATAACAAGGCAGTTTACTTTCTCCAAGGCAAGATATCCAAGAATGAGAGAGAGAATGGGAACTCAAGGCAGAAGCTGTAACATTTTATAATGTAATCTTGAAACTGATATACTATCACTTCTGCTGTATGCTGTTGGCCACCCAGACCAATTCCGGCACAATGTGAAAGGAAGTTACACAGTGTTGCAGTTGATGAGTTGATGGGGAATCCCTGGGAACCATTTTAGAGGCTGGTCACGACAGAGGCCACATGTTGAGGTGGTGCATGAAACATGAAGGACCGCTCAACCAGGAGTCATTGTATGAAACAGACTCTCCCATCCATATTAAATGTTAAATAAACAATAAATAAACTTGTGTGACATTAAGCCGATGAAAATTCAGGGTTTATTTGCTACCATAGCATAGCTTAGCTATTCTAGGCAATAAAGCTCTTCCTGTACCTATGACTATTGAAAGAGATATGATGATTGAAAGAACTTCAAATATTCTAAGATTTATAAAAAGTAAGTTCTTATTTTAAATCAAAACACTGGAATCCTTCCCATTCTTTCTTTTGTGCCAGGATCATGAATTTGGTTAATCTTTACTCGGAAAACTGACAAAATCAGGTATCAAACACATTACAGCTGAAGGCCAGACAAAAGTAGTTAGCATCCCTCATCCTGGACTCTTGGAATACATGACTGGAAAGCTGTTCCCAAGCTGAAACATAACCCCTTGATATTTCCATGTACTCAAACTTTTCTTTCAAAGTAATTTTAACTCACTTCAAGTACTTGATCCACTAAGTAATACCTACCTCATAATACTGTTGCAGAGAGTAAAGGAGACAGTATAAACGTAACAGTGTCTTCTGAAGAGTAAAATACTATACAGTTATTAAATATTGTTCATACGTATTTTATATTGAAAGAAAATTACTAGAAAAAACTCAGTGAAGAAATATCAAAATATTTTTAAGAATAAAGTACATATTCTGTTGGAAACAAACTTAATGCTATTTAAAATATATAACCTATATCCATTTACCTGGCTAAAAGATAATCTCTCATTGAGAACAAAATTAAAATGAATAAATTCAGCTCAAAGAGTCAGCAATTCAACACTGGTCATATATGCCATATATCTCATCCAATAGCATCTCAAAGTGTTCTCTTGTCTGTGTTTAAAGGTCATTTCATGTCTGGTGTGAAGAGCAATGTTTTTTGGACATATATAACACCATTATGCTCCAGGAACGTAATTATTTGACATAAAGATTGACCTACTCACTCAAATCAGTAGAAACATAAGATATTTTTTAAAGTTAACAATTATTATATCAGAAAAAGAAAAAATAAAATACATATTTCTTTTTGAAAACCAAAAAGAAATAAAAAAGATTTTTAGAATATTTGACATATTAAATGTTTAGGTTCTCAGTCTTAAGGTGTTTCTAAAGATAGCACATTCAATAACAAAATAATCCTGGGCCACAATTATCTAGCATTTATCCAATGAGTCACCCCCACCACACACAACCTGAACAGGCAAAAGCATTTTTGGCAGCACCTATTTTACCTTGAAATTTTCTCTTGTAAAGTAACCCTAGCCTGCCCTTGATTAGCTTATCAAATGAGCTCATCCCCATAGCTGAAGAACTGTAGTCTACCAGAGATATAGCATGGCAACATGCCAGAACAACTCTGAAAATCGTCTAGAGGGCACATCTAAGCATCATTTCTATTCTTCTTTTGTCTGTGTTTCTGAGTCAGGAATAGAAGTAAAGGAGACAGGATGAAGTAATGGAAAGCAGGTGGGCCATGGGAACTGCTCAATCCATATTTGAAACTTAGTGCTGTCACTTATTGTCTGACTAAACTTTGGAACAAGTTAAAATAGCTTTGAATTTCATTTTGCTTATTTGTAAAGCAAAGCTATTAATCTCCTCCTTATAGGTTTGTTATGAGGCATCAATAAAATACATACATTCATTGTGGAGCTTAGTATTCAGATCTTGGCATATAGTACTAAATAAATATTCTTCATTTTCCTTTGCAGTGAGAAAAGGAACTAGAGATGAATCTTCAGCTTCCCCCATCACAGGTCACTGACTGACTCCTCTTAGTGAGCCCGTACTTAACAGAATCTGAATCCCTATGGGAGCAGGCTATGTCTCAATGTTATAAGAAGAAAGATGGCAAAATCTTCTTTCGCCTGTAAAATAACACCAGCAACAGATACTCTGGGGAGCTGAATGAGGATTTAGGAACTTTGGAATGCTAATATAGCTGGAGTACATGAGGATTTGCAAATATATTCTAGAATACAAAAGGATGAATATTAATGTAAACATATAAAAAATATATATGTCCTAATGAAATCAATACAATTTTAAAAACTAGAATATTGTATTTGTATTTGAGTGCTAGATTTTTCCTCTTTTGAAAGTTTGTATTTTCATTATTCAATTTTCCTCATTTTTTTCAAATATAGGAAGAATTCATTACATTTATATTATCAGTAAGACAAGTTATCTCATTCTTTCTGAACATGATAAATGTTGCTGTTATCTATGAAACAGGCATTTAAAAAGTGACCACTGAGATTTTGTTCAAATCAAAAACATGATTTATTTTACCCAATAAAACTAGGTGGTTATGAGTTTAGTAAAAGTGTGGAGGCATCTGTTTAATTCATATTCAGATAAGTATATTTGACGTTCTGTAATGAAAACACACAAATTTAAAGCTCAATGGTTAATATAAGCTTTTATAGGCATCATTCATGACTTCTATCAGGTCTTGGTAGAAATGAGTAATGTATTATCTCTAACCTCTTTCTGTTGCCTGTGAAGGAAAGGGTGGGTTTAGAAACACCCACAACTGTGAACTGGGCATTAGGATAAGCAGGAAAGAAATGTTTTGTAGGGTTAAGAGTAGTGGGAACTTGTAACTCTGCCAGTTCCATATCTGTGACATATGATTAGCTCTGTAAGAAGCAACCCATTACAGATATTCCTCCATCTCATCCATCCAATTTAGCTTAACCATTACTGGGTAAATTTCTTAATAGGCCCTGTGCTTCAACTGAGTCAAATCAACATATTGTGTGTGTGTGTGTGTGTGTGTGCGTGTGCGCACGTGCATGCACACATTCTATATGAAACATTAAGAGACCAAACAACAACCCAACAACAACCCATAACTCAGTATATGGAACCCTATGCAGGCAAATTTAAACTGAAGGACAGAGTATTATCATGATAGTTAGCAATGTCTTTCACTGAGAGGTGAGAAGGTAATATTAAGTAGTTAGTATGAGGGCACTAAACACCGGTTAGTGGGTCAGTAGGTGGAGCTGGTATGGAGAAGGAGAACAACATGTGCCAACTCTATTTTACTAATAGCTTTTAGGAAACCTCTGAAATGATAAAAAGGCTAGGACAGAGGTCACAAAGAGCTACAGACTGGCTGTGTAGGAAGAAGATGGCTGCAAACTACATCAGGGGGAGATTTCAATAATGGGAATGAAAAGACAGAAATTGTTTAATGTCTACTATATGCCAGGTAAAATACACACACACATATGTATGTGTATATACTCCTGAATATATTATATTCTTATAAGATTTCTACAAGGCAGGGATTATTAACCTTAATTTTCAATTAGAAAAAGAGAGATTTGGAGAGTTCAATAACTTGCTAATAGTCACACAAGAAGCACAGCTGGACTGATGTCATTTGGTGAATGTTCTCCTCATTTTTCACATGGGGATAGCAATAGGGAAGCTAGAAGCATTCCAGGTGAAAAATCATGATATCTTTGAATGCAGAAGTAAGAGAGGCAGAGACTCGCCCATCTCCTCCAGATGTTTAATGTTTGAATTGACCAGAAACCATCACTCCACACAGTTTCAACTCAAGGGAAAAGAAATAGGTATAACATCAAATATGTTACTTTTAGTTTCCCCAAAAGCCCTCCCCTCAATGCACATTAATTTTAAAAACATTGCTCAAAATGCACTGGTCAAATAATTGAATGCATCTACTTGGCTATAGTACAAGACATACTTAGGAATAGGTTAGATATGGAATAATTTTGAAGATACTGGAAAAACACTGTTTCCAAAAAGAACTCTGTCCTTTCTTCCCATGACCTAAAATTCTATAAGCAGACATGCCTATAGTCTTTTATTAGAATGCATATACTCATTAAATTTCATGTAAAGTAACTTTTGTCTTAGTTTGAATGACTTGTGTTGCAGTTGTTTTTTCCTCGGAAAACTGCTTTCCATCATTGGGAAGAAATACCTGATACATATGGGAGAAGGTACGCAATGAAAGAGTTGAACTGTGGAAAGAAGAAAAAAACATAGATATGATCAAGAATTTGTCATTCTGCTCAGGGCATATCCTGTTACATCACTTTACAAAATGACAGTGTGGGGGAAATGACTTCTAACTGATCACATTATATTTGTAAGTTCAACAAGGTTGAGATTTTTCCAAGTAGTCAGTTACATAAAAGTGCAAATGGTGAATGGACCCAAAGGGTCAGGGATTACATCTGCTGCCTACACTGTGGTCTTTCACCTTCATGCCTAATGTTGCCTCTTTATCCTACATGAATAATGTGATTCCTTGTCCTGCTACTCTATGCGTAAAATTACTTACACTAAAGGGGCAAAAAGGCAATTCTCAATCTAATCCGTTTTGCAAATTTGACAGTGACATTAAAGAGCAGGAAGTTGTCTGTGAGTAATGACACTGATCATTTGTTTAAATGTCAAACTTAAACTTCATCAACTTTCAGAGAATATGTCAGTAAAGAATAGATTTCCGTTCAGCCAGAGAGGATTTCAGTGTCATTTAGTCCTGAAGAAAATAGCTGTTAGCTTGAGAGCATAATGCTTTGAGTAAATTTTTCTTTTTAAGCTGAATGGAATTGGCCATTTCAGCACTTGGCGCTGTGGACAGTGCTCTCTTCCTCATATTATGAAACACGTAGTCTTACTGTAGAGGTGTTTCCTTTTGGAAACTGTAACACTCTCCAGGCTAACAAACCTATATCCCTAAACTATGCTAGACTATGTTAGAATATGGAGACTATGCATCAACATCCTGTGTAAGGCCTGGATGAAGTGAAAGCAAAGGGAAACAAATTTTATCACAGAGATTAAGTATGAAATAAATATTAGGGAAGGGAAGTAGTTATGATTAGTAGCTATTCCTGCAAAACAGGTCAAATTTTTACTGCAATGCATTAACATTCCTCTCTGGATAGGATTTTTCTTGAGACAATGACAGAGCCATTAACCCTTCATGTTAATTTATTAACAGTGGACATAGATGCAAGAGAGAACAGGAAGTACATTTAATAAGCTTGCAGACAACAAGGAGCAAAGAATTCATTCTCTCTATGCTTTCTAGCTCTAGAGTGGAATATCAATGGAGAATTCTGGATCTGAGGTCAGAAGAAATGGAGTGGAATCTGAATCATGTTCTTTAATAAGCCATTTCATTTCCCTAAGTCCTGTGTCTTCTCCTGTCAAGTGTGGGTTACTTTGAGGTTTAAGTGAGGGTATATGCAAAGAGATCTGGCATACTGGTAGGTACTCAATGGATGTTCAATTTAGATTATTTACTTCTCATTAAGTGCTGGAATAATACAGTGATAGGTTTCTATGCTAGTGGCCATGTGTTTTAATAAGTGTAAACTCTAAGAATGGAGTCCAAGAAGGGAAACAAGAAAGGGATCATTATTAACAGACAATGTTTATAGCAAAGTACCCTAAGCATGTGTATTTTCACCTTCATCCACCTTATTTGCATCGCCCGAAGATTCCCTTTATGACTACCTTTAAAAACTCAACAAAAGGAAAGTATCCTGAAAATAATACGGCAAGAATTAAAAAACAACAACAAAGTTTTCAGAGGATTCTTACCTCTCTTCAAAAATAATATTTTACCAACTCTCTCTGGAATGCTTCTCAGTCACATACTTAGCAACTACTCTGCCTGATGAATTGGTAAGAGACTACTTTGCATGCTTCCTACCCAGACTGACACACTTGGGGAGGAAAGGTAAAAATCAGATTCATGCTGAAAGCCTAGTAAGTTCCTTATCATCCTCCCTTGCAGCTACCAATTCTTTGCTTTGGACTTCAAAACCATTCAGCCTATCCTCACCTCACCCATCTTCTTCCCTTTTTATAACTAAAAATCAAGAGCATCTATCTTGTAGCCTCCCTCATCTCCTACTGTCATTTTCAACAGAGATTGCCTCTACACTGCCCTCTGCATCTGAAACGCCTCCCACTCTCCATTCATCAAGGTACATGCTCCTTCCATTCACAATTCATGTTAAGTCCATCCCTCCCTTCCAAAGCTCCTTTTCTTTAAGTGGATTCCCCAGCTGCCCTAATACACTCCACCATCATACCACACTGCACCCCCTCCCCAACGTTCAGAAATTATGCCAAGGTGGGAAATGGACGAGGAAATCTATGTTTGCATAGGAACACAGACAGGAACAAATAGAGAGCTTAGCACTAAGCTTGCCGTCTCCTCTGGGAGGGGAAAAAAAATATTACAAAATTCTCCCTAGCCTGGCAACAAGCATGTTCTGGAAAAAATATATATATTGGTTGAGTGGATGAATGAATGAATGGATGGCTGGATGAATGACTGCGATCTCTTTGGTACTTTTCTCAGATGCCCCTCCTTCTTGCTTGCTCCTGGCATGGTTTCTGTTTCAGTGCGTGAGTGCATCTCTGTGCTTTGCCTCTGTCTCCACTCGCTGCCCTTTCATTACCACCTCTAGACAGAGCCTAAATCTCCTCGCCAAAGGGCACTCTACCTAGCTCACAAATGCTTTATGATTCCAGGGGCCAAAGAGAGCTTGCTACTCAGGAGCACAGCTTTGCATTTTGTCAGCTTTACCTCTCGGGGAAAACCCCCCGAAACACCGGCTACTTTACACAAAAGGATGACTAATTTCCCCATACTCAACACAATCCACCTGAGACCCCGTCACTGCCCCCTGTCTTGGCGCTTGTAACCGAGGTGATCGCAAAAGAAACGCGCTTCCCTGCTTCTCCCTGCAAATGCAAAAAGGAATTACCACTCCAGGGGCTGGGTCCTGGTTCCAAAAATCAGAAAACTTTTTTTCCTTTTTTTAATAGGAAACCCCACCCCGAGAGCAGCGACCTCTTTGTTTGCATCCCAAGGGGAGGGAGGGGTCTTCTGAGCCTTTGCAGCCAGGGGCGGAGGGGACTTGACAGCCCTCTGGAGGGCTGCCCGGGACGACACTCACCCAGGACATTCCCAATGAGAGCCACCACGAACACGATGATGTACCCGGCGATCAGGACCCACTCATATTCTTTCGGGTGTAGGTATTCCCTCCACAGGTACCGCAGGAATTCCTCGTCGTCATAGTCGGTGGGGTTTAAAAAGGGCTCTTGAGTTTCATTCAGCTCCAAAGCAGATGACCAGTTGCGACAAGGGGGGTAGTCCTCCAGTTTGGTACCGGACATCACGGGCTCGAGTCCGGTTCCGCTCAGTGCCGCAAGCCGCTCTTCCCCTGCCCCATGAGCGCTGTGATTTGCGGTGGGAAAGGCGGCGCGGAGACGCGAGAAGGGGCTCCGAGCAGAAAATGACGTGAAAAGTTCCTGAGCCAATGCCTCCGGAGTCTTGTGCCCGGCAACTTCTGCGGCGGCTTCGCTGTCTTTGCAGATGATTTTTCAAGAGAGGCGGCTGAGGAACTAGGGACAGGGCACTGGAGGCTGCAGCAATGACACCGAGGGAGAAAGCTACCTCGGGCTCCGCTCAGGCTCAATTACTCCTCATTCCAGCANAGTTACGAAAATTATTTTCTCCTGTTTCTCACTCTTTTCTACTTTTCTCCTCCATTTCTCACGCGCAGTTCCCATAACCCATGCACAGACGTGTGTAGGTCTGTGGACATGACACTCATGTCAACACATGGTTAATACAGGATCTGTTGATGCCTCTTTCTTTTTAATGTAAACATAAAAGTAATGAGGAGAGGCCACTGGGTTCCTCGAGGAGGACCATGCAAAAGTCATTTCAGGCAAACACTGTAAGGTTTCTTTGGCTTTGCCAACTTAGCACTTGCTGAATTTTAAGGATAGCACCTCCTCTCCCCCTTCTCCAAACTGGGAAATGAGACCATTTTTGAACTGAAGGATATACTTAGCTGGAATTGCACTTGCACTACCAAGTGTCATAGGAAATACAGCAGCAATTCCTTGAAGGACACTAGGGTCATAAATGTGCTCCTAGTTAATGTTGTCAAGCAAAGGAGACATCTACATATCAAACAGGGTGAAACAAGATTCTTAGCAGGATGTAGGGATGTAGTGGTATACGCAGAAGCGCTCTCTGATGAATACCACACCCCACTGGTCTTTCTTCTTATTGACTCAGGACTGGTGTCACCTGACGCTCTCTAATGAAATTGATTTTGTCTCTAAAAATGGTATTTTGGGATATGTCATAGTATGAATTCAGGATCCTTTCATTCTCAATAACCGTGATAGGAATATTACATTTGATTATACTTTTGTACAGGGGAAGGATCTCAGACATCACTTAGCCTGAACTTTAGCTGAATATCAGAAGCCTTCTCATAACTTCGCTGATGATCTCCCCACCTAGTTTGGATGGACCACCTCAATTTCTGATTTCCACCATCACGGGGCTGCTCTAAGGTTTAGAGAACTGCTCTTTACATCAAAGTAAGATATTAAACCAACATATAACTTTCTTAGTCTTTTATTTTCAATTCCTAGTTTGCATCTTGGTCCTAAATGGAATAAATCTTCCACGTGACAATCCTTCACATACTCAAAATAAGTATCACAGCCCTGTTTCTTTTCTTCCCATTTTCCTCTACATTTCCACTGTTTCTCAAGTGACACTATCCCCATGACCTCTACTCATTGGGTCTTCCTTTAGATACTTGTCAATGTCTTGCATGATATGAAACTAGGAGATACAGTAATTTTGTCTGGGTCTTGCTGGTACAAAATATACATTATCATGTGGATGCAACCAATGCCTATGACTAATTACTTTCTTCAACTGTCACAAGACACTGCTGGTTCCCATTTAATGTTAAGTCAATCCCCCTAACCCTACAATAGTCATACTTATATTAACCATTTGTTTTGCACTTTACATTGGGCAAAATTCTTTCATACTCATCATTTTAAAACCACTGAGGAGTTGACTGTGATTAGCCCTGTTTTACAGATGAGGAAATGGTTCTCATTTCCTAATTAAACGATTTACCAAGGGTTGAGTGACTAATCTGTGACAAGACTATTTTGTTCTTCACATCCCAGCTTGGGGTTTCCATTATTCTACAGATGTCATATTTCACAAGAAATACTATTGTTCTATTTTTCCAGTCTGCACTAGTCATTTAAGAGAAGGAAAATAAATAGGCATTTGATTTCTTTGACAAATATTTACTTAATGTTTCTATTCCACTCTCAGTGATACAAGTTAAACAAGGTTACTGCTTTCATGTACTTTACTTTCTAGGGAAGACAGAAAGGGAACAAATCAACTAATAAATACATAAGAAAATATTAGGAAGGGATAAATCTTATGTTTTAAAACAAAATCCAGTGAAGTGATGGGGAGAGGAGAATCCTAAAGGCCATGTTAGAAACATGATCAAAAGGTCCGTGTGAAGAGATGACATGTAAGCAGGATGCTCCCATGATATATGCACACATTAGTTTAATTTTTTTAATTTGAAGTTTAACCAGATCTTAAATGCTGATGCTATTATCCAAAGCATGAGCCATTTCACCAGACCTATTGTCATCAGTAAATTTGACAAGCAGGCCTTCTGTGGTTTCATTCAAGTTCACTGATACAAATCTGCTAACTTTATCCTAAGGTATAATGTGTCCCTCTGATTTATTAATGTCTGTTTTTTCCTCTTCCATGTGCTATTATTTTCAACACAGGAAAGTCTGTTGCTACTTTAGTTGCAATCTATATTCCTTGGTGTCTTTAAATTTCTTGTTATTGACAGTATACAAATATGGACCCAGGAGGCTATTTTCTAAGTACTCAGTGTTTTTGTGTGTGTGACACTTCAAGTCACCTATACTTCAGTCCACTCTTTAAATCTTCTACCTGCAACTAATCATCACTCTTTACTAGAAGTGTAAATAAGGAGAAATGAGAATATATCTCTTTCTGATATGTGTTTTATGTTGTGACAAGCCTGGATTTATCTTGAAGAGTGTTCCATTTCTTTTTGTCCATAATTTATAGGTGATTTATTTTGTATGTGGTACTCCATTACCATACAAAAATTTCACTCAGACCTTCAAAGTATTATTTTATTTTTTGCAAGCATGTTAGAGAGGATAAATATTGCAGTACTCATTTTGATGTGATCTCTTTCCTTAGATGCTTTGATATCTTTTAGATATCATTTTAGACATAATTTTTTAGATCGGTAGATATTGTTTCCTTCAATTCAGAATCTTTCTTCTGGATGGAGAGGAAAGGAGTCAGCCCAGTATCACAAGACAGTACAGAAAGTTCCAAATTTGTCTAGTGATGACCTCTTAAGGTTGTTATAAGAATTAAATGAATTAATATTTTTAGAACAGTGTCTGGTATATAGGAGAGATTTGAAAACGTTGTTGAATAAGATTTAGAACTATGTGATTTCCTGGTGTGAATATTATTTGCTTTACATATCAATTCCTCTAAGTGTTAATACATATTTTTAAAGAAATGTAACTCACAATAGTCTAAGTAATTCTGTTTAACTACCCATCTTAAGTTTTTTTTCTGTCACTTTTAACTCTCTAACCTGAAAATATTAACAATTTGAAAGAAAAGGAAAATAAAACCCCAAACCAGATTTTGCCCCCTCAGTAGTTGTAGTTAAGTTACTCAGAGATCTCAGATTACATGGGCTGTCCCAGTTTTTATATTCTTATTCCTGATTCCAGACCATACTTTTTGCAGCCTATAATAACTTTATGAACCTATTTCATTAAATATTTCTGAGTATTCCCTATGTTCCCAGGAGTTTAGTAAGAGCTGGAGGCAAAAAGATCAATAAGACATAGTCCAGACCAATGATCGTACAGTACACCAGTGGATTAGAAGTGTTATGATTATAGAATCACCCTGTGAGTTTCTGGGTAGAAGGATGCAGAGTATCACAAGAACATGAAACAACACCTAATTCAGGCTGGAGAAAACCAAAATGAATGGCTCCCCACAGGGAAAGGCACTCTTTTGCTGANGGGGTGGGAAGTATTTTGTGAACTTGGAAACAGGAGAAAACATGGGAGTGCATAGACAAAAGCAAGGTGAAGTGAACAAGGTCAGGCTTTCACAACATCTCTGGCAATGGTGTGGAAGATGGATTACAGAACAATAAGACTGAGGACAGGGTACTAGGTGGGAGACTAGTATAAAGATCCTTTTGTCATAAGAAAGGCAGCAGTTCTGGGGATTGAGAGGAGAGGAGATGGGTGATATTAAAAGAAAAGAAAACAAAACAAAAAAAGTGGTTTGAATAGACATCATCCAGAAGGCAGCAATCTTATTTTATTACTTTCTTGAAGAAGGCTGACTACATGGTAATAGTATGTTTAAAGTTTATTTCTCTGTTTTGCTGTGTAGTTTGAAGAATAAATTGAAGCAAGGAACAGAGAGGTGACTTTTCAGGTTTTGAAAAGAAGTTGTTTTCCTTCCTTCTTTTCTGTTGGAATGAAAATAAAATCAAGTATGAGCACTCTTGGTAATGACTGTGCTGAGCTTACATATTCCCCAAATAAATGCATTAGTTTTGCAGAAAGTTATCTGACTCCAAACACTATATTTTCTTATAAGACAGCCTTGCTAAATCTTTCTGGAAAAGTCTCTGAATCATGGGAGGGGCTAGAAATCTATTTTTCAGGAAAAAAGGGGGAAGTTACTTCCGATAACTTGTTCCTCTTAGGGGAAACTCTGGAGTGGGTTACTGAGGTGAAATAACCTCATGCCTAGAAGACTCAGATGTTAATAATCAAAACTGCATGATGCAAATTACTCCATATCATTTCTGACTCTTTTTCTTCCCATTCTTCTTTTACTCCCTCCTTTATTTACTTACGTCTTATTTCAGACTAGGTTCTCTCTGTCCCTTCTTGCCTCCTATCCTGTATGATCAGATCTGATACGTTCCCTGAATGGTTCTTTTATTCCACAGTCTCTAGAAGTCATGCTCTATTTCTCTCC
Source organism: Crocuta crocuta (assembly GCF_008692635.1). Lineage (NCBI taxonomy): Eukaryota > Metazoa > Chordata > Mammalia > Carnivora > Hyaenidae > Crocuta > Crocuta crocuta. Next base: position 413,861 of record NW_027530644.1, on the reverse strand, counting down.
CATGTTGAACACAGACAAACAGTGTTCTCTCGTTCAATTTTTGTCACATGAAGCATAGAGGAGTAAGTAAGTGATTCAATTCAATAAAGCTAATGCCCAGATGTGTGGATGTGTACATCTAAAATGGTCTGAAAGTGCAGGAAGAGACATCTACTAGGACAAAGTGGGGTCAATGGAGGAGGATGTTATCTAAGTTCTGAACTGAAGAATAGAGACTGATAGCCTCCAGTGGAAGGGTTATGAGAGTTGATGACAGAATGGAAGCAAGTGACTTGTTTGTGAGACAACATGAACAGTCAACATTCGATGAGTGCTTACATGAGCTAAGTCCTGTGCCAAGCACATTATGTTTATTAACTCAGTTGATGTTGACAACTCTATGAGGTAGGTCTTATTAGTTATCACACCATTTTTTCAGATGGAGAAAGTGAGACATGTAGAAGTTAGTTAAGTAATTTTCCCAAGCTAGAAAATGGCAGAATCCTTGAGCAGAGTGGTCATGATCCAATTCTAGAAATATGCATTTTTTTTTTACCATTACTCTATTTTTTCCCCACAGTAAAGAACCAAAAAGTTTTCAGTATGGCCAGCTCTTTCCTTTATTAGTAGTAATAATGTTATAAAATTTGGATTCTTAAAGAACACAATTGTAAAATTGTATACATTTCATATATTTAAAAAATTCTGATTATACTTTTAAGCTGTGTTGAAGAGCAGAATTGAAGGGAAATTGTTATACCCTTAAGGTGATATTATTTCCCAAAGCAAATAAATATCCTTCTATGTGCTCTTAGGTGTAAATGCTATACATAATATTCTTATTATATGCTTAAAGGCATAAATGTGCCTAATTTTTTTTGTACCTAGAACCTAGTACTGGCATGTAGCTATTGGTCAATCACTACCTGTTGATAGACTGAACTGAATTGCAGAAGAGTCCTTTACAAAAAAATGATTTTTATGAAAAATTATACCTGTGTCATCTTGGTTTATGTAAAACCACGGAAATTCCTGAAGACATAAGCATATTGTTGCCTGTTACTAAATCTTTAGCTTAGAAAGGACATAATCTTTTTGTCTATTGTACTACTCTATTAATTCATTTCTTTCCATAATGTAAAGGTTCGTTTTCCTGTTTACAGTAGCAAATGGCTAAAATAGAAAAATAACAGGGAGCAGAGAAAGATAATGAGTTTCAGAGCAATCCTATAAAAAGTACAGACTGTAACTTCTGGGGAGAACTACACATTACTCTCAGCCACACTGAAAGATGGCCTATGAAGAAGGAGAGTACTAGTGCAATACCTGCCTTTCCAAACATCAGTCTCTGGGCTGCATGAGATCCTGCTATACTTTTGGGCTTGAGTTCATTGAGATACCCCTATGTTCTTTATTGAATGTTATTTTTTTTCTTAAGCTCATTTTACTGGGTCTCTCTTCCTTAAAAATAATACTTGGCTGTAGTGGCAATTCACTCTTCGGTAAGCAGTGGACTTGGCATGTAATCATTAAGGCACATGATCTGATTTCCTATATAAGATACATTATCCACTTTACCGTGTCACAAAATTAATTTTATTTATTCTTAAAGACTTCATTTTTTGAGAGTAGTTTCAAGTGTACAGCATGACTGAAAGGAAAGTATACAACTTTCCATACTCCCTGCCCTCACACACACACATCCTCTCCTATCATCAACATCCTCCACCAAAGAGGTACATTATTTACAAATGAGAAACCTACATTGATATATCATAATCACCCAAAATCTATAGCTTACATTAGGGCTCACTGTCAGTATGGTAAATCCTATGAGTTTGGACAAATGTATAATGACATGTGTCTATCATTATACTATAATATAGAGTATTTGCACTGCCTTAAATATCCTCTGTGCTCTACCTGTTCATCCTTCTCTATCCCCTAACTCCTGGAAAGCACATATATTCTTTAACTCAGTTTCTTTCTTCATTGTTTTGTGGTTTTAAGAATACTATATTGTTGGAATCATATATTATGACCTTTTTTCATTTGGGAATATTCATTTAAGATTCTTTCATGTCTTTTTATGCCTTGATAACTTGACAGCATTGAAAAATATTCAATTGTCTAGATGTACCACAGTTTACTTACCTATTTACCTATTGAAGGACATCTTGGTTGCCTTTCAAGTTTGGGCAATTTTTTAAAAATGTTTTATTTATTTCTGAAAGAGAGAGAGAGAGAGAGGCAGTGTGAAGAAGGGAGGGTCAGAGAGAGAGGGAAACACAGAATCTTAAGACAGGCTCCAGGCTCTGAGCTAAATGTCAGCACAGAGCCCAATGCAGGGCTCAAACCCATGAACTGTGAAATTGTAACCTAAGCCGAAGTCAGATGCTCAACTGACTGAGCCACCCAGGTGCCCCAAGTTTGGGCAATTTTGAATAAAGTTGCTATAAACATCTGTATGCAGGTGTTTTTGTGGGCATATGTTTTCAACTCCTTTAGGTAAGAACCAAGTAGCAAATTAATGAATCATATAGTAGGACTATGTTTAGTTTTACAAGAAACCACTAAACTCTCTTCCAAAGTGGCTATACCATTCTGTATTCCCACAAACAATGAATGAGAGTTCCTTTGTTCCACACTTTCACCAGGATTAGGTGTTATCAGTGTTCTAGAATTTGGCCATTCTAATAGGTGGGTAGTGGTATTTAATTATTTTAATATGTAATTCACTAATAATATATGATGTGACCATCCTTTCATATACCTTTTTTTTTTTTTTTTTTGCCATCTGTGTATTTTCTTTGGTGTAGTGTCTGCTAAGGTGTTTGGGCCATTTTTAAATCAGGTTGTATGTTGTTTTGTTGAGTTTTGTTTTCTTTTGTTTTCCTGTGATCCCCACCCCCCTCACCAGGTTATGTGTTTTTTTTAAATTGTATTATTGAAGTATAGTTGGCATATGATATTCTATTAGTTTTAGGAGTATAGCAGTTTGACAATTCTATACATTACTCGATCCTCACCACAATAAATGCAGTCACCATCTGTTTTCATATGTTATTTATTACACCTTGTTGAGGTTTAGAAATGTTGTGTATATTTTGGATAACAGTCTTCTATCAAATGTGTCTTTTGCAAATAATTTTTCCCCATCTGTGGCTCATCTTATTATTTTGATATTGTCTTTCACAGGGTAGAAGTAACTAATTTTAATAAATGCAATCTATCAATTATTTCTTTCATGGATCATGCCTTTGGTACTATACCTAAAAAGTCATAGACATGAACAAAGTCATCTAGGTTTTCTGCTATGTTATCTGCTACAAGTATAACAGATCTAAGTTTTATATTTATATCTGTGATAGCTTTCTGAGTTAATTTTAAGTGCAAAGTGTAAGGCCTGTGTCTAGATCCATATTTTATTTTATTTTATTTTTTGGTCTTGTGTTGCATGTGAATGTCCATTTGTCCCAGCATCATTTGTGAAGAGACTGTCTTTGCTTCATTGCTTCACCTTGGCTCCTTTGTCAAAGATCAAAGGATGTTTCTGGGCTGTTTTGTTCCGTGACACTTATTATTTCAACAATAGCAGACTGTCTTAATGACTGTGGCTTTAGAGTAATTCTTAAAGTACTGTCAGTCCAACTTTGTTCTTTCATTCAATACTGTATTGGCTATTCCCCTTATGCCTCTCAATATAAACTTTAGAATCAGTTTTCTTGACATCCATAAAACAATTTGTCAGGATTTTAATTGGGATTGCACTGAAAGTAGAGATCAAGTAAGCAGAACTGGCATCTTGACAATATTGGACTTTCCTATCCATGAACGGGGAATGTCTATTTATTTAGTTCTCTGATTCCATTTTGTAGTTTTCCTTATATAAATCTTGTACATATTTTGTTATATTTATATCCAAGTATTTCATTTTTTGAGAGCTAATGTAAATGTAATTATGTTTTTAATTTCAATTTCCATTGCTTATTTTTGACCTATAGGAAAGCAATCACTTTTGAATATTAAACTCATATACTGAAAATGTGCTGTAGTTGCTAATTAGCTTCGGGAGTTTTTTTTTGTTGTTGTTGATTCTTTTGCATTTTCTAGGTAGACAAAGTCATCTGTGAACATTAATGAACAATAACAGTTTATTTCTTCCTTCCCAATCTGTATACATTCTATTTCCTTGCCTTGCCTAATTACATTAGCAAGGACTTTTATTATAATGTTGAAAAGGAGAGATGAAAGGGGATATCCTTGCCTTGTACATGATCTTAGAGAAAAACTTCAGTTTCTCACCACTGAGTATGATGGTAGCTGCTAAGTTTTTTTTTTTTTTTAATAGACAGCCTTAAAGTAGTTTTTCTCTATTCCTAGTTTACTGAGAGTTTTGATCATGAATGGATGTGAGATTTTATCAAATGCTTTTTCTGCAACTATTGATATGATCATATGATTTTTATTTGTTTTTAGACTACTGATGTGATGGTTAACTTTAATTAAATTTTGGAAAGTTGAACCAGCCTTGCATACCTGGGACAAATCCCACTTATTTGTAGCATAAGTTTTTTTTCATACTTGTTGGATTTAATTCACTAATTATGTTAGTATTTTTGCATCTAAGTTCATGAGAAACATTAGTCTGTCATTTTCTTTCTTAGTAACGTGTTTGTCCAGTTTTGTATTTTAGGGAATGCTGGCCTCAAAGAATGAGTTAGGACATGTTTTCTATGCTTTTATTCTCTGAAAGAGATTGTAGAGAATGCTATTTCTACAAACATACTTGGTATGCACTCTATATGGTTATGGTAAAAGATATTCATGTATTGAATTCCAATGTTAAAAGCAACTCTACAAGCTTTTACTTAGGTAAAAATGCAGTCATTGAACTACACAGTGCCACTGTGAAAATTTGCATTGAGTATCTCCTTTGTTTTATTGTTTATATTTATTTTCTAACTGGGATAAAATTCACGTGACATAAAGGACACCATTTAAAATTTTTTACAGTACATAATTCAGTGGTTTTAAATTTATTTACAATATTAACCTAATTTGAGAATATTTCCATCACCCAAAAGAAAAACTCCATACCTTCCCATTCCTCTGCGTTCCCACGTGCTTGAAACTGGATTTAAATATTCTGGAAATTTCCCATAAATGAAATCATAGGATATGTGTGGGCTTTTGTTTCTGGCTTCTTGTATTAAGCATAGTATTTTTAAGGTTCATCTATGTTACAGCATATACCAGTATTTTTTTTTCTTTTACTGAATATATTCTACTGTATGGACATATCACTTTTATTTTATCAGTTCAGACGTTGATGGATTTTGGGGTTGTTTCCACTTTTTGACTAGTATAAATAATGCTGTTATAAACATCCATATGTAAGTTTTGGTGTGAACTTATGTTTTCAGTTATATTAGCTATATACCTAGCAGAATTACTGTTTCATATGGTAACCCTCCCTTTTTTTAAGAAACTGCCAAACTGGTTTCCAAAATGGCTATACCCTTGTACATTACCACTAGCAATGGACAAATTTTCCAATTTCTTCACATTCTTACCAATATTTGTTATTTCCATTGTTTTTATTATTGTCACTGTCCTCATGGATGTTAAGTGGTATCTCACTGTGGGTTAACTTTCCATCCCTCTAATAACCAATGATGCTGAACACCCTTTCACATTCTTATTGGCCACTTCTTTAGAGAAATAGTTATTCAAGTTGTTTACCTCTTAAATATATATATATTTGTTGACTTGTAAGCATTTTTAAAAATATAGTCTGGTCACTAGAACTTTATCAGACACCTGATTTGCAACTCTTTATCTATTGTATTTTTACATTCTTAATAGTGTCCTTTGATGTAAAATTAAAAAAAAATTAATTTTAATGAAGTCAATTTATCTAGGTTTTGTTATTTTTGCTTTTGGTATTATATTTAATAAGCCATTGCCTAATCGAAGGTCACAAAGATTTACACCCATGTTTCTTTTTAAGATTTTATTGTATTAGCATTTACATTTAGGTCTGGTCTGTTTAGAGTTAATTTTTAATGCAGTGTGAAAAAGAGGTTCAAAGTCATTTCTTTAAATATGCATATCTGCTTGTCCCAGTATCATTGGTTAAAAAAAAAAAAAAAAAACAAAAAACTTTTTTACCTGTTGTATGGTCTAGGTAACATTGAAAATCAATTAGCCATAGATGTATGGGTTCATTTTTGGACTCAGAATTCTCTTTCTTTGATTTATAAATCTATCCTCATACCAGTATAGCAGTGTTTTGATTACTGTAGCTCTTAAGTATGTTTTGAGATTGAGAAAAGTAAGTCCACAAATTCTGTTCTTTTTAAAAAGATTATTTTGGCTATTTGGAATCCTTTGTAGTCCATGTGAATTTTAGGATCAATTTGTCCATTTTTGAAAAAAAAGACCCAAAAAGGGGCAGTTTTGGAATTTTGATAGAGACTGTATTGAATTTGTAGATCAATTTGCAGAGTGTTACTATCTTAATATTGTCTTCCAATCTACAAACACAGCATGTCTTTCAACTTGTTTAGGTTGAATTGCTTTCAACAATTTTTTGTTTTTTCAGTGTATATAATTTGCATTCTTTCTTTTTTTATAATTTGCATTCTTAAGCATTTTATTTTTTCTGGTGTTATTGTAAATAATACCAAAAATTGTTTTGCTAATTCCATATTTGAATTTTTCGTTGCTAGTATATAGAAATCAGCTACTTTTTGCATATTGATTTATAGCCTAAAACTTTTTAGAACTCTTTTAACTCTGGTAGTTTTGTGTGTGTGGAAAATTGGCATTTTTCTATATATAATATCTGCAATATAATTTTGCTTTCTCCTTTCAAATTTGGATCACTTTTTATTTTTCTTGCCAAATTGTCTAGAACTTCCTGTACAATGGTGAATAGAGTGAGAGTCTACCTCCTTGTCTTTTTTCTGACCTTATAGGGAAAGCTTTTAGTCTTTCACCGTTAAGTATGTTAGCTGTGGGTTTTCAAAGATGCTCTTTGTCAAATTGAGGAAGTTCCCTTCTATTCCTAGATCACAGAGTATTCTTCTCATGAAAATATGTCAGATTTTGTCAACTTATTTCTACATGTATTAAGATAATCATATGTCATGCTTTTTGTTATGTTTCCCCTTTATGCTATTACTATGGTGTACTGTATTGGTTGATTAAGTTTAGCCTATCATGTGTTCATGGCATAAACCTCATTTGTTCACAGTATATAATACTCTTTATAAATTGCTGCCATTTTCTTGAGGATTTTTGCATATACATTTACAATAGATATTGGTCTATAGTTTTCTTTCTTGTGATATTTTTGTCTGGATATCAGAGTAGTACCAGCTTCACAGAGAGACTCTGGTTTTGACTACAGTTTTACTATTTACTAGCTGTTTGAAACTGAGGTAGTTTCTAAACAACTTCAAGCTTTAGAATCCTCATCTCTAGGTTAATAATTACTCCACAAAAATTGTTATGAGAGTTAAATGAGCTTATTATGTGTTCTTTGTAAACTGTCAATGACAATATAAATACTGTAAGAATACAAATTGTACAAGAAGTGTTGGTGTAGGAATTAAGAATAACAGCAGTGAGTGCAAGGGTAGAACTAGAAACATATGTAGCTTTACTAGGATTATATACTGATTAGTTCTATTGGTTTTCATCACAGCATCCATAATATAAGCTACACTTATTCTATTTGTGTTATGATAACTACATTTATAATATTAATAATATAACTATAGTGACAAAATTATATATTACTAATAGTGTACATATGAGTGCATATTGCCTGATTTTTATTAACTTACTTACTCCTCATTACATCACAATGAAGATGCTATTATTGTTTTTATTTATTTTGAGAGAAAGAGAAAGGATGAACAGGAGAGAGGCAGAGAGAGAGGGAGGGAGGGAAGGAGAATCCAAAGCAGGCTCTGTAATGTCAGCACAGACCCCAACACAGGGCTTGAACTCACAAACCATGAGATCATGACCTGAGCTGGAATCAAGAATCAGATGCTTAACCAATTGAGCCACCCAGGCATCCCAATGCTCTCACTTTCCCTCATTTTCTAAATGAATATGGTACAAGAGTACTTCAGATATATTGTGGGCTTGATTCCAGACCACTGAAGTATATAGCAAATATTGCAATAAAGCAAATCAAGTGAATTTTTCAGTTTTCTAGCATATATGAAAGTTCTGTTCATATTACCTACTATAGTCTTTTAATTAAGTGTGCAAGGGCATTAAGGGTTTTTTAAACTAACAGTTTCAACTTTTAATAATGGAAGCAATTTGACATTCCAGAAATAATTGTAGGGAAGAAAAATCTTCCCTATAAATAAACCCATCAAAATTATAAATATAACTTTTTTTTACTTCTGCAATTTAAATGCTTCCCTGTATTACTACACCTTCATTTAATGACATTCATGTGCCATCACATATTGAAGAGAAAACAGTATGTTAAATTAAACTAAGCTTCGAGAATTTTTTAAAACTTCAGGCCTTAGTGGCTTTTCTTCTTTTATACTTGATAAATGCTATTGCAATAACCAGTGTTTGGGAGAGGACATCCGTATTCAAAGAAATATGTCCTGACAGAATTTTAATACAGCAAGTTTTCCAAACTGCAAATTGGGGTGCACACAACAATGAAAGAGGTTTTATATACTCAGATGAGGATGCCTATTTTAGAATATACTTCAAGTTAAAAAATTTTTTCCACAGATAGCTATCCGCTACTGTTGTAGGTTCTTAGAGTGTTTTAATCTGAGAAGCAAATGCATCATGAAATATAAGCTTACTGGATGTGCTATTAAAAGACTAGGTGGTTGATTGCAGTATACTCATATCCAAACATTAAGTCTTAAAAAACTGTACATGCATTAATTAAAAATGCTTAATGCTAAGCATCATCTGTGCTTTAATAAGTAATAATATTCTGGCCAGTGAAGGGTCTTGATACTGATGGTGGCTGACTAATCAAGGTGGTAGTTGCTGAAGGCTGAGGTGGCTGTGGCAATTTCTTAAAATGGGACAACACTGTAATTTGCCATGACAATTTGTTCTATCCTTCATGGACAATTTGTAGCATGTGATGTTATTTGATAGCACTTTACCCACAGTAGAACTTCTTTCAAAAATGGAGTCAATGCTCTCAAATCCTGCCACTGCTTTCTCAACTAAGTTATGTAATATTCTAAATCTTTTGTTGTCATTTCAACAATCTTTCTAGCATCTTCACCAGGAGTATATTCATCTCAAGAAACCACATTCTGTGTGCATTCATAAGAAGCAACTCCTCATCCCAGTAACTTTGATCATGAAATTGCAGCAATTCAGTCACATCTTCAGGCTCTACTTCTAATTCTAAATCTCTCACTACTTCTACCGCATCTTGTCTCCATGAAGTCTTGGACCTCTAAAAGTTATCCATGAACTTAGATTCAATTTCTTTCAAACTCCTGTTAATGTTGATATTTTGACTTCTTTCCATAAATCACAGATATTCTGAAGGCATCTAGAATAATGAACCCTTTCCAGAAGGTTTTTAACTTTAGCCAGTTCCATCAGAGGAATCACTCTTTATGGCAGTCATAACCTTAAGAAATGTATTTCTTACATAATAAGTAAGACTCATAAGTCAAAATTACTCCTTGATCCATGGACTAAGGAATGGATGCTGTATTAGCAGATATGAAAACAATATTAACCTTGTCAGTCTCTATCCGAGCTCTTGGGAGACCAGGTGTGCTGTCAATGAGCAGTAATATTTTCAAGGAATTTATTTTTTCAGCAGGAGACCTACTGTGGTTTCAAAATATGCAGTAAATCATGTCATAAACAGATTTGCTATCATCCAGGCTTTGTAGTTTTATTTATAGAGAACACACAAAGTCTATTTCGCATAATTCTTCAGGGCCCTAGGAATTTTGAAAGGGTAAATGAACACTGACTTCAACTTAAACTCACCAGCTCCATTAGCTCTTAACAAGAGTGTCAGCCTATCCCTTGGAAGCTTTGAGTCCAGGCACTGACTTCTCCTCTATAGCTATGAAAGTCCCAGATGGAATCTCCTTCCAACATAAGGCTGTTTTGTCTACAATGAAAATCTGCTACTTAGTCTAGACCTTCAATAATTCTCTTAGCTGTATCTTCTGGGTAACTTGCTGCAGCTTCTACATCAGCACCTGCTGCTTCACCTTGTGCTTTTATGTTATGAAGATGGCTTCTTTCCTAAAACCTCATTAACCAACCTATGCTGGCTTCAAACTTTTCTTCTGAAGCTTTCTCACCTCTCTCAGTCTTCATGCAACTGAACAGAATTAGGACCTTGCTCTGGATTAGACTTTGGTTTAAAGGAATGGTGTGACTGGTTCGATCTTCTGGTCAGACTACAAAAACTTTCTTTATATTAGCAACAAGACTCTTTGCTTTATCATGTATGTGTTCACTGGAGTAGCACTTTTAATTTCCTTCAAGAACTTTTCCTTTGCATTCGTTCAAACCTGATACAAGAGGCCTAGTTTTCATCCTATATTGGCTTCCACTTGCCTTCCTCACAAAGCTTAATCATTTCTAGCTTTTGATTTTAAGTGAGAGATACACAACCCTTCCTTTCACCTGAACACTTAAAGGCCACTCTAGAATTATTAATTGGCCTAATTACCTCTCTTTGGTAATAGAGGAGCCTGAAGAAATGGACTAAGATGAGGCAGTGGCCCTCAGCAGAGCAGTCAGAACACACATAACATTTATGGATTAAGTTTACCATCTTATATGGGTGTGGTCTGTGGCACCCCAAAATAATTACAATAATAACATCAAAGACCACTGATCATAGATCACCTTAACATATATGATAATATTAAAGTTTGAAATATTGTAAAAATCACCAAAATTTTGACACAAAGATACAAAGTGAACAAATGTTTTTGGAAAAATGGTGATAACCGATGTACTCAACTGAGGATTGCCACAAACCTTCGATTTGTATCTTTAAAGTTCAGTAAAGTAAAGCCGAATAAAGCAATGTATGTCTGTACCCAATAGAGAAACTGCTGGATTTTATGGTGATTTTATTTTTAACTTTCTAAGGAATCTCCATGTTATTGTCCATATTTCTTGGACCAATTTACATCCCCACCAATAATGTATAAAATTTTCACCATATCACGTCCAGTTCCTATTGTCTCTTGTCTTCTTGGTGATAATCCTTCTAATAGGGTAAGAGGTAATATCTCATTAAGGTTATTATTTGCATTTTCCTGATGATTAGTGATGTTGAGCATCTTTTCATGTGCTTATTGGTCATTTTGATGTTCCCTTTGGTTTGACTCTTATTTTTCCTTTGCTCATTTGTTTTGTTTCTTAAGCTCCACGTATGAGTGAAAGCATATGGTATTTGTCTTTCTCTGATATAATTCACTTAGCATAATACTCTCTAGCTCCATCCACATTGTTACACATGGTAAGATTTCATTCTTTTTTTATGACCAAGTAATATCCCATGATATAAATATGCCACATCTTCTTGATCCATTCATCAATCAATGGACACTTGGACTATTTCCATAATTAGGCTATTGTAGATGCTGCTGCTTAAACATCAGACTGAATGTATCCCTTTGATTTAGTGTTTTTGTATTCCATGTATAAACACCTGGTACTATAATTGCTGGATCGTAGGGTAGTTCCATTTTTTAAGCAGCCTCCATATTGTTTTCCAGGGTGGCTGCACCAGTTTGCATTTCCACCAGCAGTGCAAGAGGGTTTGCCTTTCTCTGCATCCTCACCAACACCTGTTGTATCTTGTGCATTGATTTTATCCATTCTGACAGGTGTGAGGTGATATTTCATTGTAGTTTGTATTTGTATTTCCTGATGATCAATGGTTTTCTGACAATATCACTGTCAACAAAATTTTGAGACACTGCCATAAATACTGTCTACTCAAAGTGTAGTCCTCTGACAAGCAGTACTGAAATCACCAGGGAACTTTCTAGAATTGCAGAAACATGGGCCTTACCCAGACCCACTTCATCTGAGTCTATACTATTACCAGCATCTCATATTCATGCTGAAGTTTGAAAGATACTGTTTGAAATTTAAAAGATAAATTGAACAAAATTCCTGAGCAGAATAATATATGTAGAAAACAGTATTGGTAAAATTATTGGCATCAAAATTGTCTGTAAAGTAATGTTAAGGAGAAAAGAAAAGACTTCATTTTTTTTTTTAACTAACCTTTACCCTAACCTGATATTCTGATTTTATTAATCAAATGTCAGGTACTTTGTCTGCAAGATTAATTATTCCAACTTCTTTCCAATAAGCCATCTTACATTTGCCCAAGTCTAACTTAGCATTTTTGACCTTAAAATGTCCGTTTTGTTACCGATCTGTATTGTGAAAATTAATGCCTGAAAGTCTTTTTCAGTGTAGTAATAAGAATTTTATAACGATGTTTTGTTATTATGTGAATAAATCATTGCTTTATATTAATGCAAGTATCCTCTTTTCAGGTTGTATGGCATTCACACTAGATATCTTACACTGTGTAGTCATGCTTTCTAAGATAAATATTGAATACTTTTCAATTTTAAACAAATTTCATAATTATGCTCTACTCATCATTTATTAGCTTAGCAATATTTGCTGTTCATCTATTATGGACCAAAACATTTTACAGGGGAAGATTTTATAAAGTCTGTACAACTAATACCATATACTATTCATCTTGAAATTGTGCTTATATAAAGCAAATATGAACAGATTTGAAAAGGAGAAATAGACAGCAATACAGTAATAGTAGGGAACTTTAGTACCCCCATTTTCATCAATGGATACATCATCCAGACAGAAAATCAACAAAGAAACAATGGACTTAATTGACACATTAAACCAGATGGACCTGACAGACATTTATAGGCATTTTCATTCAAAAGTAGCAGAATACATATGCTTCTCAAGCACACATGAAACTCTCCCCAGGATATAATATATGTTAGGTCACAGAACAAGTCTTAATAAATTTAAGAAGGTTGAAATCATACCAGGCAGCTTTTCCAACCACAATGGTATGAAACTAAAAGTCAATCATAAGGAAGAAAACTGGAAAATTTACAAATTACAGAAATCAAACAACATATTAATGAGCAACCAATGAGTTGAAGAATAAATTACAAGATAAATTTAATAACATCTTGAGACAAATGAAAATGGAAATATACTAAAACTTATGGGATGCAGAAAAAGCAGTTTTAAGACAGAACTTCATAGTGATAAGTGCCCACATTAAGAAGCAAGAAAGATCTCAAATAAACAACCTCAAGGAACTAGGGAAAAAAGAACAAGGAAAACCCAAAGTTATTAGAGGGAAAGAATTAAAAGCTCAAAGAAAAAATAAATTAAATAGAGACTAAAATATAACAGGAAAGATCACTGAAACTAAGATCTGTTTTTTTTAAAAGATAAAATAGAGTAAATCTATTTTGACAGACTCACCAAAAAAAGAGAACTCAAATGAATAAAACCAGAAATGAATTGTTTTGTTTCTTAAGCTCCACATATGAGTGAAAGCATATAGTATTTTTCTTTCTCTGATATATATTCATTTCACTTAGCATAATACTTTCTAGTTCCATCCAAGTTACAAATGGTAAGATTTCATTTTTTTTATGGCTAAGTAATATTCCACCATATAACTATATCCCATCTTCTTTAACTATTCATCAATTAATGGATACTTGGGCTGTTTCCATAATTAGGCTATTGTAGATGATGCTGCTATAAACATGGAAGTGCATGTATCCCTTTGAATTAGTGTTTTTATATTCTCTGTGTAAATACCTAGTACTTTGGTTTTTTTTGTTTGTTTGTTTGTTTTAATATTTTTATTTATTTCTAGGAGAGAGAGAGAGACAGCGTGAACAGGGGAGGGTCAGAGAGAGAGGGAGACACAGACTGTGAAACAGGCTCCAGGCTCTGAGCTGGCAGTCAGCACAGAGCCCGACGCGGGGCTCGAACCCACAAACCGCGAGATCATGACCTAAGCGAAAGTCGGACGCTTAACCGACTAAGCCACCCAGGCGCCCCTATACCTAGTACTTTGAATGCTGAATAGCACATAGATACAACAGATCATAAGAAATATAATCTTATGAGCTATTATAGGCCAACAAAATGGACAACCTATAAACAGATTCCTAGACATATGCAGACTATCAAGACTAAATCATGAAGAAATAGACTCATTATTAGTCAGAAGACTGAATTAGTGATCAAACCCTACCAACAAACAAAAGACCGGTACCAGATGGCTTCACTAGTGAGTTCTACCAAACATTTAAAGAATAAATAATACCAGTTCTTCCCAAACTTTTCAAAAACAAAAACAAAAACAAACAAACAAAAAAAAACAAAAAGCAAATAAAAGAGGAGGGAACACTTCCAAATTCATTTTATGAGGCTAGCATTACCCTGATACAAAAATCAGAAAAGGACACTATAAGAAAAGAAAATTACAGGTTCATATCCAGGAGAGAGAAAGAGGAAGGAAGGAAGGAAGGAAGGAAGGAAGGAAGGAAGGAAGGAAGGAAGAAATTTATGTTGGAGAACTATTAAATTAAGAAAAATAAAATTTAGAGATGTCTGGGTGGCTCAGTAAGTTAAGCATCTGACCCCTGATTTCGGCTCAGGTTGTGATCTCACAGTTTCATTAGTTTGAGCCTCATATGGAACTCTGCTATGGCAGCATGGAGCCTGCTTAGGATTCTCTGTCTGCCTCTCCCCCATTTGTGCTCTCTCTTCTCTCTCAAAATAAATAAACTTAAAAAAAGGAAAAGAAAAGAAAATTCAGCATGCCAACTGCAACAGTAGATGTAAGAAGAGAGTATTATCAAACAAAGAAAGGGAATGATTTCCCTACCAATGGCTATTCTTCTATGAAGGGGTTGCAATTTATACCATGGATGAAAGATGTAGAATTATTCTGGTTTAAGTAATCAAGGGAGAGAGCTCAGAGAGAATGAATACCAGTTTTTATTTTGTTTTGTTTTGTTTTTAATGAGAAAAAGATATTTGTAGGGAAAGAAAGAAGTTTGGGGTGGGTATAGCACAGTGGAAAATGTAGGTAATAAAGGAGGTGGGAAAAGACAGTGGGCAAGATTGCTATGAGACCCTTGGGGCACCAGAATGGCTCAGTGGTTAAGTGTCTGACTTCAGCTCAGGACATGATTTCACGATTCATGGGTTCAAGTCCCACATCAGGCTCTGTGCTGACAGCTCAGAGCCGGAGACTTCTTCAGACTGTGTGTCTCCCTCTGTCTTTGTCCCTCCCCCACTCACACACACTCTCTCTCAAAAATAAACAAACATTAAACAAGTTTTTAAAATATTGTTGTGAGACCTTATATACTACATAAAGGAGCCAGCCATTTTCCACTGGTGTGTGGAACTGTCAAAGGTTGTAACCTGTAAGCAACATTAAGAGAGTGTGTTTTTTGGAAAGAACGCTGGGTTTTAAAGTGGAAAATGGAACATGATGAAAAAAATCAATGAAGACCAACTAGGGGTTTATTATAACAGCCTATAAATCAGAATATAAACACAAAGTACACCAGCAATAAAATGAATGGGAAGGAGGAAGCATATTTAAACAACATTTGGGAAACAAAATCTACAGGACTTAGTGACTAGGAGAATGTTAAAGGGAGAACCACCAAATTTCATTGGTGGCTTCTCTTTGGGGCCAATGATGAGGCTAACAATACATAAAAATACAAGGGAAAGGCATTGGGGTAGGAAGGACATTGGTGAGTTTAATTTTATCCCTTTGGAAAAATCTTAGCATAGCTCTTAATGACACAATGGTATATATTAATCCAGAGCACACAGAAAACATGGTCTAGCCAAGGGGAGTCACAAGTCATTCACACACACAGGTGGTCACTCATGCTGAATGGCTCATATCACTCAGAAATTGACAGAAAGGAGACCATCAATATTTGGAGAGCATGTGGAAGAAAATGATTCTACAGATGATACTGAGAAAGAGCTTCTGAAAAATAAGAGAGGACAGAGTAATGTCACAAGTGAATTTTTAGAAGACAACGAAGAGGAAATGGATTCTATTCAAGATCTGTTGCTGTTCAGTTTTCCCAACATGATACACAACCCATATGTGAGTTTTATTCCTTTCTGAAGGGACTGATAATTACTTAAAACCCATACAAGAGTCTATATATAACAAAAACTGTTAATGACTGACTCAAGTGTTAATGACTTAAGTGCTGCTCAAGCTTGGCTTTAATCCACATCACAGGATGGGTAGAGTGAGGCCATTAGGTGAGAAGATTGGCTACCTGCATTCTTGGCTTGGCTCTACCGAGTTTGATATCTGAGTATAGAACCTACCTCTCTGAATGACCCCTTTTCCCATGTTAATGGATACAAATCCCATACAATTATTCCCAAATCCCATACTAGGGAATGTATTTGTGTGGATTAAATGAGATGCTAAATGCTAAACATTAAAAAAAAAAAGCTGGCACAAAGCATATGCATTAAATAACTATTAGCTGTTATCATAAACAAAATGTTCTTTAGCTTGGCTAGGATCTCTGAAGGTGGTATCAGTCAAACATAAAATTCAGAAGGAGAAAGGGAAGGAGGAGAGGGAGAGGGAGGGGAAGAGGAAGGGGAAGGAAAAAAGTATGAAAAAGAAATAGAAAGCGTTTGTTAAGCAAGTGGGTAAGTTTCTGGCAAACCCTTCTTTTGAACTAATTATTATTTTTTAACCTTGGATTAGAAGAGGCAGAAATATCTGAGACAGCAGTGTCAATAGCAGGCCCCAAATGGTGAGTCTGTGTCTTTTGAAATAATTACAGAAACTGGATGAGAGAATCTTATTCTGCCTCCTAAGGAAAAATGCAGAAGAAGACTTGGTAGATAAAAATTGCAGAGGATCTAAACTAGAAGACCAAATGTCCCCAACATACTATAAGTCAAGAACCCCCAACTCATCTGATTGTACACATTAAATATGTTCAGTTTTTGTAATCAATAGTACCTCAAAAAAGCTGTTTAAGAGAATTTGAGAGATGGTCTTTCAAGCTATTTAGCACAACCTTTAATTAGATAGTAATTAATAAATACTGAAAATTGCTAGTTTATTAACTTAAAAAATAATTTTATAGTAGTACATTTTGCCTAATAATTTTTCATATGTAACATTTGACATATAATGCAAGGATCTCTTTATTCATATAGTCACCTACCTACCTTCCTATCTACTTAGCTATAATCTGCCTCTATTTGTTTATAAATTATGCCAAGTTCAGAGATGTTGTAGGAATAGATGTGCATTTCAAAATACCATCTCCATACCTCAAAATACTCTTTCTGTTGACCACTTTTAATGGGCTTGAATCATAGGTGCTTCCTTGAATAAGAATAATGTGGATGACTCAGAATTATGTGTCTGATAATATACACAGCTGGAAAAATATATTTATTAAATCTTAGTGTGTCCATTTTAGCTCCGTGCTACTTCTTTAATTTAAAAAATGCAAAATCTAATACCTGGAGAATTACGCTGCAGAAAAACAAGAAAAAATGACATGTTCATCCTCCATCAAACTACTTATATGTTGTTATTTTTAAAAGTCCTTGACACACAGGTTTTGTTCAAGAAAATAAATATGCCATTCATGTCACTGAAAAAAATTATGTATTGTTTTTACATCTACTTACTCTTTAGTTACCCACATTGGATTTTTCTGCCTATTCTTTGATGATTATAATGTGAAACATTTCAATGACATAATTTTACAATGTATTTCCCTCTTCTTAATTTATTCCTTATAAGATATGAAGAAAAATTCTTGTATTTTAAATGTTTTTTTGATAGCTTTTACTCTTGTTTTTGGCAATACTTTCTTTGTACATATCTCTATTTGCCATGTTCTAAAGATGTATATATAAGTACACAGTTACCACCAATTTATTATCTGTTAAAATCTTTTTTTTTAATTTCCTGACTTATTTCTTCAATTTCAATCTACTAATGTTTGTTTAGGAATAGGTAATATAGATTTTTATATTTTTATATTTTAAAAAAATTATTTATTTTTGAGGAGAGAGACAGAGTACAAATGGAGGAGGGGCAGAAAGAGAGGGAGACACAGAATCTGAAGTAGGTTCCAGGTTCTGAGCTGAAACTCAGAGCCCAATGTGGGGCTCAAATTTATAGACCATGATATCATGATCTGAGCCAAAGTCAGACACTTAACCAACTGAGCTACCCCGTTTTAATATAAGCCCCAATATTATAGATTTTTAAACATCCAACAGCTTGATCCAAACATCTCACATGCTATTTCATCCATTTGAATTATATCTTCCTTTAGAGAAACAAAAACCTCTTCTACAGAAATCGTTTTCACAAAAGTCAGAATCTTTAAACAAAGTCAGTATATTTGTTAGCAATTGGAACACAGTATGACAATGTGTAGAAAATTAAACTGGAATTTAGTACTACCTCTTTCAACCACATTCACTTTGTAAATATAGGTCATCTGCTTAGTGTTTCTGGTTTTCTCCTATTTCTGTCACAGTGCCCATCACTTGATAAGAGATCAATAAATACTCGCTGACTAAATGGGCACTTACTAAGCAGCTAGTGAGAAATGCAACCTATAAGGGTCCATCTCCTAAAACCGTCCATTCCTCTGTGCTCCTAACCCCTGTCAGGACAGTTTCATTTGTATCTGATTTAACATATCAGATTTCTTGTGAGTATATATTTGCAAAACTACACTCACATACTTTTTCTAGGCACCTCTGAATTAAGAAAAGTGGAATTAAAATGGAAAAATATTGGTCAATACTTTTGCTCCAAAAAGTGCTTTTGCATATGTGCTTCAGTTTCTGCCCCAAAAGTGATGATAGCTCTACTGTGTGTGTGTGTCTATGTGTGCCCATGTTTTTTTTCACACTTAATATATAAAAAGCATTTTGTAAAATCTAGATCTCTATAAATACTAGTTGTGATCACAAATAATGTGTTGCAACATTATCGAAAAAAGACCTGACAGGAAAGAAGGGCAACATTTTAAAAAATGGTTTTCTCTTTTTTCCTTTCCCCGCCTTTATCTCCTGTGTCTTCCTGAAAAGAAAGGCTTTTGGTTGTGACATCATGTCCCAGAAAACCATGGCAAGAAGGTCTGAGTGAGGGGTTTAGAGAAAGGACTGAAATGAAGTAGGAGGTAGAAATTAGTCAAATATGACAAGGTAGACAAATGATGAAGTTTAGAATGAGGACAAGAACTTTTCAAAAACAAGGCTGAACTCCTTAACTAGACATGGTAACTTATTTATAGGCCTTAATATTTTCAATATAATGACAAAAAAGAATAGACAAGTAAGATGGATGAAAGAATGGAGAGACTTGAGGGAGACATCCCGTTGCTTTTCTTGTCACTCAAAAAGAGATTAAATCTACAAAAATCAGGAGCACTGCTTCATTATGCTTTATGGTTTGTCTGAACAAAAGGTTAACTTCTCCAGGCATAGACAGGTGTCTAAGTGTCCTGAGATAGAGCTATAAGCTTCAATACAGTTGATTAAACCACCATGGCTCATTTTCATACTGATAACAATGACATTTGACATAGTTATTTTTTATTTTTATTTTTAAGTTTATTTATTTAATTCTGAGAGAGAGAGTGGGAGGAGCAGGGAGGCAAAGAGAGGGTGAAGTACTGACAGTGCAGAGCCCAATGTAGGGCTTGAACTCACGAACCGTGAAATCACCTGAGCTGAAACCAAGTCAGCCGTTTAACCGACTGAGATATCCAGGTCCCCCATCACAGAGACATACTTTTTAAATTCTATTTTAATGTTTATTTATTTTGAAGAGGGGAAGGGGGAGAGAGAGGGAGACAGAATCTGAAGCAGGTTCTAGGCCCTGAGCTGTCAGCCCAGAGCCCCACAGAGGGCTCAAACCCATGAACTATGTGATCATGACCTGAGCCAAAGTGAGATGCTTAACGGACTCAGCCACTCAGGTGCCCAGAGATATTTTCTTAAACTTTTTTTTAATGTTTTATTTGTTTCTGAGAGAGGGAGAGACAGTGTGAGCAGGGGAGGGTCAGAGAGAGAGCGAGACACATAATCTGAAGCAGGCTCCAGGCTCTGAGCTAGCCATCAGCACAGAGCCTGACGCGGGACTCCAACCCACAAACCATGAGATCATGACCTGAGCTGAAGTTGGACGCTCAACCAACTGAGCCACCCAGGTGCCCCCGGAGATATATTTTAAAAGTGACCCTACCAGCTTTAAGTACTCCAAGTTGGTCAATATTATGCCACCTAAATTTCAAGGAAAAATTCCATTTATAAAAAAAAAAATCTAAATGACCATCTTTAGATTCCACTGAATTTACTTTGGGTACAACTAGATTTAGCTGTAGTTTAGAATTATGTGTGGTTCTTCTTTGACCAACTTAGGGAAAACAAACAGTCCTTTCCTGAAATCAAATCAGCACCAATAATTATGCATAACAATACCCAGCATTTGTAGAGTACTACGCTTTGAAGTTCAAGGTTTTCTCAGGGCTTTCAGTACATATTATCTCCTTTGATCCTGCCCCACTGCATGCAGAGGGGAAGTCAGGTATTCTATTTTACTGATAAGTGGAACTGAGACTTTAAAGATTTCAGAACTTGTCAACTTCATCAAGGAGTATTAAACCAGTCACCAAATAGTCACAAAATTCGGCCATATCAAAATTGGACTTCCAGTCCATTTAATTTGTTCCTTAAATGGCAATCATGACATGTGTTTGGCACATGGAGGTGAGCTTCTGGCTTGCTGCAGATGTCTTAAGTGTTTTTCCTGCTTGACACACTAACCTTTTGTAAACTAGTCTCCAGACTGTGGCCAGGGAAGTCCTTACAACATAAACTGAGTCATGTCCCTCTGACCTAACCCAGAATCTCCAATAGCTGCCATTTTGCCAAAAGCAAATCTACAGTTCTCATTCTGACTTATGAAACTCTCCATGATCTAGCTTCAAGGACCTTTCTTTTAATTCCTCATGCCAAAGTAGCCACATTTGCTTCTTTCCCATATAGAAAGAACACCAATGGCCCTTTAACTTTTGTATGCAATGCTTTTGTATGCAGTGCTCTCCTAGACACAAATACAATTTGTGCTTCCAAATTTAGGAATGGTTAACTGATTTAGGTCTCTGCTTACTCTCAACTCCTCAGAGAGACTATCTCTAAAGAGAACCCCTCACCCACACTCATCTTCTATGTCCTTACCATCCATATTACAGGCACCTGGAAGAGTACCTGTCAGTAATAAATCCAAGCAAATATATGTTAAATAAACAACAGAATCTTGCAATATACCAAGATTGGGTTTTTGTCCATAGTAGGCTGTTAATATGAAAATATTCATAAGTATACTAGACACATGAGGAATTACCTGCTGGTGAAAATTTTTTAAATTTTATTTTAGAGAGAGAAGAGACTATATGTGCGAGCATGGGTGAAGGGCAGAGGGAGGGAGGGACGGGTGGTGAGAGGGAGGGGGAGAGGGCAGGGGTGGTGGTGGTGATGAATTAATGAATCTCAAGCAGGCTCCACATTCAGCAAAGAGCCTGATCAGAGCTGATCTCATAACCCTGGAACCATGATCTGAGCTGAAATCAAGAGTCAGACACAGCCACCCAGGCACCCCTTCAAGCACTTTCTTTACAGGAGATTTCTAACTCTCCTTTTATGTAGACAGTTTAAAATGACACAGTTTAAAATTCTGGCACTAGAAAAAAAATTAAAGATGAGGATTATATTTTAGAAGAAATTAATTCATATGAAGTAGTGTTTATAAACAAAAAGCAATGTTTTTCAACATCAATTCTTCAACCTGCTAGCTTGAACTAAAATACTAGTACCATGGTAGCACAGGCATATTGCTTTACAACACTGGCCACACATTTTATCCAGTAGAAACTGAATTTTAATGATTAGTTTCTTCATTTATTTAAGGTATTCATTTATTTGATCAAGTTCACCTCTACAGTTTAAATTGCAGCATTTCACCCACATACATTTTGTGCAAAAGGGCACATGTTACTTGAAGACAAATACACAATCTTCCTTAAAGTGGATTAAGTCTCATTATACCAATCATATGGAATATCTTAATAGGCAAATGTTTTCGGAAAAAAAATTATCATTCCAGTATGCTTGAAAATTTAAGCCTTCTTTGATATTTTTTCTACGCACATACTTTTTCACTGATAATGTAAAATGGATTTAGAAAAAAAAAAAGGTTCTGAAAATGATCACTGTATCTAAACATAAAATGAGATCTAAGTCTCTTGTACCTGCATAGAGGAAGGAAGAACAGAGTATACCATGCTTAGATCATCAGCAAGAAAAGCTAGCAAAGGAAGAAACCTGAGAGCAGAAAGTTCCTCTGGCTACATTTTCAATGGCCCAACCCTGGTTCTTTGGTGTCAGAGAATTTGGTCTTTCATTCCCTCTGTATCAACCCAACAAACTGTCAGTAACAACTAAGCTTGGTTTCAGCGCTTTACAGTCTAGAGACTGCTGTCATAAAAAGTTATCTCATTGGTTCCTCGCAATTATCCAGTAAGGCAGGTGTTAACATTTGTATTATTTTTACATTCAACAAGCTTGAGGCTGAATGAATGGCATAGTCAAAAACCAAAGAAAGGACATTTGACTCTGCAGTTCACTCTTTTTCCATTAAATTATATTATTTCTTTTATTTCTAAGCTATAAAATTGTTCTGGTCATTTCCCTCACTATTCTCTCAGGCTTCCTGACTTCAGAGCAGGATTGAATGATTATGCATCTCGATAATTGTCAGAGACCTCTAACTACAAAAATGTATGCACAGCTCTACCTCTCTGAAGTAATACAGCAGATCTTGGGAAGTTTTTAATGCCTTGCTACCAAGAAAAAAAATCAATTAATAAGCAAATCTGCTGTATTTATTTCTTCTCTCATTTTGATATTAGGTTGGATGCCCATAAAATCTAAGTTCCTTAATAAGAATTGACAGTACTCTCAGGACAATACAGGCTGTTGTTTTCACAGAGGGTAAGGAATGTTGTAGCTGGCTGGCTTTCAGACTGTTGGCACTTTAAATGCAGCTAGCTAGCATACACAATGTGTTTTGGACTTAATTTAAAGGGATATTATTTTTTCATTCTGTCATTTATAGAAATAGAAATTGAAGAAACCCCTGGTATGGGAAATTATTTCACAAATTGTTTTTAATGCTCATTTTCCTACCTGTGAATATTACTTATTCAAGGTCACCATATCAGAAGACTTCCAGTGCTGAGTCACATCCAATTATCTTTCCCTTCTGAGTTCACACAAAGCTGAGACTTCCCTCCACATGACTAATTTTGGTTAATGGTTTGCGAGAAGAAATGATGAAGCATTTAATTGTTGGTGTGAGACCCTTCGGTACTCTTTCCAAAGATTCAGCAACTAAGGAGACATCAAGTTTCAGATGGTGTAGTTGCAAGATGGAGAAGCTTTATAGCCAGGGTCCCCATGTGGAGGACACCCTGCCAAACTATGTGGGCCATATAAGCAAGAATGAGAAACTTTTGGGTGTACGCTGAGATTTGGGGGTTTTGTTACTGCCTATCATAATTAAAAACCCTGAGAATCAAAAGAACATAGGGACTGGATTCAGAAGATTTGGATGACATCCAGCTTAATGGCTTTGTCAGCCTGGGTAAGTCCCTTAAATCTGTTGAGTTTCTTACGCTTCCTTTCTAAAACAGAGATGATAAAAAATATTCTCTATCTATTTGAAAGAGTGACTATGAAGATCAAATTGCATAGTGTAAGTAGAGTCACTCTGCAATCTAGATTCATAAATGAAGTGCCATTTTTAAAATTTTTTTGATATTGTGATTTCCTGATTAAGGGAATTTCTTTTCCTAATCACTGACATTCCAACTCCATAGAAAAAGTTGATAAGAAGACCAAAGTTAGAGTATAGAAGTAAACAAGGTGCCATTCTTTGTATTAATCTACTATTATAGGCATACTGTGGCTCTGGCATTTAAATTCAAGATTTCTTAGAATCAGGTATTCCAGATTCATTTTTAATTCCATGACATTCAGCTGCTTTAAGTTTGTCTATGCATTTTTCCTCTTTAGCTTTGAGCATCAGAAAACCAAGACACTCTCTTGAATTTCTTTTACCACAAGGTGAAGTACAAAGTAAACTATGTGTACAGAGAACATCAAACCAGTTTCTATTATTTCTTAGATTCTTTTTTATGCTTTAAATTATTTATTGAGGGGGCGCCTGGATGGCTTAGTTGGTTAAGCCTCTGACTTCGGCTCAGGTCATGATCTCATGGTTCATGGGGTCAAACCCCGTGTCGGGCTCCGTGCTGACAGCTAGCTCAGAGCCTGAAGCCTGTTTCAGATTCTGTTATCTCCCTCTATCTCTGAACCTCCTCTGCCCATACTGTCTCTCTCTCTCTCTCAGAAATAAGTAAAAAACATTAAAATTTAAAAAAAATAAATTATTTATTGAGCACAAAAAAATTATAAACTGCTTCATGAATTTGTGTGTCATTCTTGCTCACGGGCCATGCTAATCTTCTCTGCATTGCTTCAGTTTTAGTGTATGTGCTGCCAAAGTGAGCACTTTTTCTTGAATTCTTAAATCTGATTGCCCAGTCCAACAAAACAAACACACCAGCAAAGCCAGTACGCATTGATTGTACATCTCCTTTGCTCACTGAATGGGCACTACTGAGAAGAGAAACCAATGTACAAGTAACTTTCTACATTTTGCACTATGAAATTTGACCACGTTTTGAGTCCTCCCCATGAAAGAGATGATGGGAATATGGTGTGACTTCAAGTTATCACCTCATCTCTCACTGAATAAGCAAAGACAGTGCAGTTATTAGAGAGATGCTCCAGGTAATGACAGAGTGGGCTCTCAGAACCTGGCTGAACTGATTACTGAATTACCTTGAGTATGCAACTTCTTTATGCCTCAGTTTTTTCATCTATAAATGTGATATAATAATCAAACATAACTTACACAGTAGTTTTAAAAGTTAGCGAATTCATCTATGTAGTGTTTAGAAAAAGGCCAATGACCTAGTGAATACTCTATGGCTTACTCAATATTATCTCCTTTTAATCCAACTCTGAGTTACTCTAACACAAGTCAAACTGGATGCTCTAAAAGATGGGGGCAGTTTGTGAGAAGAGAGGACTGAGCTTATGAGCAACTTTCATGAACAGGTTGACACAAAAGAAGATGAGTGAAGATGCTGTTACAAACATTTTCTGATTTTCTGATTGACTAGAGGTCTATAAAACTCCTGAATATTTTGGGTCCAAATTTGAGTTTCTTTCTATGGAACACCACATTTAAATGGACCAATTATGGTTTAAATCTAAATTGAAATGTAATCTACCAAAAAATTATCCTTACTTCTGATAAAAGTCTTTTTTTTCTTGAGAACTCAATGTGATGTGGCTTTTGTTGTCATTGTTTTGTTTTTGTTTTGATCCTGTACTTACATCTCCTTTCAAACCCCACCAGTAGCCAAAACTGGTCACAATGCAGTCTCTTCCACTCTCATTTTTGTTACATTTCACAAATCCAGGCCCTCATCTTCCCATTGCCTTAATGCTCTGGGCTTTCTACCACATGTTTTCCTATCAGTGAGTTTCACCTCACCCTTGCGAGAGTGGATAGAAGAGCCGGGTCTTATATTTCTCTTCAACAATACTGTTTTGAAAAAATAGCTATTTGGGTTCTCTTGTACCACTAAAATTATTAAATTATTTAAAGAAGAAATAATTGATGAAGTGGTAGGGTTTTTTCCCCCAATATAGTAAGCCATGTACAAATTTAAAAGAATAGCAATGTTCCGTTCTATATATAATGCGTATAAATTGATTGGGCACACACTCATACATGCATATATACATACATATGCATGTGTGTATATGTATGTACATATAATACTGTGGCATTGCTATACACACACAAATTTACATATACATTTTAATGTCTTCTTTCTTAGAAGGCACAATGCTTCTTCACCAATAGACAGATATCTCTTTGTCTGAGAGCTTTGATAGATCTACCTATCTGAAGAAAATGTTGAAATGGATATATTTTTACATTGGACATTTGTTATTTGACTTGATGTATTCCCTTTCTGAATTTTATAAGGGCCTCCACAGTACACACACACACACACACACACACACACACACACACACTTATGGAAAGCAAACAAGTAGGCAGAATGTGTTTGTCAGCTTCAGTTTTGTATACATAAAAATGCATGAGAGAAGGGGATGAAAACGTAGGAGCAAAGAGAGAGGAAATGTCAAGCTTGATAGGTTATACCGAGGGAAAAGATTTACTCTAAAAATAAGTCCTACTATTTAACCTGCTGGTGTTAATTTGACTTTATATTCAGCAGAAATATGTTGTGTCTATCAGCGATTACATCTGGATTGTTATCCTATCAAGCTAAGACTTTTGTTGTTCACTGGAGCTGAGCATTTCAAGGCTCTTAATCTGTGACTGTCATTCAGGACAGTTTTTTAAAAACTGCATGAATGTAACTACATAATACACTATCTTGTGGCCTACTGTTGCCCAAAAGTCTCCGGTGCCTTAAAAGTTATTGTCATTAATAGATCTGTTGTTTCCAGGTGAAAACCTTTTCCCCCCTAAAGGATGACTCTTGAAAATCAACTTCAACCAAACATAAAACAATACATTCCAAAACTCTTGTTTTCCTCATGATTTGCAAATTGAACACAAATTAAACAAAACTGGAGTTGGTCTGCAGCAAAGTTCCACTACCCCCTTCCACTGTCCCTCAATCACTTCTTCCTCCGTTCAGACAGGAGAGCTGACTCTAGTCTATAACAGGTGTCTTATCAGAGTACCTCATCTTTGAATGACTGTTCACACCCAATTTTCCTGGCTGCGTTTAATTTTAATGTGCTACACTCCCTCTTCTTCCTCATTCTAATGCTAACCACCATTTAATATCTCTGTTGTTAACCCACTTGGGATGGCATGCAGTGAGACAACATTCTCCTTTTCTGTGCCCACAGCACATATAATCAATAGCCACATTCTTTCCTGCTGAGTCTAGACATGTCTGGAAGTCTTACCCTCATTGAACTTCAGATGGTCTTCAGCAGTCAATTATGGCTAAAACCTACTTGTTTCCTGGGCTACTCATCCTCATTTAAGACCCATGTATTGTATTAGTTCAGGAGGAATAATGATGGATCTCAAATTTATTTTTATAAGTAATCCTTATTAACTCCATATGTATATATGTGTACATATCTATGTAATTATACAGGTTCATCCTTATGACAGGCATTGATTCTTGTTCATGTTTACTCAAAAATACTATGAAATGAAAATGCTACAGATGTTTATTATATTAAGAATGCATATATGTATGTATTCTTATAATATTTTAATAGCCATAAATACAGGTACATATTATGTTACTTATTCAGTCTATAGAAAAAACTACCAGAGTATGGATTTAAGGCAAAACTCTTTATCTTATGCTCTCCAAATGCATTGTACTTAGCTTGATTATAATACTTACCACATTGTTTTCTAATTGCTTCCTTTCCTGTTTCACTGACTAGTTCTCTGGAAGCAAGAGAACCTCACTTCTGTTTGTGTTGTCAGCACACTATAAAGGTTTTCCACTCAGTATTGGTGTGACAACTACTTATAGAATAAATAAGTGATTGAATGAATAATATATGTTTTAACCAATAATCTTATATTACTTTGCTCTCATGAGATTAATTCTATTCTTACCACTTCAAAAGCATTTTAACTTTCTAATCCCGGTGAAATTTTGTGCAATGTCTATTTTCAAATTTATATTTCACTTTAGGAACCCACCCCTTTCTTTTTTGCTTGTTACAATACTACATAAACTGACCTGTGCTCATTCTTTAAACATTCAATTTACTGTTAGTAATTAGTTTAAATTATGAAATTAGTATTTAACGGCTATAATCCTTAAACTGTATAAGTAATTATATTGACATAGGAGGCTGCAAATGTTCTCAAACTCACACAAGAATGTGAACTTGAAAGTATCTTTGAAGGAGTTCAAAACCAATTTCAAATTAATTAAATCATTTTTGGACCTTCTGAGAAGTATTTAGAAGTTGAATTTTTAATAAGATAAATATTTTTAAATAGATTACATTCACTCTTCTCTTTACAACCCAAATATATTTCCGTAACAGAAAAGATCTGAAAAGTCAGAATCTTGTAAAAGGTTTTTAATGTATTTAGTATCAATAACAATATATGTAAAACTACTTACAGATCATCCATAAAGATGTAGATTTCTTGATCTTATCAAAGTAGAGATATTTTAAATGCAGAAAATGCTGGTATATCATTAGATATTTTATAAGCTATTTCTTAAACCTTGTTAATTAGTGGTATGGTGATAGTTTCTTCAAATAACCCTACTCCTTCTTAATCCTCAGTTTAAAGTCACCACTTAGAATTTTATTTTGCATTTTGAAATTGAGCTAACATTAGTCCTTTCCAGTTTTTCCTTCACTACCTAGACTTGGTTAAATTCTGATGGTTACGATTAAGCCCTATTTGAGTCTACACTGTTTGACACATTAAGTGGGGTTTGAGGGACACCTGGGTGGCTCAGTTGGTTAAGCGTCTGACTTTGGCTCAGGTCATGATCTCATGGTTCATGAGTTTGAGCCCCGTGTCAGGCTCTGTGCTGACAGCTCAGATCCTGGAGCCTGCTTCAAATTCTGTGTCTCCCTCTCTCTCTGCCCCTCCCCAATTCATGCTCTGCCCCTCTCTCTCTCAAAAGTAAATAAACATTAAAAAATTCTTTAAAAAAATAAATAAAATAAATAAATGGGGCTTGAAACATTTGTAAGGGTCAATCAAATGAAGACATGGTAGCATGAAACTCTATGAAGTGTCCTGCAAAATACACGTGGGTTGGCGTTATGAAAATACAAAGTAAGGGAACAGGACTAAAACTAGATGTGGGTAAGTAGATTAATGTGTTAAAGTTAAAGAGAACTTGCTCACAAAGACAACTTGCGTGGGAGTCTGAATGTCATCTTACAGGTGAAGTGGTGAAATTGAAGAATATTGGCTGAGAAAGGTGCATGACACTGATGGGCACCTAGAGGATGTATTTAAGAGCTGAAGAGTGGAATGAGGAAAACCTGAGAAGTATCTACTGAATTCATCTGGACAACATACTGAAAGAAGGGATAATTGGAATAGAGAGAACACAGACTGAAAAATACTTATGAAACATGATACTGTGTATTGGGGAATGGGGGGGGGTGGCAGGAAGAGACTATACCATGACATGCAGGTCTTTAAGGGATTATGGTGCCATTTATACAGTTTGGCACATGTGGGGTGGGGTTTCTATTTTGGACATGATGATATTGAGATGAATATGGGATCATCAAGGGATAATGAGTCGCAAACATTGTGATACTTGAGGGAGCAAACTTAGGACATGGTTTGGGCTGGAGAGACATATTCATGAGTCATGAGCATATAAGCAGTTTTCAAAAGTAAGAGAGTTGACGGAATGGCGGAACTAGTAACAACAGAGCATGAGTCAAAGACAATTTATTAGGGATTTTAAGGGTTAGGCTAACAAAGAGATGACAAAATAAAAACAAAATGAAATAAAAAACGGAGCTGTTGAAGACAGTCTTGGAAAAACAAAATTTTCCAGGAATGTGAGGTCAAGAGTGTCAGATACAGAAGAGAAGTGTTGGCCTTGAAAGAATGGGTAGGGGGCACCTGATGTATCTTGTCAATCCTGGATGTTTCTAAATGATTTTATGATGATATTGTGCTGTTAAGGCAATGATGGGGAGTTCT
This sequence comes from Crocuta crocuta, assembly GCF_008692635.1. Taxonomy (NCBI): domain Eukaryota; kingdom Metazoa; phylum Chordata; class Mammalia; order Carnivora; family Hyaenidae; genus Crocuta; species Crocuta crocuta. The sequence continues at coordinate 383,827 of NW_027530644.1, read as the reverse complement.
AGTATGCTACCCTGGTGTAAACCTCCCACCTCCTACCCTGTAATCCTGTGGATTACAGCTAAAAAAATCAAAACACCTACTACCTAAGTACTTGAAGATAAAAACAGGCAGATTGTGTGGGGGAGTCGACATTTGGAGAAGCAACTGACACGGGAGTGAGTTTTACATTTCTTTTCTCTTCAGGCTTTATGCCACTGAACAGACACTAGTCATAGAGTGGCACAGCTAAAACCCAATAGAAGCTCCAGTTTCTACAAGAAGGACTAGGAATTGGAACTCTGTGCATGGAGAGTGTGCAGAGAATGATTATGACAGGTTCAAATTCTTCATCATTGAAAAGAGCCATTATCTGAGATTCAGGAGACCCAATTCTAATGTGTAGTTCACTAATTTAGATCTGTTTGATTCAACCCCTTCAAGCAATTACATTATTCTATGGGGGAAAAAATGGCTAACGTGACACTTTTCTGTTTAATTTCTCTTAAATGTGTTAAATATCAAATATAGCACTGTACTCAAAAGTGCTTTTAAAAGATCATAAATTTGTATTTTAATATGTTATTAATCAGATTCATATTTCTATTGGTTTATAATCTCTGGCAGTTTGAGAACCGCCAATGATGTCCACATTCTGGACATCATCTAGTGTTCAAGTTCAAAGAATTACCACGACTTAGCTTATCTCAGTGCATTCAATGCAACTGTTATGTTATCACCCTACATCATACTGTAAATGTAGTTTTTTTCCTTAATTCTATCTATTCTTTATGTACAATTATAGATGCAGGGTTCCTGTCTTTGTCTGTCAGATGTGTTATTTAAAACTCCATGTCTCATGAGCAGGGGAAACCCATTTAGCAGTGATGGCAATCTGTTCTTTATGGCCTATGACATCTTCACACTTTCCTTTTTCCACATAATTATAGTTGAGAGGTTTGTGAACCAACTTAATTACTTGGAACTCATATCACTTAGACTGTTAGTACCTTTCATAATTATGACCTTTGAGTTTCTAAACCAGTGTCACTGGAAGAAGAGCTTAAATTTTGCTCTTTATAGTAGTATTTGGAATAATAGCAGTTTTTGATATAATCATTTAGAGGCAGATGTCCAGGCCTACTTGAATATAGCACTATGAATTCCTTTCAGATCAGTTGTATTCTGGGTATTTCAAAAAGAAATAATTTCAATTGTAATCACAAATTGGAACTTTTTTCCCTATCCCTTCTCTCCTTTCCTTTTTCCCTCCACTTCCCTTTTATTCCCTTTTCTTCATCTTTTTTTCTTCTATTCGTCCTGCTTCTCCTCTTCTTCATTTTTCTCTCTTGCTCTTTTTTTTCTCTTCCCCTGCCCCACTCTTTCTTCTCTTTTCTTTCTCTTTTTAGAGGTCCTTTAACCCCATTTAATTTTTTTTTAATAAAGGACTAACCATTAAAAAATATTTACTCTCTGTAATTAAATCTAAACACATAAAGTATTTTCAAGATTACGCAGACTTAAAATTTGTCAGATTTATAAGGAAAAGAATTTTCACCAACAAATAATCAAAGTCCCATATGTACCAATGAAGTGCATATACTCTTCTCCCTGTTTCACTGACCATTTCTCATAAGTAGAAGAACCTGTGGATTTAAACAATAGATGATGGAGGAGGAAAGAGTCTGGAGCTTCTCAAACTCCTCACGTACTTGATTTATCTTCAAAGTCAGTGCATTTCCATTATCACAGCACAAACATGCTGTCAACATTTTCTACTAGCTAAAAAATATAGGAAATACACCCTGAAACAAAAAATATATACCACTTTAAATTAGAATATTAGTTTACATTAAAAAAAAACTTTTTGGGTATCTGAAACATTTTGAAGCTCTATGGGAACACAGACATAGAAAATTTAATATATTACACCTCACAGAATTGATCAACATTGGCCTCAAATGAAATTGAAAAGGGAAAGAGGTGAGTTTGAAGTTAGAGTAATATTTTCAATCAAAATCTATTTATTGTTTAGGTTTTATGCTCTCTTGACTTTAGTTATTATCTTTTTCAGATTCAGCAACAGCTGAAGTATATATAAGTCTACTAAAATTTACATATAAACTAGGTTGACATATCAATTACTTTCCATCTAATTTAGTAAAGATTTATAGATAATAATAACACTGACAAAAATGAGAGCTACCATTTTAGAGATTATGCCTGGCATGATTCCAGGCACTTCACCACCTACTCCTCCTCCTCCACCTCCTTGCACACACACACACACACACACACACACAATTTCATCAACACAATGAACTTGATGTTACTATCTTTACGCTACAGGTAATTAAGCTGAGGTTAGAAAAAATGATTAAACTGATTTGAACACTGGCTTGTTTGATTATTCTTTTAAACAAAAAAAGTCCCTACTTCGTACCAGGAACTAAGACTATGGAAATGATGAGCACCTAGATCCTGTGCTCAAGGCATTTATAGTCAAAATTGAGCAGGGAGGGTTATATATTCATAAGCCAATAAAATCAGTAAAATATATGGGGTGCCTGGGTGGCTCAGTCAGTTAAGCCTCTGACTTTGGCTCAGGTCATGATCTCATGGTTTGTGGGTTTGAGTCCCGTGTCAGGCTCTGATTTTTAAATCAGTAAAATATATATAGATAAATGCAACAGAAAGATTTACATGATAAAGTATAGAGCTAGAAGGCAGGAGGCAGTATACTGATAGAGTAATCCTTAGTTCTGCAGACACTAGTGGAGAATTCTTACCCACAGCTCTTACTTCCACCACCTAACTACAGTTCAAAGACTGTGACATGCATATTTCTAATTTGTAAGGCTACTGCCTCTGAAATGCATTTCTGTCATTGGAAAAGATGGTCCTTTAGGCATGAAAGCCTTAATGCCCCCGACCCACCATTCTCAGACGAACAGCTGAGTTGACCCCTAGAGTCTGTACCCTGAGTAGGATAGGCATCTTCCACTCTCTGCAGAGCAGGTCTTGTATTTCTGTATTAGACAACCAGCCTATCTGAAACTATCCAACAGGTCAAAGTATGAAAGGATCAAGTCTCCCTTAGTGGAATGTGGAGTGCTCCTTGTAACATCACCACTTTCCCATTATCATTTATAGATTTAAGAAGATAAATTATAAGTCATTTTAAAGATTTTATTTATGCACAATAAAACCAATGGTTTTTCCACATCAATTCTTTTTTGTTGGTTCATGGGGTATTGTGAATAAAGAGTAAAAAAGTTGAGTGTATTCTAAATGTTTGAATAACCTGGGATATGGTGAAAGCACTATCTTCTGATCAGTAGTCAAGCCACAGTGAAGAGGGACCACTACTGAGGAGACAGTACTGCTAATGTGCCAAAAAATCATAACTAACACGAAGAAAAAAAAGGGATTTATGAGTGTTTGTTGAAGGACTCCTTGCAGTGCACCTAGCTAGTTGGTTATTTTGGTGTGATTTCCATTTTTTGAAAAACTAAATTCATCCTACATCAATATAAAAAACTTCTGCACAGCAAAGGAAACAGTCAACAAGACTAAAAAGAAACCTACTGAATGGGAGAAGATATTTCCAAATGACTTTTTCAATAAAAGGTTGGTATCCAAAATATATAAAGAACTGATACAACTCAACACACAAATTGTCAGAAATCATGAATAGGCATTCCTCTAACAAAGACATCCAAATGACCAACAGACACATGAAAAGATGCTTAACATCACTCTTCATCAAGGAAATGGACATCAAACCTGCAATGAGATATCGCCTCACATCTGTCAGAGTGGTTCAAATGAAAAAATACAAGAAACAGCAAATGTTGGTGAGGATGTGGAGAAAGGGAAGCCTCTTGCATTCTTGGTGGCAATGCAAACTGGTGCAGCCACTGTGCAAAATATATAGAGGTTCATCAAAAAGTTAAAAATAGAACTACCCTATGATCCAGTAATCATATTACTGGTTATTTACCTCAAAAATACAAAACTACTAATTCCAAAGGATACAGTCACTCCTATGTTTATAGCAGCATTATTTTACAATAGCCAAGTTACAGAAGTGGTCCAAGTGTCCATATATAGATAAATGGATAAAGATGTGGTATATATACAACAGAATATTATTCAGACATAAGAAATACTAAAATCTTAGCATTTGCAACAACATGGGAGAGTTCAGAAAGCATAATGGTAAGTGAAATACTCAGAGAAAGACAAATACCATATGATTTCACTCATCTGTGGAATTTAAGGAATAAAACAAATGAGTAAAGAAAAAAGAGAGAGAGAAACCAAGACACAGACTCTTAACTATACAGAACAAACTGGTGGTTACAGAGGGGAGTTGGGGGGGGGATGGATGAAGTAGGTAAAGGGGATTAAAGGCTATACATGTCATGATGAGCAATGCGTAATGTACAGGATTACTGAATCACTCTATTGTATGCCTGAAACTAATATAACACTGTGTGTTAATTATGCTGGAATTAAAATTTGTAAAGCTTAGAAAAATAATGTTATCGTTTTATAAAGCAGTTTAAAAATGCTGCCCCCAAAATGAAATTACTGTCTGCCATGAAGTAGTGTGATTTCATATAGCAATTTTCCTCAAATCATATTTTTAAATGCAACTTCATTTAATTTTACCTCTCAACATCATGGATTTTTTTATAATAAGACAAATGTTTACATCAATCTATTTTTTTTTACTTTTGGTTTTAGTGTTATTTAGCATTTATGTTTTAAGCAAAATAATTAAAATTATATTTTCAACTGAAAATATGTATAGATGGCTCAAAATAGGAAATTTTAAACATAGATTTGAGTAAATGGAAATGCACAAAAATCGTGAGGGAGATTCAGAAAAACCCATGAAATGTTGCAATAGCCGTGGTATTTTTCCAGAAGCTGATCATGTGCATAATAAAATGATGGAAGTACTCTCCTAACCCCAGTGAGTAGGTGCTTGCTAATAATCAACAGTAAATTTAGAAAGTCAAGGACATACCAATATGAATATTTAAAATATTGGTTTCATTGTTGTAAATTTCAAATGCACATAAAATTTGAGATGTTAAAGAGAAACCTGAAACAAAGCATACATTGGGTAAAACTATCCCTTTTCAATAACACTAATATATAAATTTATTTTTTTAATTAGCACTTTTAAGGTATATTTTTAAGTGAAAAAAAGTGAAAAGCAAAATAGCATACATTACTATGCACTGGTACCTCTTGGAAAAGATGTAATAAATATATTCATAAAGATTATATATGTATGTATGTATCTACATATGTATCTATGTATCTACTTATGTCTACCCCTCTTATGTATAGAAAAAGAATGACAAAGATAGAAATCTGTATGTTCACAGATGTATAGATTACTTCTGCAACAACAACTAAGAGGCTACTAACAGCAGTTGCATTAGAGAGAAAACTGGGATGCAGTCAGGTAAGGAAGAGACTCTGTATTGTATGTATAGCCTTTTATAGTGTTCAAACATTCTAGCAATCATGCTAATGTCTGTTTCAATAATGATAATAAATAAAACCACACACATAAACAAACATCATTAAGTTTTGCAGGAAGCTTACCAGAAGTATTTTTGTACCTACAATCAAGACATCTATACCGAAAGCAAGATAATGACAAAAACAAGTAAGCCAACAATCAATAATTTTAAGTGCCCTTTACAGTTACTTGCAGAATCACCTTGGAAGGAAAAATAAGTTCTATAAAAGGTACTTTGATGACTCCTTGAGCTGTGGAAATGGTCAAATCTGTTTTGAATTGGGAAGAAAAATTAAGTTTCTTTTTAATCGCCAAACTGAGCACAGGCATTCTTAAAGCCTTAACGAATGATGCTAGCAAAAGGGGCATCTGAACATGCACAAGGGACATGTGTGCAATACAATAGATTGCCTGACTTTAACCTGGTGTTTTAACCTTGCTTGATATATGTACCATAAGGATATCTGAGAAAAATTAAACTTGTGAAATGTGTGGCAGTTAATAACAATTTAAGTAATTAAAATTAATATTAAATAAAAGTAGATGTTATCTTTCAAAAATCAGAATGTCCCTTAGAATAATTCCTATAACAGAACAGTTATTCAATAATTATTTGGTGAACTGACATTTTAGAAAATAGGAAAAACTATATACACAATAAATGAGTTAAATATATTTCCTGAACGTTCAGTGTCCCTTTTCCTAAGAATGCCTTACTTCAGTGTCTTCACCTCTTTTTTTTTTTCCCTAGTGAGTCAAAAGGAATGGTTTAACAGTAACTTTTGTTAGAGTTAATGAGCTCTTTTGTAATTTACATGAACAGGAACCTTGAAACCTCACTTTGCTATGGCTTCATGGGGGAAGGTGCTGGTAAGAGTTTTCAACTCAAGGTTGAATTGTTATCTGTCTCCTTGAAGGAAATTAATCAGTGAAAAGGGATGAGCCATACGGGGTTAGTAACCCCATACAGTTTAAGAATAAAGAGTGGCCCAGAGTTGGCAAACTCAGCAGATTTGTTTTTAGTATTAAATTTCCATCAACACTATAAAGTACTATAATAATTTTTTTCTCTTCGTTTTAATCTACATTTAACAAGATCACACCAATGAAAATGAAACTTTAGATTTGGATCTAGAATACTCTTTGTGGTGCTGTAAGTAATTTGTTTTAATTCACACGCTAAAAAACAGCATAATTAGTAATGTGACTTTGTTGAGAAAAACACTTGGACTGAGATTTCTTTCTGCTAATAGAAAAAGCTAATTGGTTGCTCAAATACCATTTTACTCTGTTATATATATGTGACTCTATTCTAAACAGGAGCATATTTTTAGTGACATTTTCAACAATAGCCTAAAACCATTGCTTTATTCTTTGGTACATGCCATTCTGAACGGTGATTACTATGATAGACTCATAAATCAGTGGAAAGTATAATTTGAATCCATACATTTATATGCATCAGAATTCTCAAAATACTATGACACGAAGGCAGATAATAGGAATTTGCAAGAGATAGCATCTGACATGTGATGAAGGCTCTGTTATCTGCATATGAAATATTACCTGATTCTAAGGGGGATTCAGCAATGATCCAGGCAGTTCACTAGGTATTTGCATGTGGCATTCCATTAAAAGTTCAAAGTAACACTTACTATGCAGTAAATGCTCATTTCCTCCCATACATGAGCAAAAGCAACCATGTGTAATGCATACTATTTAATCCCCAAACATCTAAAGTGACTTGCCTAAGATGGTAAATCATAAAGTCGAATTTGAACCTAGGAAACTTCACTACTTATTCCAACCTTATAAATCCTGCAACTCTGTGAACCCTTGAGGTAGATATGAAACTCTTTTGCTCTGATAAATAATTTAAGACAATGATTTGTTAATAAAGAAGTTGTTGGGAGCATTCCTAATCCCTCTTGGTTGGTACTGCCCAACTGGAATTGATTTTGGATCAAAAAAGTTCTTAAAATTTGAAATATGCCTCAGTTTACCTTTTAACATTTCTTCTCTCAGAAGAGAGAACCAAATGAGACCATTCCACCCCCACCAGCAACCCCTGGGAAAAACAAGCATCCAGAACCATTAATTGTTGGGCCGCTGAAGCTCGCTGTTTTCTTGTTGCCTCTGGAGGAGGTAAGTCCCCATTTGATCTTGGATCCTAGCTCCCCAGCTTCTGTGTTATGAGCTTTCAGACTTAATTTGAGCATTTCTTTTTCTGAACTGTATCCAGAAGCCAGTCAGTGTCCACTAGGTCCTGGGTCTGACTTAGAAACCCTACTATGTCTGTGTCAGACGGGGTCCAACTTAGAAACTAGACTGGGACCAGTGTGAGACTGCAGATAAACAAAATTTTAAGACTGAACGGGTGGGTTAACTTTAAACTTACCAAAGATAATCTTGAATTTCTGTGGCCATGGTAGAGAACTTTTAACCCTATTATATAATCATATGCATTTATAAAGTGCTTTGGAGAAACAAGTATCTCAGCCAGGCACTCACTACAAAGGGTAAATGGAAAATTATTTTTCTTCCTCTACAGTTTTTAGTGACCAGAGTGAGACCCTTGGCACATCCCACTCCCTCTGGAGCCTGCAGACAGTATCCTGGGAAAAGCCAGCAAAGGGTACAAATTCTTACCAAAGTCAGCTCTCCCAGATCTCTACCTATTGTGTCTAGTTGATAGTGAAGGGTAACACTTTACAACACCCCTTTCAAAATTCAGACTGGCAAGAAAAAAACATTCGTTATTGAGGGTTTTTTTTTTCTCCCCTAGGAATAGCTCATGCCTTCTTGTCTGTTTCATTTGTGTCTTGAGAGCTTGGCTTGGTAACTGTCATGTTGGGGGCCCTCAGAATGTGGCCAGACAGTCAAAGGGAGCACAGATATTGTCACTTCAAGGTAGGTGTCTTTAGCATTAGGATTATTTTGAGCTAAACACACTCAAAACCCAACAGATTGAGTAAAAGCTCTTTCCTTCACCTTCATCTACCTAAGATTACACTGGAAAGGGGGCCTATACTAGAAAGAGAGCTATTACTAGAGATACCTAAGGGGTATCTCTACCCCTTTAGATGCCTAATGGGGGGCAACCTTTGCTTTCCAAACATTTCTTGCCTTCCTGTCAATGGCCTTTCTTCCCTTTGTATCCGCAGGCCCCTACATCTTTCCTTAGCTCAAGATGTTATATATGTCATGTTACCTGCCTTCCCTCTGGGTCTCATATATTTATGGGGCTCCTGTATTTACAAAATTTGACTCTGTTAATCTGCATTATATCAATTTACCGATGAGACCAGCAAAAAAAAAAAAAAAAAAAACCTAAAAGGGAAGAAGGGAAAAATTTTTGCCTCTTCAACAGAACTATGGGTTACATCCCATTTATGGCCAGATATGGCTAGACAGAAATGTAAGTTCCACTCTAGTTACAGCTAGGTTCTACTGACCCTTGCCAGCTGTCAGGACAGTTTTCTAGGTCTTTCTTTCTTTTGGTTATCTTTGTGAGTTGCTCTAGATTTTCGAAGTGTTGCATCTTTTGCATCTTCTCTGAGGATTCCTCTTAGGTCCATGGGGTTGTTCAGTGGTGCCAGGAATATTTACTGTTTGTCCTGGCTGAAACCTGACAAGATATATGAAATGATTTTTCTTTAACAGGTTTATGGTCAGAAGTTGGCTAAATTAGAAACTGATATTCAGAGACTGATAGAAACTTTTTTTTTAAGGTCTTCTCCTCTAAGCTAAAATAAAACTATGCACCCAGATGGAAAGAAAAACATTCTGAAACCATTGTGGAAGAATTGGCTAAAATATGTCAGACATGCAGCTCTAAATCTAGATAGAACAAAATGATCTTTTGATTTGCATCTTAATTGTAATTCTTATCCCTGATATAAAGAAATAAACTAAATCATGTAATTGCATGGCTTGGTCAGTCTCCTGATCAGTTAGGTGGCAACTCAATTTTTTGAGGAACTAAAACAAATGTATTTATCTTACAAAGGAAGTCCTTACAAGAACAGAAATGTGACTCAAGTAACAATTCCAAGTCTACCTATCCATTTTGCCAATCCATAAACCTCTCCTATTCATCTCAAAAGGTATACAGGTATTATAAAATATCTGGATTTGGGAAACAAAGCCTTTCTGGAGAAACTTAAATCCTTTCTCTTTGGTTGTGAGATGTAGCCATTCTGCCTGATCTTTTCTAGGGCTCAAAGGCCATGTCTTAAAATGCAAACTTCAGGGAGGTGATTCTCATCAGACAAACCTGAATAGATATATATTTAAAAAGTTTTACAAGGTTTGTGGAAACAGAATCTTAGAAAAGGAATTTTATGCCTAGTCAAGTGGCCTAAAATGGAAATGGATTTAAGTTTTTAAAGAACAGATTTTAGTATTAAAAATATAGTGGTGTAGAATTAGAATTTCATTTTCTCTCTGTTAAAAGGACAAAGTTTTCTTGAACCATTAGTTTTCTTTCGATAAGATATTATGAAAGCAGTTTGTTGGTTTGCTTTACCCTTTGTGTAATCTACCTGAAGAGGAAAAACCTTGTGTCTTAGATTTCTGATAATTTTAAGAACATAAAACTGAACTGGGTAGGAATTTCCAGAACAAATGGAAAAACTAGATTCAAGCAGAAAAAAGATTACTAATGTGGGATTGAATGAACTAATGAAGATGATTAACAGTTCCTTACAATCTTTCCTTTGAAACATTCCTAGCTCCTTAATATTTTATTTTTCCAGATTTAAGAAAACTTTTTTTTCTTTTTTCTTATGCTATTGTGACTTAAAGTAATTTTGTAAAGTATACCTCTGTCAACAGAACTGAAACATTTACTTTTTTCCCTAGCTGATCCCTCTGGAATAGGGAAACTTACAGAATATTATTTTTTTTCATGGCAATATAGTTATTGTATAAGTTCAATAAAAATATGTTCCCCTGTAAAAGGACACAAATAGGAACACTAGTTATATTACCAAGGCTTTGACCGGTCATATTTGAGAATCTGAGTCAAATCAGATACGACCAGACAGCTTTCAGGAGCTAAGGTTGATTTTACAGAGCCAATAAAATCCCTTTGGAAGAAAACGGCCTAGAAACTTGCTTATGAGGTTCCCAGTAGCCTTACCAGGTAAGTAAGGAAGGTTACTGCCTGGTAGGCCCAGAAGCCTCAGGTTGTCTTATGACTCAAGAAAAGAAACATTTACTGGAATCTGTATGTACTGCAGGGGAAGTATGATGGTGAGTTCTTGGCTTGTCTTCTCAACCTGGAGATGGATAGTTTTTTAAAAATTCAAGCTAAGATATCTTATGAAGGGTTGTAGCAGAGCAGATTTAAAAGAATCTACATGGTCGGGGCGCCTGGGTGACTTAGTCAGTTGAGCGTCCCACTTTTCGCTTGGGTCATGATCTCGCGGTTCGTGAGTTCGAGCCCCCCGTCGGGCTCTGTGCTGACAGCCAGCTCAGAGCCTGGAGCCTGTTTCAGAGTCTGTGACTCCCTCTCTCTCTGACCCTCCCCTGCTCACGCTGTCTCTCTCTCTCTCTCTCTCTCTCTCCTAGAAATAAATTTAAAAAAAAAATTTAAAAAAAAAAAGAATCTACATGGTCAATCGCTATCTTGCTACACTGATATGCAGAGGCTGCTTTTACATAACAGGCTTGAACAATGGACATTTGAACAAGGCAAAAGGGCCCACAAGAACCCCCAAGTTGAATGCAAATAGACCCATTAAGCTACCTACCTCAAAATAGCCATAGGCCCTAACTGACTAGTGGGCAACTTACAACCAGGCACCTTTACAAAAAAGGAAAATTCCATACTTCCTCATTCCACCATACACCTATAGCCCCTCCCCACTGCTTCAGGCCAGAAAGTCTTCTTTGCTTCCCTGCCTGCTGCTTCCTTTGTTCTGCCTTGGGTGAATTCTTTCACTGTCCACACCACCAGTCCCAATCCAATCTGAAGGCATCACATTATATAAGTAATCAGGCCACGTTTAATGAAGTTAGACTTATTTTGCAAACAAATTAGCCTTACTGTGATTATCTTTGATAAAAATGAGGGTGATTGTAGACGAAAAAATTATGTTTCAGTAGAAAATTATAACACAACCTTATGAATATCTGATTCCAGTCCTGTTCATTGTCTTTGTGGTTTTGTTAAATATCTGTAAGCTGAACTGGATGCTGAATTCTTCTATTGTCCTCAAATATTAGGCTACAACTCTCCAGACTGATACTTCCAATTTTCTCCCACTCTTCCAATTTCCATTACTGAGAACAAAGAATGCCCTTGACCTTCCTTGACAAAGACCACAATGGGTCTTCCACACTACTTAGTTGCACCCAAACCTCAGGGCCTTGAATCATGGATCCACATCCCTCTATTAAAAATGACTCATCCAGACTCTGGGAACTGCATACCAGCTGGAGATCTAAAATTACAATTGACCAAGGAAGCTCTTCCCTGCAACAGATGGCATCTTCAGGTGGACAGCTCTCTCAAGATCACAGATCTAGATCTTCATCTCCAACATGAAACCTTTATTCCTTTTGCCTTTTTACCACTTGCTTCTTCCCTCAATGCATGGGAAGATGATGCTTCTTAACCCTGGCAACTATCAGCTGAATCTACTGCTAAAACCATAGTTGCTTTCTTGTTAAAGTGGTTTTCAATAATAGAGCTGTTTAAGATTACATATTAGCTTAACAAGGGGTAGCCTGTGCTACAATACCTCTGGTATTGTAGTGAATACAGCACAGTAACAAATAAGCCATTTGGCTAAAAGAAAAGTTGATCTCCCTTCAGGTGTGTTATTTGACTTATTTGATACCAGCTGGTTTTATTCATAGGGGCCCTGGCTAAGGACTTTACCTCAGTCTCTTGGGATTATCTTAATAGTTATTATAGCCTCTTCAGTATCCAATATCCTCTCAAAGGTCTTAAATTCATTGTCATAGCCACTGGCAGTACATCAGATGGCTTCACTGTGCTAGAAGAATCAGAAACAAGATGAACAACGAGACAAAGAGCAAAATCTATTCTTCCACAGATCTGACATTATAACCTATGAGTTTTGCAATGAGACAAGAGCAACCTAACTTGAATGAGTGCAAGTGGTGCTAATAGCAAATTTTTAGTCTTCCCTATTATGTACACATGTTTTGCCATCCATGAGAGGATGACCAAAAGGGAGAAATGTTAAATTAATTAAACAAGAAATCCATTAGACTGATGTGGCTATAATGCCATGGCAGCCTAAGTAAGCAAACCAAAATCTAGTCCTGTAAATGTCTCAAGGTTTCAGAATCAAAATGCAAGAACCACTAATCACAGCCAACGAGACTTTACACTATAGCCAATCAATCATGTCCTTACTTCTGTCTTTTCTCTATAAAATTCCCTGAGCTCCTGATGGCAGAATACTCCTAACTAGTTCTAGTTCAGTGCTATTCAATTCCAGTTGATTTTTACTCAAATTCTTAATTTTTATTACTTTTTAAATGTTTTAAAATATTTATTTTGGGGGGGAGCACAAGCAGGGGAGGGGAGAGAGAGGGGGACAGAGGATCTGCAGCGGCTTTGCACTGACAAGTGCTGACAGCAACGAGCTGGATGTGGGGCTCAAACTCATAAACCATGAGATCACAAACTGAGCTGAAGTTGGACGCTCAACCAACTGAGCCACCCAGGTGTCTCCTTAATTTTTTTAAAAGTTATATTGTAGAGATTACAAAATACTACAAGTTCTATGATGAAACTTGAAACCTTAGAGAAACATTGAGGGATATGCACTGTTTCTTCTCTGCAGTCTAGAACCTCAGTAGAAAGATTGAGAAGCACTACTACTCGCATGATTATTAACTATCTTTTTCTTCCTCTCTGACTAATCCCAAATTTGGAGGAAAGTATCAAAATATAGATAATTTCATTGGATATATGAAAATACATGTCTTAGTGAGTTTACCATATGAACCTCAAGTTTGAGCTGCATTTAAAAGGTAGCATAAATATGTAACAGCATGTACTAAGAACATAGAGTGATACTTTATGCCTAAATATGGTTTTACAATGAAAAGAAACAAGCCATCCTTCCCTCAAATGCATGCCTTTCAGATGTACCATTATTACGGAAAAATAAGCCATTTCTTTTAACACAAAAACTACATGGCCTTTTCATCCACCTTTCTATGAAAGGAATGTTTACTTAGTCAAGAAGTTTTTTATCCCCCTGAGCATGTGCTTTTATTAGTTTCTACTTAATCAACAACAGAAGAGCATTCCTCACACCATGAAATTATTATTTTGAGATAATTAAAGAGAGCACACTAAATGTATATGGCAGATCAACACAAACCATACATATCAAAGCCGTTACTGAAATTGTGTCAAAAAACCCAACAAACAAAAAGGTATCTGAGAAGCTTAGGTTGTATAATATATTCCATTTGAGATTATATACAAAGGCTTGGAAAACCACTCAACACATTGTGGAACTTCAAAGGACAAGAAAACAGCATGTAAATGGTTTTGTTTTCCTTTGTTCTTGTTTTCTTGAGTTGTGAAATAGGAACTCCCGAGGCCCATCAGGAGCCATGTCTAAAAACCACTGAGCTAAGAGTAGCACCAGAGAATCCTAAAGAAAAAACTTTATTCTTTATGCCAGACATTATTACCTGTTCCCCAAACAAAGGTGGTGGAAGCCTGTGGACGTTTCTTATTTAGACTACACAGTGTTGGCCTTTTAAAAAATGGATTTGTTTATCAACATTTAAAGTAAGAACATTTCTGATATTTCAGGTTTTCTTTGCACATCAGGTGATCTGGTAACTCTGATCACCCATTGGGCTGTTGCCATTAAATAGCAACTGCCTCTGTGAGTTTCCCACTGTCTTCTTCCCTACTTCCCCCCAGCCTGCTTTACTTCTGTCTACTTTTTCCCTGGTTCCTACAATCATTTGAGTTTAAAATTCTTGCCTTTCCTCATGTTCTACCCTCCAATTTTCATATTTCTGTTCATTGTACACATATTTCCATAATTTAAACTCAAATAATTATGCAGTCTTTTCCCCCCAAACTATTTATATCCTTTATTTATCTCCAGTTAGTCAGAGTCTGCATGTCCGTAAGACATACTACCACTGACCTCATCTAGGACCTAAGACTTTATGCCTACACTGCTGAGTAGACTCCTAGCTTAGTTCCTGATTCTCTCTCTCCCATAACTGAACCTCAACTTAACTCACTAGAGTAATTTTCCTAAATTTACCTTTTCATTTACTTACGCATGCCTATTAGTCATGTCAGGTATTCTTAGAATCATAACATACTTTGGGTCTCTTTTCCCCCTTCTGCAACTGACAGCTTTCAGAAGACCTGGGGTTCTCCTTTGCCCTCTATGACCAATGACCTCTCTCTTTTTTAAGATCCTTTAGCACTGATTATCTAATGACACAATACTAATTATTTCTACCAGCTTTTGTTTACCCATCCTTAATTCTCTGGTTCCTTGTAGATCACAGACCTTTCCATGGTTCAAACTATGTTTTCTTCAGTATATTTAGCAACATGATGGGCAGGACATGATATTTTATTAAACATTTTTTTTAAATATTTTTTTAATGTTTTATTTATTTCTAGGAGAGAGAGAGAGAGAGAGAGAGTGTGAGCAGGGGAGGGTCAGAGAGAGAAGGAGAGAGACACACACTGAAACAGGCTCCAGGCTCTGAGCTGGCTGTCAGCACAGAGCCCGACGCGGGGCTCGAACCCACGAACTGTGAGATCATGACCCTAGCCAAAGTTGGACGCTTAACCGACTGAGCCACCCAGATGCCCCTATTAAACATTTTTTAAATGAAGTGAATTGAATTGTATAAATCAAAATACCAACCTCATATAGTCTAATTTTTAGTCAAGATAAGGAATCTTTAAACAGCGGAAGGAACCAGCAACACACTGGGTGAGAAAGAGTGTGCTGAAATACAGTTTTGAATCCTTACCACCACCTAATTGTGAGATCAGAATCAAATTCTTTAAGGATAGAATGCCATAGTCCTCAGCTATAAGCTGAAAATAACAATTCAGGGTATTATATCAACTTCCCAAAGGTGTCACAAGAATGAAGCAGATTGACCTATTTAACATGCCATTTACACTACCAGAGGATACATAGCACTGGGCACACACCAAGTACCTTATTAGAATTGCATTTCAGAAAAAAAAACCAAAGTAAGGTCATTCAAATAGAACTCATCACAGAGCTAAGTTCTACATACAAAGAAGTAAAAGCATCTTCAAAAAATGTGTGGACTAACTATCCATAAGGAGGAGAATAAATTAAAATTTGTTCACACATTCATTTATCAAATAAACATTTCTGCACGTCCTATTCTGCACTCGGCACTATGCTAGACAATGAAGATACTGTAGTGAGAAAAATTAGTCATAGTTCCTAACCTCATGGGATTACTAATCTGGTAAAGGAAATAGAGACAGACATTTAGAAAAAAAAATTAACAAATATAAGCATTATAAAGAAGAAATGAATAGGACTGTGGTAACATATATCCAGAGAATGGAAAGGGCTTTCTGTGATAGTTAATTTTATGTTCCAACTTAATAAAGCTAAGGTATGTACAGATAACTGATAAAACATTATTCCAGGGTGTATCTGTGAAGGTGTTTTCAGAAGAGTTTAGCATTTGAATCAGTAGACTGAGTAAAGAAGATTGCTCTCCCCAGCTGCTGGTGGATATCATCCCATCTATTGAGGGACTCATTAGAACATAAAGAGGAAGAGTGACTTTGCTCTCTCTGCTTGAGCCAGGACATCCATCTCATGCTGCCCTCAGACATCAGTGTTCCTGGTTTTCAAGACTTCAGACTGGGCCTGGAACTTACACTGTCCCCAGCTATCTGTGGCTTCAGGTTTGTAATGGAGCTATACCTTCAACTTTCTGGGGCCTTTAGTTTGCAGATGGACATTGGTGGGACTTCTCAGCATCCATAATTGTAGTGAGCCAATCTCTCATAATAAATGTTTTTTTCTATATTTATATATATCCTATTGGCTCTGTTTCTTTAGAGAATGCTGACTAATATAGCTTCCCTGAGAGAGTGATGTTTATTCTAAGACCTGAAAGTCAACATATGTGGACCAGGCTAAGAGGCACAGTGGGGAGAGAAGTGGAGGGAAAAGAATAGATATAGGAATGGAAGAATGAGATGGACTTAGGAGAATGTTTCTGAAACTGAACACTAAGATGCTTGGTAGAATATGACACCACAGAAATAAGGCCAGCATGACTTCATGGAGGCCTGGACTGGAGAAGCCGCACACAGAAGAGCTGAAGAGGCAAGAGCAGAGGCTACACCATAAAACCCTTTTAAATACATTCAGGGTTTTAGATATGATCATTAAAGATAACAGGAAATCACCGAAAGACTTCAAATATGGGAATAATGAGGTCATAACTAATTTTTGTTGTTGTCTTCTGAGGTTTGTTGGGGTTTGCTTTTATTTTGAGATAATACACCATGAGAAAAACTGGATGTGAAGAGATTGGTATAGACACTATCATGGTGATTCAAATATAGAGAGTATATTTTTAATTTAGTCCTTCCTCTCTTTAGGAACATCCCATTCTTGTTCCTAATCTAAATCTTATGCTTAAAGCTAAAGTCATTCTTCCATACCTGAGGTTAGATGACCAGGCTAGCCACCTTTTTCATCACTGTATTGCTCCTGGAGTGAATAATGTATCTAATTATATTATTAGGTAAAGATGGAAAATCAGCCCTTTATGAGGGGCTGATATTGATGCCAAGAAAAAGATCTCTCTTCTTGGGGCGAAGCTGATGCTATGGATCATGCAAGTCCAAGCTGGGGCATCTTTTCTGTCACACAAAAAGAGCCAGCTTTAAGCTGACCCAGCAGAAAGAAGAGCTAAGTGGGAATTTGGATTTGTGTCACTGAAAACCACAAAATCCTAAAATCAGCATGGTAGTGGAGAGAATTAAAAAAAACAAAAAGAACAATATACTATATAAAACTGAATTTTAAAAGAATATAAAGTTGTGCTTAGCATTTAGTGAAAAATAGCTAGACTCTAAGATATTAGGTACATGTGAGAAGACTTACACATGCAAGATACCCAATATGTTTGTTGAGTTTTGTCCTAATGAACAATGAGAAAAAAAAAGTAGAATATTTGTAGCAGTTTATTTTGTCACCAAAATTCTGTCATAAACATGGTATAAAAATGTCTAGCCATACCTTTCCAAAGCACAGATGGTGTTCACAATTTTATTTTCTATTTTTCTGTCTCTCAGCACAGCTCTAAAGTAGTGTGCTCCCTAGGTGGCAGAACCCAATGACACTTCTGGATTCATTCTATACACAGGCCTTCTTGTGGCAGGCTGCTACATGGCTATGGTCTTTGCTGAGTTTGGCAGTCACTCTCTATTGATTCTGAAACTATGAAGTTGGTGGGTTTATGTAGTAACAAGCGATATTCTTAAGGAGTATCCAAACTCTGTCAGACCTGTGACACTTTTCCAAGAAGCCATGCTAAACACAGGATGATTTTAAAATAGACGGAATAACCAGGACCTAGATCTGGTCAATTTCATCAACAACAATGCCATGCTTCCTTTCAGCACATTTCCACTAGACTGATGACATGAGAAATGGGATTCTCTCTTTCTCCCTCTCCCACTTGTGCTGTCTCTCTAAAAATAAATAAACTTAAAAGAATAAAGTTGATGGAACAAAAAATGGAGCCATCAGAATATAATTTAAATATAGTTAAAAGGATAGCTATATATATTACAGATACATAATCTCTATGTACGTGGAGAATGATAGATTAAGAATGCAGTAAAAGAAATTCCTCATCTTTTCTAATGGAGAGTAGGTAAGCATACCAATGGAAACTACTTTACATTTTCTTTTATTTTAGAGCTTGATATTTCCAAGAAGAACAACACATTAGTAAAGTGTGATTTACTGGATTAAGTCTCACAGTCTCCACAGTGAAAGAACTTTTCTAAGGGATTTGTGACTGCCTATTAACTATAGACTTTGCTATTGGGCTCCTGAATCGCACATTCACATTCTAACACTTGGAGAAATATTTTCTCCCTTCAGTTTCTTTCTTTTCATTTTATTTTTTTTACATTTATTTATTATTGAGAGACAGAGAGAGATAGCACAAATGGGGAAGGAGCAGAGAGAGACGGAGACACAGAATTTGAAGCAGGTTCCAGGCTCTGAGCAAGCTGTCAGCACAGAGCCTGATGCCAACTGTGAGATCATGATCTGAGTTCAAGTCAGAAGCCCAACCTACTGAGCTATCCAGGCGCCCCTCCCAGCAGTTTCTATGACCCTAAGCTTTTCTGTTTCTCCTGCACTGCTGACACTTCATATCTCCATTTATTCCCCCTTCAGGTTCTATGAGCCACAAGGTTCTATTCAAAGTTGTGGATACTTCACTCCCCACCTAGTTCTCCCTGACTTTGGTTCAGTTTCCTATTTCTGTCAAAAGAAACCTCGCAAATATATCCATCCATCATGTTGAACTCAACATCCTCAAAGTAAAAAAAATCAAATTTCTTTCCAACTGTGCCTTGAGATGTAATTCTTCAAATAAAGTAAAATGCACACAAAATATAATTTGAATACTAAAAACAAAATGGAGTGTATTTCAATATTTTATTTTCTTAAATTTTTATATAAAATTTTTCATAAAAAGCAATAAAATATATTCAAGTAGACATCTTCATTCATATTATATTGTATTTCAGAAAAAGAGAAAAAGATGCACCTCTTATTTTCCTCTCACCTTGTTTTTATTAACTTAAGTGTTTGCATTTTTCATAATTGCTTTTGTATCATAGCTAAATATTAATATACCAACATTTTCCAAAGTTGATCACCAGTAGCTTATGCAATTTATTTTTATCTGCATTTAAATGAGAGATTCTCGTCCAACGAGGTTTCTTTACTATGTGCTGCTTTGTATTCCAGTGAGGTCTAATATTAATTGCTACCTTCTTTGTGATACCAAGCCAGACATTTAAATGAAACATCTCCTTTAATCCTCATGATGATACCATGAGGTCTCTATACCAACTATTTCAATCAGTAGTTGAACTCAAATCAGTTTAATCCATCACCTACACTATTTCTATAACATCAAGCCTAGATCCTAATAAATGAAACATATTCCAGGCAATGTGCTACATATGTTTTCTCTCTTAAGGGGGCCATTGGGTTTATAAAATTCTACAAATATATTTTGATCTATTCTGATCTCATAGTTTCTAACTTTTACATCAAAAGCTGTGAGGCTGAAGTTAATCACTGCAACCTGTGCTTAAATAAATGTACTCATGAAAGCAAAGAGAGATATTTAATATTTCAAAATAAAGTGCACACTGGAGACTTGCTAAGGCTTCTTCATGACTTAGCTTATTCCTTTTGCATGGATTTACAGAACAGCAATCTAACATATTAGCAGCAATGACTCATTATTTTGCTTTGCTTTCAACTTTACAAAATATTTTTTTTCTCCATCTGGTAAAATTATATTGACAAAATCATCTAATTCTTCACTTTACATTTGACACCTTTGATGGTAAATATTTTGATGCATATATTTATAAAATACATATTCTTAATATAGAGGTAGGAACTATATCTTTTTCCATTTTCATATATGACTTAAAATGCCAGCTTTACAAATAGCACACATTACTGTTGAAAGTGTAAAATCACAATTTATAAGTTTTATTAAAATAATATATTAACAAGGTTAAAAAACAAAATGTCACCAAGCTTATAAAAACCCCACTCTCAGAGGCCAAAACAATTGGTCCCATCATTTAAGTATGTGTATGTGTGTGTGTGTGTGTGTCTTAAGTCATCAAATTATAAAAGGTCATTGGCTCTCCATTAGAAAAGATGAGGAATTTCTTTTACTACATTCTTAATCTATCATTCTCCAGGTACATAGAGATTATATATCTATAATATATACAGCTATTCTTTTTTTTTTTTTACAAACAGTTTATTGTCAAATTAGTTTCCACATAACACCCAGTGCTCATCCCCACGAGTGCCCTCCTCCATGCCCATCCCCCCTCCCCCCTACATCCATCAGTTCTCAGTTTTTGTCAGCATTCAAGAGTCTCTCATGGTTTGCCTCTCTCCCTTTCCCCCACCATTTCCCCCCTTCTTCTTCCCCTTGTTCCTCAGTTAAGTTCCTCTCAATCTTCCTATACGTGCAAACATACGGTATTTGTCCTTCTCTGCCTGACTTATTTCACTAAGCATAACACCCTCAAGGTCCATCCATGTTGCTACACATGGCCAGATTTCATTGTTTCTCATTGCCATGTAGTATTCCATGGTATAGATAAACCATATCTTCTTGATCCATTCGTCCGTTGATGGACACTTAGGCTCTTTCCACGTTTTGCCTATTGTTGAGAGTGCTGTATATAGCTATTCTTTTAACTATATTTAAATTATATTCTGATGGTTCTATTTTTGTTCTATCAACTTTATTCTTTTAAGTTTATTTATTTATTTTTAGAGAGACAGCACAAGTGGGGGAGAGAGAGAGAATCCCAAACAGGGTCCACACTGTCAACACAGAACCCAATAAAAAGCTCAAACTCACAAACCATGAGATCATGACCTGAGCAGAAGTCTGACACTTAACCAACTGACCCACCCAGGTGTCCCAACTTTTTTTCCCCAAATATTTATTTATTTTGAGATAGGGACACAGAGATACAGAAAGCATGCATGCATGCACATGAGCAGGGGAGGTGCAGAGAGAGACGGAGAGAAAGAATCCCAAGCAGGCTCCACACACAGTGCAGAACCCCACATGGGGCTCAATCTCATGACCATGAGATCATGACCTGAACCTAGACCAAGAGTCAGACACTTAAATGACTGAGCCACCCAAGGACCCCTAATAAATCAACTTTAATCAGTAATTGCTCAATCCTCCTGTGGAAGATGAGAATCTTGTCCCTCTACATTTCCATCTTTGGTGTTTTCTTTCTTTCCTTGAACCCCTTTCTACATTCTATATTACATTCAGTTTTACATCCAAACATAAATCACCCATTGTTAATCCATCACTTGCATATAACTGTGGAAAACTAGTAAGAGGTCATTTAAATTTTGTTCACTCTAAACCTAGGCCTGATAGTAAATGTGAATACACTGAAAGTTAAAACAAAATTGGAAGCGAACTCAAACACTAGCAAAATCTCTTTCCAACTCGCTTCCTCCAGCCTTTGCTCAGGATCCTTAATGTGGGCTGCACCTATGCACTGCTAGGTATTAGCATAATGGATATTCTCTGGTTTTCAGTTCTCTTTGTTTACCCAACAACTTGCATTACAAAACTTCCATTTAAAGAAGAGACCAATTAGAGACCATTTAGCTTCTCTTGGGAACAAAGGTATAAATGGAATAGAAGAATAGAAGCTTTTCTTACTTCAACTACAGAATCTAGGTAATTTATGATTTGAGATATGTGACGTATAGTCACCACGGTGGCTGACCATGACCTTTTCAGAAATAATAAAAAACAGTCCCTTGGAGGTTAATAATGCCAGATCAGAACATATCCCCACAACCAGGGCATGGGGATATTCTGTTGGATGATAAATAGTCCTAAGATCCTGACACCTAAATAACCTTTGAGTCACATGATATTCTTTGAAGAGGTCCCAAGAATTGAGGGTTCAAGGAATTCAGTCCTCCTAGCCAGAGGCAGCATTCTTAATAAATGCTAAAGAGGTTAAAAAGTTGCAGTATACCACAGATAACGTGACTCTGTCGTGTCTCAAAAGAACATATCAGAGTGGATTCACAGCCTGTGATGATACTACAAATAAGAACCACAGGCCTTCAAGGGTAGTTCTACACACATCTTCCCTAATGTAGTTGAGGCAATTTCTATCCCTGGCTTCCTATTCATTTTTAAAATGTTTACTTATTTATTTTGAGAGAGCACAAGTGTGGAAGAGACAGAGAGACAAGGAGAGCTAGAATCCCGAGCAGGCAACACACTGTCAGTGCAGAACCCCATGTGGGGCTCAAACCCATGACTGCAAGATCATGACCTGAGCCAAAACCAGGAAACAGATGCTTAACAGATTGATCTGCCCAGGCACCCCTCTTATTCTTATACATGCACACACAAATACAGTCTTCATTTAAATGTATAGCTTTGGAGCACCTGCGTGGCTCAGTCAGTTAAATGTCCAGCTTTGGCTCAGGTCATGATCTCACAGTTCATGGGTTCGAGCCCGGCATTGGGCTCTGTGCTGACAGCTAGCTCAGAGCCTGGAGCCTGTTTCAGATTTTGTGTCTCCCTCTCTCTCTGCCCCTGCCCCACTCATTCTCTCTCTCTCTCTCTCTCTCAATAATAAACACTAAAAATCTTAAATAAATAAAAGTACAGCTTTAACTTTGTTAAGATAATATCGCAAAATCAAGAAAAGCAGTTAATTTCACTTTCTGCATGTGTCTACCAATTTATATGACTCAGAAAAGATTATCTGATAAAAGTAAAATAAGTTGTATTTTAAAGATATTTTATATCTAGCTTGATTTTTCTCATCTGTTATATATACTGCAGTTTGTGGTACAAACATATAATCTCACATTTGTCCTAACATGGAATAAATGTCAGAGATTAAAAGATACAATCCAAAGCAAGCAAACAAAAATTTAAAATTTTATTTCTATAGATATATCATTATATCTGTATTACATTATAATATCTAACTGTAAATATCTAATTCTATATTTACAGAATATATATATATATGCATGCACACAGCCCTCAGGATTATATCAAGATACATATATATATCTACAGGCCACAAAAATAAAGACTTCCAACTATGTGAGTAAAATGAAAAAGGACAGAAAAATTTGTACTTACCTCTCCAAATCTCAATAGGATCTAGCTTTTATTAATGAAGCAAGCGGTTATTGAGAACCCCAAGCAATAATCTTTTAATTCAGGGTAAAAGGACATATAACAAGTAATCCATTGGAAAAATGAATAAGTTACCTGATTGAAGAATCTATGGCAAGGAAGAATGAAGGAGGACAGGAAAAGGAGATTAAGTCTTTATCTTACCATTTTGCTGAATATGTTTTTCAGTCTGAATAGGTAAATCAGATAAGCTGGATGCCTATGAAATGGGTGGAGAATCAAAATGAGAGGAAATTAGCTTTGCCACTAATGATCAATGTGGGCTGGAAAGAAATGAATAAAATGCAAATTAAACACCTGTACCTTGTAAGACATAAGTTTCACTGCAAACTTACTACCTGCGAGATCTGCTAACACATACATCATAACACATAAAGTGAAATGTGGCCACATGCAGCAAGAAGTGAACCCCAAACCAGAGAATATGAGAAATTTAATAAAAATGTTGTTTCAAGACTAAATAGCCAAGTTCATTGCTATCCCAAGTCATATCTCTTATCATCATTATACAAGTATGCATTTAAAAAAATAGGTGTTCCAAACAGGATCTTTTATCTTTTATTAATTACAAGCAGAAACATTTGATATAAAATAAAAGCTTAAATACTATGCCATTTACCTTCCCCTTCACCAAAAAAAGATAGAAAGAAATAATAATAGACAGATAAATATGTTTCAGTGAAAGATTTTCTGAAGAAAACAGAAGTTCAAAGAAGATGAAAACTCAGAGATAAAAGAAGACATAATTAAACAGCTGTAGAATTTGAAAAATGTACAGCAAAAGTTAAAGAAAGAAAGAAAAGTTGAGAATCTGCAATAAAGACACTAGAGTCTTCTACCTCCAGCCATTATGAGATAAAAAGGAATGAATTTACTGTCTCATCTTAATCAGGAAACTAGACAAAATCAGTGAAATAACAGTTTTTATCTGTTAGATAACAACTGATGCAGAAATGTGATCTCTAAAAGAAGGAAAATAAACACAGACCTAGAATCACTCCAACTTTCTGCCTGAAAGTAAATTTCACACTGCAGAACATGTTGGTCTCACTAAATAGAGTGGATGCAGATCAGATTTCAGGAAGCATAAAGCAGCTGAAAATTGCAAAACTGAATTCCAGACTAGAGGGAGTTAAACAAAAATTTAACTCCACAAATCATCATGGAATCCCATAGCAGAATTCTTGTTGTATCAAAAAGGTAAACATATGTGGGTTTAATTCTATACGGGTTGAATTCCCATCAAGCTAAATTGAAACAATTCTGTGCACTCAGAGGACACCTATCAGTGCATCTAACCTATTCCTGGTGCAAAAACCTACTCTAGACCTACTCTGAACAAAAGTTTAAAATAGGATCCAAAAGGTTCAAACCAAACAGCAAATAATCAACCAGATAATAGGCCAATTCTCTGAAAATAAGATCACAAAACCAGACAATAGCATAAAATCTGTAAAGCCCAGAATTCAATCAAGACGAATGTGCATAGTAAGAAGCATAAAAATGGGATCCAGAGGCACCTGGGTGGCTCTGTTGGTTAAGCATCTAACTTGAGATCATCAGATCATGATCTCATAGCTCATGAGTTTAAGCCCCATGTCAGGCTCTGTGCTGACAGCTTAGAGCTTGGAGCCTGCTTTGGATTTTGTGTCTCCCTTTCTTTCTCTGCCCCTCCCCTTCCTGTGCTCTCTCTCTCTCTCTAAAACAAATAAATACTTTTTAAAAATGTGATCCATACACAAGAGAAAAGTTATAAAAACAGATGCAGAAATAACAAAAGTGATGAAATTAATGTAGAAAGTTGTTAACACAGCTATTATAACCATGTTTAAGTATAGAAAGAAAGCATGGACACAGTGAGGACAGAAATGAAAGATATAAAAGATAAAAATGTAATTTCTAGGATGGCACAGATAATAGCAGACACAAAAATTCATTGGGTAAGATTAACAACAGATAGGATGTTACTTGGGGAAGAAAAGGCTAATGAACTTTAAACATAGTAATATCAACTGTTAAAAATGAAACACAAGAAAAATGATTTAAAGATAGTAATAGTGACTTACAGAACAGTCTCAAGTGATCTAACGTATTTGTAATTGGAGATCAAAAAGTAGGGTGTGATGCAGCACCTGGGTGGCTCAGTCGGTTAAGCTCTGACTCCTGGTTTCTGCTCAGGTCATGATTTTGTGGTTCATATCTTCAAGCCCTACCTCGGGAGTGCAGAGCCTGCTCACTCCCTCTCTTCCTGTTCCTCTGCTTCTTGTTCTCTCTCTCTCTCAAAAATAAGTAAATAAACATTTAAAAAAAGAAAAGTAGGATTTAAGTAGAAAAGAAATTGAAAAAGCAACAAATACTTACCAAATTTGATACAATTTATGAACTCACAGATACAAAACTATATCTGTCTATAAGAAATCTCCTCTAAACATAATGATAGATGTTGAGGAAAAGAAAAGTATGTAACATGCAAACACTAATCCTAAGCAGGATTATATCAACAAAATAGATTTCCAAATCAAAAAATATTACCAAGAATAAGAAAGAAGATTTCATAATTATTGCAATACCAATTTATTAACAGAAAGTAATCTGAAATGAGTATACAATAAATAAAAAAGCTTCTAAATACATAAAGCAAAAACTGCCAGAAGGGAAAGGAGAAATATATAAATCCATGAAGCTGTATGGACACATGTGTATGTGTATAGACGCATTTAGTATACAAGTGGACAAAAATTTTGTAAGGATATAGACCTTAGTAATCTCCTTCAGCTAACTTGACCCAGATGACATTTATAGCAAAGCCCAGCACTAGAAGGATGCACACTGTGCTCTAGTTCATACAGAACATTCACCAAAACATACCATATCCTAGGCCATAAACAAGTTTTAATAAACTTAATAACAACTGCAATCATATTGATATTTTTGCCACCCAAGTGAAACTAAATTAGAAATGAATAGCATAAACATATCTGGAAAAAAGCCCAAAATATACAGACATGAAACAGTGTACTTCAAAATAGCAACTGGGTTAAAGAGGAATCCTAAGGAAAATAAGAAAATACTTTAAATATAGATGAAAAACATACAAAAATGTGGTATACAGCTAAAGCAGTGTTTAAAGAAAAATTTATAGTTTCAAATAACTACTTCAAAAAGAACATCAATGCCTTCAACTTCAGTGTTAAGAAGTCAGAGCATAGTAAACACAAGGTATGCAGAAGGAAGTAAATAATATAGTTAAGAGGAGAAATCAATGAAATGGAAAACAAAAATACTAGAGAAAACTAATGAAACTGAAAACTGGTTTTCAGAAAAGATCATTAAAATTGATCAACTGTTGGAAAGATTGTTCATTGAAAATGAGAAAAAAAAAAAAAAAACCAGAAGCACAAATTACCAATATAAAGGAAGAAAGAAATTATCAGTATATTGCTACACATTCTAAAGTTATTAAAGGGATAATAAAGAAATATTATGAACTTTATGCCATAAATTTTACATATAAGATGAGATGAGCAAATTATATGAAATACACAAACTATCAAAGTCAGTTCAAGAAAAATAGAAAAATCTGTACATCTACATCAATAAAGGTAATTTAATTCATCATGGGAACATCTTCCTATGATGAATTAATTACCATCAGACTGTTCCATTGGAGAATTCTTTCAAACATGTAAGAAATAACTCATGCTGAGCCTCTACAAACTCTTTCAGTAACAAAAGGGTAGAAACACTTCCCAATACTTTTTACTACGCCAGTATTACCCTGATAACAAAATCAGGCAAAGACATTACAAGAAAAAACATTACATGGTGAAACACAGAATTCATTTTTCCTTAAGACTGTGGACAAGGCACAGCAATATAAAGTCTCCTCATTTGGATCCAAAATTTTTTGAAGGACTTCACCAGTACATTAAGGCAAGAAGAAGAAATGAAACACATATAACTTGAAAAGACAGAACTAAAATCTGTCTTTATTCAAACATGACATGACTATGTATATAGAAGATCCTAAGTAAGTTTTTAAAAAGCTACTACAATTAAGTGGAGTTTCAAAGGTCATATGATCCAAGAATAATGTAAAAAATCATATATATACTAGTAATAGCAGTTAAAAATTGAACTTAACTGTCACAGAATCTTCATATTCATGAAAATTTAGGAAAATTTAACAAGATAGATGTAATTATTATCCACTGAAAGCAAAAGAACACTGCTGTGAAAAATAAAGAAGACTTAATGAATATTCATGGATCAGACACTTCAAACTGTTAAGATGTTAAATTTCCTCTCCAGATTCAGTATAAACCCATTCAAAAGCAAGCAGTTTGTTTGTTTCCTCATACACAAACTGCTTATAAAATGTATATAAAAATGTAGGGGGACATGAAGAGCCAAAAACTTTGACAAGAATCAACTTAGAAGATTTGAACTACTTGACTTCAAGATTTATTACAATGCTACAGTAATCAAGACAGTATAAAGTGATTTAAGATTAGACATAAGGAAACAATGGGAAGAATAGTTCAGAAATGCACCCACACATATATGGTCAATTAATTTTTTAACAAAGTTGCAAAGGTAATTGTATGTCAAGTGACAGTCTTCAACAAATGATGCTAGAATAACTGGATTTCCAAATGAAAAAAATGAAACCACAACACTTACCTCATACCATTATGCCAAAACTACACCATGTGGATTATAAACCTATATGCTGTAACTTAAAAAGTAAAACTTGTGAAGAAACCATAAAATAACTATAGTAGGCAAAAACTTATAAAATTAAAAATCTACTTAGCTTATGTCCCAGCAATTCACTTCTAGATTTTTTACTCAAAAGAAATGAGGAAGTATGCTCATGAAAAGACTTGAACACAAATGTCTATAAAAGCTTTATTCATAATAACCAAAAACTAGACTGGGTTTTTAAAATGTAGCATATCAATGCAATGGACTATATTTACCAGTATCAAAGAATAAACTTTTTTTTAAAATTTTTTAAAAATGTTTCATTTATTTCTAGGAGAGAGAGAGACAGCGTGAGCAGGGGAGGGTCAGAGAGAGAGGGAGTCACAGACTCTGAAACAGGCTCCAGGCTCTGAGCTGGCAGTCAGCACAGAGCCCGACGCGGGGCTCGAACCCACGAACCGCGAGATCATGACCTAAGCGAAAGTCGGACGCTTAAACGACTAAGCCACCCAGGCGCCCCAAGAATAAACTTTTTTTAAGCTTATTTATTTAAGAGGGGGGCAAAGAGAGAGGGAGAGAGCAGCCTCCACACTCTACACAGAGCCCAATGCAGAACTTGATCCCCCAAACCCATGAGATCATGGCCTGAGACAAAACCAAGAGTTGAACACTTAATTGACAGAGCCACCCAGAAGTCCCTCAAAGAACAAATTTCTGATGGACAACATGGATGAAAACAATAATATTATGCAGACTAAAAGAAGTCCAACACAAAACAGTAGGATTCTGTAGGATTCCATTTACATGAAACTCTAGAAACGGTAAATAATTTAGAGTAATAGAAAGCAAACCAGTGTTTCTATGGGGGAAAGAATGGGCACTGAAGGATTTGGATTGATTAGCAAGTAGCAAAAGGGAAACTTTTGTTGATAGAAATGTCCTATATCTATATAGGTATATGTATTTGTGGGGGAAAATACATAAAATGTGTCCATGTTAATGTATGTAACTACACATCAGTAAATTTTAATGAGAAAAAAAAACATCATTAGCAGTACCTAAACACACATAATACATAGTTGGCAATGAAGTCAATGAAATGGAGGACAGGAAAAAACAAAACAATATAAAAATGAAAAGATATCTGACAAACATATAATTGGTACTTTTTCTCAAAAAGCAATCAGAAATAAGAAAAATATTCAGCACAATAATGGAACAATGTTTTTCTGGATTAAAGCAGAATCTGCAGCATATGCAGACTGATATTACATTATGTAGCAAGAAAATCCAATATAGACTAATGACTGATACATGTTTTGAATTAGTACTGACCTATGGGAATAAAATAATAATAATAATAACAATAGTAATACTAATAATGGTTTACATACGTGTAGTGAACTGAATAGTGTTCCCCCAAATGATAGGCCCAAATCCTAACCTTGATATCTGTAAATGTGACCTTATTTGGAAATAGGCCTTTGCAGATATAATTAAGGTTAATAGAATGAAACTATTCTGGATTTGGGGTGGGTGTCGGGAAAATCAGTGAAAAGACATGACTACCAGGATGCCTCGGTGACTCAGTCAGTTAAGCGTCCAACTCTTGATATTGGCTCGGGACATGATCTCCTGGTTCATGAGATCAAGCCCTGTATTAGACTGTGCTAAGAGCGCAGAGCCTGCCTGGGGCCTGGGATCCTCTCTCTCCCTCTCTCTGCCCTTTCCCTTTTCATACTCTCCCTCTCAAAATAAGCAAACAAAAAACAAAATAGGGCATGGCTACCAGTTGACCTGTGACCTGGACTCAGGTACTCAGAGGTTCTTTAGTGCCACCTCTCTTCCCTGGAGAGTGGGTTCCTCTGGCCTTTCCAGTTCCAGGGGCTGCTCCAAGGATACAGTGATGTGGTGTTGAGAATACTTGCACAGTGGTATGTGAGTGAACCCAGTTAATGTCTCCTTTTTTTTTTTTTAAATGTTTAATGTTCATTTATTTTTTTTTAGATAGAGAGAGACAGAGCACAAGTGGGGTAGGGGTAAAGAGAGGGGGAGATACAGAATCTGATGCAGGCTCCAGGCTCTGAGCTGTCAACACAGAGCCCAATGCAGGGCTTAAACACACGAACAGCGAGATCATGATCTGAGCTGAAGTGGAACACTTAATCAATTGAGGCACCCATGCACTCCTCATTCTGACTGTAAGCTAACTCTAAGAACTCTTGTCTCTGTCTGCCCTCTCTGTACAGGGAATGGTTTCACACCCTATGCCCAAGAAGCTCCTGAGAGGGTTACAGAGACCAGTAATTGATGAGCCAAGCAGGAGACTAAAAAAATTGGTCTTGCAGGGCTTCTGGGTGGATGAGTCAGTTAAGCATCCAACTCTTGATTTCAGCTCAGGTTATTATTTCACAGTCCATGAGATTGAGTGCCACATTGGAGTCTGTGCTGACACTATGAAACCTGTTTGGGATCCATATATTCTCTCTCTCTCTCTCTCTTTCCCAAAATAAATAATTTTTTAAAAAATGTTGGCCTTGGGAAAGAGACATTCAAAAGGGAAATCCCAAATTGGCTATGGCTGTTTATATGGGGAGGGTAGCCCATATGTGCAATATTGTGGACCACTTTGGGAATACAAAGACACCTAAAAATGACAGCCAGTCTAGTGCACATGTTGGAGGAACAACTCAGAGTCACTTCAGCAGAGAAGCACATGGTGGCCACAGTGGGCTGGCCTCTACTGTGGGCCATTTACCTAGGCACCAATGTCCAACTAGAGTCTGATGCTAAAATTATAAAGTTAGAAGAACTGAGGTTATAGAAGGTTTGTAGGAAAGAAATACTGAGAAAAGGATTTTATGTGACATTAAGCGAAGATGGAAATGGATTTGTGTAAGTTAAAAAGAGTTTCAATATCAAACACACAGCTGCAAAATTAGAATTTGTTTTTCTCTCTGTTAAAAAGACAATGTTTTCTTAGATTATTGGTCTGCTCTTATAAGAAATTGTAAACAAAGGCTCTTCTTTACCTGTAATGTAATCTGCTTAGGAAACAAAGATTCTGTGTTTGTTTCCATTGGGTCTTTGAATACGTAAGGAACTGAGTCTTCCCTATTAAAAGAGCTGAGATTTTTTTACAACTATGTGATTTTTTGTATATATTACATTTCATGGGAAGCATTGTCAAATAAGAAATAATGCTAAACTTATTTTAGATTGTATTTGTATGAAATTCCTGTTATATCCTGGTGTCTAGTACCAGTCATCATTTGAAAATGCGTTTCAAAGAAATAGCCAAATTCTCTGGTCAAATGCAGTATAATGAACTCTCATCAGATCCTTAACCATGGCCATTTTTAAGTCTTTTGTCATTTGCAGATAGGTACTGTTTTGCTCTGATGCTTTGGCAAAAAATAAGGTCCTGCAAAAGTGATTCATCTTCAAGGAGATTCAAAGAAAAGACAAGTACAGGTTTCTTCATGTGGGAGGGCTACTAATAAATCTTTCAAGTACTTTCCCAAGGCTACCTGCAGAGCCCCCCAGTAGGAGCTGAAGTAGTAGTCTGAGAGCTGTTGCTGTTTCCCTTTCTTCCTGTGGACAAAATGGACCCATTACATTGATGATATAATGTGAAGATTTGCCTCTGCTTCAGGCTTTACTGAAACCTGTGTGATGGAGAAGATGGACAGTGAATCCACAGAAAATTCAAGGCCTGGGCATCACTGCAAAGCTTTGGGGGCTGTCTGGTTAGGTAAGATTTCTATTGCCTCAAATCTGTAACTGAGAAGGTACAAGCCTATCCAATTCCTAATATTGTGAAAGAGGTACAATCCTTTGTAGGGATTTTGGGGTTTGGGGGGACTTTTAATGCTCATCTGGCTCAGTGCCTGCATCCCTTACAATGCCTGGTAAAGAAACGGCACATGTGGTACTGTGACTCAGAGCAACAAGCCATCTTTGGGAAGGCAAAACTACTAGCAAAGCAAATGAAAGCTCTGGGCATCTCCTAAGTAGGACTACCATTTGGGTTAGATGTGTCTGTGACTCTGGAAGGTCATGAGTCAGGCACCATGGCAGAGTCAACTAAAGGGGAGAATCCCCTAAGATTTTGGCCCCAGCTCTGGAGGGGGGCAGAAACTTGACATACTTCCATAGAGCAATAGTTTCTGATACTGTATACAGCATGCTTTCAGGGACAGCCTCTCACACAGCAGCCAGTGTAATAGCCAATGCTCTGAGCTCAGAGCAGGATGGCTGATGATTACTCATGAGCCCTGGACATTAACCCTTTGCAGTAACAGCTGGGCTATTCTAAAGGGATTTGTCCTTTGTCTCAGACAATGGGAAGCTGAAGGGTGGATGATCAAGAATAAACCTGTCGAGGGTCAAAATGTATATGGAAAGACATTTGAGTCTGTCTGCAAGAATGTAAGGCAATACTCACTGTTTTTTTATGTATCAATTCATAAGACATGCTCTGACCATAAAGGATCTGATGTCTTAGCTCAACTACAGCCTTAGCACACCCGTCAATAGATACAGAAGATTGGGTGCATAGAAAGAATGGCCACCACTGTGCCCAAGTAGATGGCATATTGCCAAGGATGCCTGATTGCCCTTATAAAGTACAGTAATTCAGATAGCAGTAATATCATGCCCTGTGTGTTCTAAACAATGCCTGAGGAAATGGCCAAAACTCCTGGGGCCATCCACTGGAGTTCCCAACCAGTGAGGCATTCAAATATTAATTATATTGGCCCCATCCCTCTGAATGAGGCTTCTAAATGTGCTTTGATTTACATGGACATTGCATTTGGCCTAACCCAAGCTTTGCCCTGTTATCATGCAAACCAGGGTGTCACTATTAGGGGTTGGAGAAGCTAAGTATCATTACAGATATACTTGTGAGCAGACAGTGACCGCAGGTCACATTTTAAAAGTCATGATGTGCAAGCCTAGGCAAAAGAGCATGACATGGAATCCACATTCTATCTCCCCTATAGCCTGCAAGCAACAGGGTGGGTAGAAAGAAAAAATGGAATATTAAAGCAGCAGAGTAAATTATATAGATAAAACCCCCTTGGCTAGGTGGACAAACTACTGTCCCAGGCTTTAATACATTTGAGTTATCACCTAGTAGACCTGTTGTCCCATATGCCAGAATGGCACATATGCCATTATCCAAAAAGAATGCTGTGTGTTTATACCTGATGAGTCTGCTAACGTAGTATCATCTTTATTAAATTGCATGCAAACAAAAATGAATAACCTGAGTGATCCAACCTCCAGCTTAGAGAACTTAATAAATCAGTGGTTTAGATCAGGGGACTCTTAGTGGAAAAAGTAGCCCCTGGTTTTGAGAATCATTGCCTTAATCTGTGTTTCCCTTATATATCTTATTGTTGCTGTGGCTTCTACCTCCAGGTGGCCACCAAAGGACCCACTTCCAAGGTAGTGAAATGCCTCACTGACCTCTCTGGGCCCATTGCAGAAGAGAGGAGTGTATGAAATTGTAAGAGCTGCTCATGAGGGGATAAGAAGGGAGGGGATGGGGAGATTGAGTGCTGGGGAAGATTATCAGAAAGATATGACTGCCTTGGGGTGCCTGGGTGGCTCTATTGGTTAAGCATTGGACTCTTGATTTCGGCTCCGGTCATGATCTCACAGTTCATGAGTTTGAGCCCCAAGTCAGGCTCTGCACTGGCAGCTCAGACTCTGCTTGGGATCCCCTCTCTTCCTCTGCTCTTCCTCTGAGTGCTAACTCTCTTCCTCTCTCAAACAAACAAACAAAACAAAAACCTGTTGGGAAAAAAAAAAAGACATGGGCTACCAGTTGAACGGTGAACTGGACCCAGGCACTCAGAGCCTCCTCACCTCCTTCTCTATTCTTAGAATGTGAATTCCTCTTGCTTTTCTTCCTTCAAGAGGCTGCTCCACGGACACAGCCTTGAGATAGTAATGTGGTGAGAATATCTGTACGGTATATTTGACTGAATTCAGCTAAGGCCTCTCTATATATAAACTTTTAAGATGTGGCAGGTAGGTGGGGGGAGGTCCATTCACCTTGCTGCTGCCCAAGACAAAGCCTTATATGTAAATTTACTTTGCTTATTAAATTGCCACTGACCAACCTGTAGTGATCTGCCTCTTTTCTTGCATCTCCCTGCTTTCTCAGGACAGGGACAAGTCCCAAGTTATACCTAGGAAGCTCAGGAGGGCTGTGAGCCAAACTAGGCCCTAAATGCAGTGACTGCTGCCATTAAAGAGAAAAAAAAAAGAGAAATGTGACACAGAGGGAAACACGGTAGGAGGCCATGTAAAGAAAAGAGCAAAGATGGGAGGTGTTCAGCTACAAGATAAGGAACACCAAGGGGCGCCTGGGTGGCTTAGTTGGTTAAGCGTCCGACTTTCGCTTAGGTCATGATCTCGCGGTTCGTGGGTTCGGGCCCCGCGTCGGGCTCTGTGCTGACTGCCAGCTCAGAGCCTGGAGCCTGTTTCAGTCTGTGACTCCCTCTCTCTCTGACCCTCCCCTGCTCGCGCTGTTTCTCTCTCTCTCTCCTAGAAATAAATAAAACATTAAAAAAAATAGATTTAAAAAAGATAAGGAACACCAAGAACTGCCAATAGCCACAATAGAAGAGGAACAAAAAAGAAAATGAAGCATAAGAAGAAAGAAAGGAGGAGGAGGAAAAAAAAAAGATTCAGAGAAAGAAAGATGTTGGGCAGAACATCAATTACATTGGGAGAGGGAAAAAATCTTTACATCAATAAGTCAAAAAGATAAATCAAATACACCAAAAATAGTTATAAATAAGTTTATATAAAAATAGTCACAGGAGCACAAATTTATAAAAGAGATACAAAACAAAACAATGGGAGAAAAATATTTGCATATCATGTATCTGAAAAGAGGTTAATTTTTAAAATATATAAGAAACTCTTACAAATCAGTAGCAAAAAACCCCCCAAATTTTAAAAGTAGATAAAGAACTTGTATAGACATATCTCCAAAGAAGACATATAAACAGCCAAATGATATATGAAAAGAGGCTCATTATTGCCAATCATCAGGGAATTGCAAATCAAATCCACAATGAGGCACCACCTCATACCTGCTAGCAAATCTATTAAAAAGAAAGATAAAAGTGTTGGTGGGGGTGTGAAGAAAAGGGAACATTCATACACTGTTAATGGGACTGTAAAATAATTCAGCTCCTATGAAAAGTTCTTCAAAAAAATTAAAAATAAAATTGCCACATAATCCAGCAATACCATTTCTAGTATATGTCTAAATAATTTGCAAGCAGGATCTCAATGAGATATCTTCATTTTGATGTTCCTTGAAGTATTATTTGCAATAGCTAAGATATGGAAACAACCCAGACGTCCATCGAGAGATGAGTGAATAAAGAAAATGTGGTATGTACATACAATGGAAAGCTATCCAGTCTGGAAAAAAGAAGGAAAACTGCCATATGTGATAGCACAGATAAGCCTGGAAGATATGAAAGGTGACATAAGTCACAGAATGATAAATACTACGTGATTCCTAACGAGACATCTAGAAGTAGGTAACAGAATGATGGTTACCAGGCAATGGGGGAAAGGGTATAGAGAGTTGTTCAATGGGTATAAACTTAGTTACACAGGGTGAGAAAGTTCCAGACATCTTCTATACAATATAGTGCCTAGTTAACAATAAGATATATCGAGCGCTCAAAAGTTTGTTAAGAGGGTAGATCTCATCGTCTAAGAAAAATTCTGTGCTTTTCTTTGACTCACATTTGTAATATTTTTAATACTGCATGTGTGGGTTTTCTATAGAAAGCAATTCTCTGATCCCAGCTGGGTGACCTAAGGTTCAATTTAATTCCGACACTGGTTGTGCACACCCCCCAGGTTAAGGGCTCAGTTGCATTAGACTGCCCTCCCCGCCTCCAAAAGGCTAATCACATTCCAGGTTGTCATCTGTGTTTGTGACCAACCAGCTATAACCAAGGAGATTCCCAGGACCTCCTCCTTAGGTTTGAACATTTGCTAGAACAGCTTACAGAACTCTGGGAAACACTTACGTTTACTGATTATATAAGATACAGAGGAACAGCCAGATAAGGAGATACATATGGCAAAGCCAGAAGGGTCCCTAGCACAGGGGCTTCTGTCCCTATGCAGTTGGAACTCACCACTCTCCCAGCACATGGATGTGTTTGCCAACCCAAAGCTCCCTGAATCCCATAATTTTGGGATATTTATGGAACCTTTGCTAAGTAAGCACAATTGACTATTAACTCAATATAGCCCCCTCTCCCTTTCCAGAGGATAGGGGTGGGGCTGAAAGCTTCAACCTTTTTTTTTTTTTTTTTTTAAAGAGAGAGAGACAGCATGAGCAGGGGAGGGTCAGAGAGAGAGGGAGACACAGACTCTGAAGCAGGATCCAGGCTCTCAGCTAGCTGTCAGCACAGAGCCTGACACAGGGCTCGAACCCACGAACTGTGAGATCATGACCTGAGCCAAAGTCAGATGCTTAACCAACTGAGCCACACAGGTGCCCCTGAAAGCGTCAACCTTTTAATTATGACTTGGTCTTTCTAGTAACCAGCCCCTATCCTATAAGCTGTCCCAGAGCCCACTGGGAGTCACCTCATTCTAACAAAAGGTGCTTCTAATCTAAGAAGTCCCAAAAATTTCAGGGTTTGTGTCAGGAACCAGGCTCAAAGAGCACATAGAACAAAAGATGTTCCTAGTGATCTTTATCACTTTTTCATTAGATCACTTTATCACTACAAGGGTTTTTAAGCTCTGTACAAGGAACCAAGGACATGCATACACATACATACACACACACACACACACATATACACATACATATATAATTACTTTTATTATTTTCACATTAAATATTAAATAAATTTAAATATTAAATAAATAGATATAAAATAAATATAAAAGAAATATATTTATTTATATTATTTAATATATATTAAATAGAGGGGCACCTGGGTAGCTCAGTCGGTTAAGCATCCAACTCTTGACTTTGGCTCAGGTCATGATCTCACAGTTTGTGAGTTTGAGTCCTGAGTCAGGCCCTGTGCTAACAGTACAAAGCCTGCTTGGGATTCTTTCTCTCCCAGTCTCTCTGCCTCTCCCTGGCTCTCTCTCTCTCTCTCTCAAGATAAATAAATAAACTTTAAGAACACAAAAACCAAAAGGGAGACCAAAAGAAACTTTTGGAGGTAATGGATGTTTATTATCTTGATTCACACAAATGTAGACATATATCTAAAGTCATCAAACTGTAAGCCTTAATTATGTGCAGTGTTGTGTATACTAACTATACCTCCATAAAGCTGCAGAATAAAAAATACAACTTCCTGGCAAGATTATTAAGTGTGTAATAAGGAAATATGCAAAGTGAGAAGTATCGCACAAAGAGAAGCATTATAATTAAATTTCATTAGTTTTAGAAACTGTATAATTTACTGAACTTACATGCTGCTTGTATTTGGAGAAAAGGTTTTACTTAAAGAGGTGTTTTGCTTTAAATTTTCAAACAGGTATCACTTGCCATTAAAATTCCCATATTTTTTTTTTCTCATGTGCCATTTAAATGCAATATAGTATCAGTCTCTAGGCACAAACATCTGAATAGGTGTCTAGCCACTACCTAATTTCTTTGTCTCAGAACATTTTGGTACTATTTAAACTCATCTTCTTATTTTGCCCATTGGGTTTGGAATAATGATATGAGATGATGTAAATTCCATAATGAGAAATAAAGCCAATGGGCCATAAGAGCCACCAAAGAGTAGCTATAATAAAAATGCTTATCATCACAAATATGTTTAGGTTCTGTCATTTAACTTTCTTTACTCTACTTTTGATTCCTGTGTTTCTGCAACTTTGTCTGATTCAACCATTACTGGCATTCCTTAGAGATCCCTTTATTTACATTTATTACCTATGGACCTAGTCTATTCTAACCTAGCAAGGAGTATGAAA
The DNA here is from genome assembly GCF_008692635.1 of Crocuta crocuta. Taxonomy (NCBI): domain Eukaryota; kingdom Metazoa; phylum Chordata; class Mammalia; order Carnivora; family Hyaenidae; genus Crocuta; species Crocuta crocuta. Next base: position 345,549 of record NW_027530644.1, on the reverse strand, counting down.
CTATGAGAGCAAATATTCCAAGTTCTAGGATACTAAAGCTCTAATTTGCTGAAGTCTGTGTTATATGCTTAGTTGCCTTATTTGCTTCGTGCAAGAGGGTGGTAAATAAGTACACATACAAAAAGAAAACCCCATAATTATTGGTTGCCTAATCAATTATGCATATACTCAGGACCTACTGACTAAGGGCTAATATGTTCTTGACACTATTCCAGATAGTCAGATACTTCAGGAGAATAAGGTAAACATCTTTCTGGTTCTTACAGAACTTATAGGCTAGTAGGTATGATTTTAATGCAGCTTTCTTTGCCTATCTTAATTTCCCTAAATTAACAACTTGCCCTGGAGACCTGCATTAAACTCTTTAAACTGGACTTCCAGAGTGAACCATTTCTGGGAACTTGACAAAAATGTGTTGTGTCTATGTACATGCTGAGAAAACAAGGGAATATCACATATGTATTCTACCTTAACAGAACTGAGAGAGAGAGCGTGCTCAGTATTTTATAGGAGGAAAACAGTGCATCTATAACCTATGAGCTAGACATGCTATGTCAAGTTCTATCGTCATCAACAATGCCCCACTCATCATACCAAGAGAAAGCTAAACATCTGGTCTCCTTAGCCAAGACTCCATGAGACCTTCCATGGAATCTTTGCTAACAATCAAGTATTCTACTGATATACTTAGAAAAAAAGCCTTTCCTAACATGATAGAACTAAATACATAGGAAAGCTAATTTTGGAACTGATAGAAAGCAGAATAGTATCATGGCAGATCTCATATAGCAGGTTCAGATTCCCAACTCAGCTTCCTTGGGGAAGTTTTCAGTGTGGATTGTGGGGCTCTTGGAAATGTGTGACATGGTGCTCAGTGAAGGCTGTTAGGATATTTCCACGTAGAATTACCATAATTTTTTTAAAAAATTTGATTTTATTTCTTAGAGCAATTTTAGATTTAAAGCTAAACTGAGTGGAAGCTACAGAGGCTTCCCACATGTCCCCATCCCCCCCCCCACACATATATTCCTTCCCCATTAACCACATCCCACAGATTAGTACATTTGTTATAACTGATAAACCTGCATTCACACATCATTAAAAGCCAAAGTCCATAGTTTACTGTATGGTTGGTTCACTTCTGTTGGTGTGCATTCTATGGTCTGGACAAATGTAAAAGGATATATTCTACCATCACAGCATCAAGCAAATGGATTCACTACTTAAAACTCCTCCATGCTCTGCCTATTCACCTCTTCCTTCCCTAATACCTTGCAACCACTTATCTTTTTACTATCTCCATAGTTTTTTCCTCTCCCAAAACACCTTGCAGTTGGAATCCTGTAGTTTTTGACAGGATTTTTTGACACGCTTCTTTCACTTAGGATACATGTATTAGTTTCTTTCATGTCTTTCAAAAGCTCTAAGCTCATTTCTTTTTAGCACTGAATAATGTTCCATTGTTCGGATATACCACACTTTGTTTGTCCTACCTCTTTGAAGGACACTGTGATTGTTTCCAAGTTTTGGCAATTGTGAATAAAGAGCTAGAAGCATGATGTGCTGGTTTTTGTGTAGACATAAGTTTTCAACCTCTTTGGATAAATACCAAGGAACATGGTATCTGGACCATACCCACGGTCATCTATGTTTTCTGATCTATTGTCTTCTAGGAGTTGTATAAGTTTGCATTTTATATTTATAGCTATGATCAATTTTAAGTCAGTTTTTATAGTGGGTATGAATATATTTGCCTACCCTTTCATCAATACTTGACTGCGGCTTTACAGTAAGTCCTCATGTTTGGTACAGTCAGTCCTCAAGTTGTTGTTTTTTTCTTTTTCAGTATTGTGTTGGCTATTCCTTGTCATTTGTCCCCATATAAACTCTAAAATCAGTTTGTCAATACTCTCAGAAGAACTAGCTGGGAATTTGATCAGTATTGCTTTGAATCTGTAAGTTAAAAAGAATCAACATCTTGACAATACTGAATTTTCTTAGCCATGAACATAAAATATCTCTCCTTGATTGATTTATCTCTTGAGTTTCATATTTTTCTCATGTAGATCTTACACATACTTTAGTTTATACTTAATAATTTCATTCTAGGGGGTGTGACTATAAATAGTATTGTAATTTTAGTTTCAAATTCCACTTGTCCATTGTTGGCATATGTAAAAGCAACTGATTTTTATATACTACTTTTGTGTCCTGCAATCTTGCTATAATTTCTTGCTAATTACAAGAGGGTTTTTTTGTTTGTTTATTTGGTGGTTATTGTTGTCTTCTGATTCTTTCAGATTGTTGTTTGATTTGGTTTTGGTTTGTTGGTTTTTTTAACATATGTCATCTGGAACAGAGTGGTGACTTCTAAGCTCCCGACATGCTAGAGCAAAACCAAGAAGTCCATGCTTTTTAAAACCTTAAGGAGTAGAAATAAAATCATTAGTCTAGTTGATTTACTTAAACATTTGGATTTTTAAAACAAAAACAGGGGTGTCTGGGTGGCTCAGTTAAGCATCCAACTCTCAATCTCAACTCAGGTTTTGATCTCAAGGTCATGAGACCAAGCCCCACATTGGGCTCCATGCTGGCCATGACACGTACTTAAAAATGAAATTAAAAATATAATAATAGTAACTAATAATAAAACAAAAATAGATAAGGATTGCATATTTGAAACATGTTTAAATAAAAAAGCAAGGGAAAAAGGAGCAATGGATTCTTAAACACAGAACAATATTTCAGGGTTCTGGGAAAAGATCCTAAGGGTTTGAGGACTGAGGATAGGGTAAAGGGAGCAAACTCACATATGAAAGAGCAAAGCCAGTTCCTGATAAACTCAAAATGTATCCAAGTCAAGCACTGCAATGAAATCTCTTTTTTTCTTTTTAAGATTTTTTTGTTTAAGTGATCTCTACACCTAACATGGGACTTGAATTTACAATCCCAAGATCAAAAGTCACGTGCTCTACTGACTGAGCCAGCCAAATATCACTGTCTTTCTGTCACAATCATTGTGATAAAGGATCAGTTCCTCTGAATAGCCGCCCTCATTGTTTATTCTTCTGCTGCCCTCCTCTTCCTAAGACCCAGCTCTGACGTACAAAGGCATTTCTATTGCAAGCTTCCCTTCCTCTTGCTAAAATGCTTGCTAACTGCCATTGTGATTTCCTTTTGGCTTCTCAGAAAGTAGCATGGTCTTCAATAATGCTGTTATTATTGTCCTAACATGTAAGAACAAGGCAACATGAGGCGTGGAAGGATGAGGGACAAGGATTTGAAAGGATGATGAATAAAGATACACGAAGGGACACCTGGGTGGCTCAGTCAGTTACACAGCCGACTTCAGCTCAGATCATGATCTCATGGTTTGTGAGTTCAAGCCCCACATTAGGTTCTGGGTGGACAGCTCAGAGCCTGGAGCATGCTTCAGACTCTGTGCCTTGCTCTCTCTCTGTCCCTCCCTCACTTGTGTTGTCTCTTTCTCAAAAATAAACATTAAAAATTAAAAAAAAAAAGATACATGTGAGACTACATATATGTACATCATGTAATGTGCTGGCATGTCTTAAAGAAATAAGCTCTACGGTCTCTACGGTGATCTGTCAGATTATAGGACACATTTTTCTCCTATGCTTAATTCAACTATTTTTATTATAATATTGCCTAAATATTAAACTATGCACAATCTACTTATATGTCATACATAATATAAAACCAAAGAATTAAAAGTAATTATTATAAACTCAAAGTAAGTGTTCAAGTAACTTCCACGTCAGTCGAGTTGTGCAGGGAGAACCACCATGTGATACAAAAATTATAAACATGATATCCAAATCTTGACTATCTTCTGATTACATACTTAAATATGAGTCACTATTATAATTTTGAACAATAATAGTTACTCTTTTAAAACTTTTCAAATGAAAAGTAGGAATAGGGGCATCTGGGTGGCTCAGTAGGTTAAGTGTCCGACTCTTGACTTTGACTCATGTCATGATTTTATGGTGATCAAGTCCCATGTCAGGACCTGGGCTGTCAGCCCCCTCTCTTTCCTCTCTCTGCCCATGTCCCTACTTGCCCTCTCTCTAAATAAATAAATAAATAAATGAGCATAAAGCAATTATTTAAAAAAGTAGCAATAGTTCAAATGTTACTAAAAAAAATAACAAAAATGCTCTTTGTAAAGGAAAAGCTACCAAATATAACATACCATGAAACTTGATATACTGAAGATCATTCTACAATAGGAGCTGTTTTTTTCTCTGAAGTAGAAAAGAACTTCCTTATATATTTCTTATTTAAAAAGCTATTGTTAAAGAGAGTTGGTGAGTACACAAATGGAGAAGAGCAGAGAGAGAGAGAGGGAGAGAGAGAAAAAGAAAGAGAGAGAAAGAGAGACAGAGAGACAGAGACAGAGAGAGAAAGAGTGAGAGAGAGAGAGACAGAGAGAGAGAGAGAGAGAGAGAGAGAGAGAGAATCTCAAGCAGTCTTCACACTGTCAGTACAGAAGGCGATGTGGAGCTTGATCTCTCAAACTATGAGATCGTGACCTGAGCTACAACGAAGAGTCCAATGCTCAACTGACTGAGTCACCCAAGCACCCCCATAAAAAGTTATTTTTAAAATAGCACCATATTTATATTTTTAATTACAGGATATTTGTTGAAATTTACCTCAAAAATTCATAGAGGTATAATTAAAGATCACATTTTTGTCATTGGTTTGAGACCTTAGAATATGACACTAAGCCTGAACCCAGAGGTGTAACTGAAATTGTTTAGGGACTCCATCATGTCCACTAAAGTATAGGAAGAACCACCTTCTCAGGTAAACCTTAAAGTCATGGGTAAAAGTGGAAAAAAAAATGTATCTTTCACTATGATTATCCCCAGGAAACTGGCCTTTACACAAATCTTTTTGATTTTTTCAAAATTTCCCTTTCTCTCCCTATCTGCTGCCAGAAATCTCACACTTTGAGAAAAAGAATGCACAGAACTAAAGATAATTTGTAAGGTAATTTTGCCCTGCCCATGATTTGGGTACTTTTTCAAGCATAACCTTACTGTATTCATTCTGTTTTACTTAGATTTAAAGTGGTATATTGTAACTAAAGTCATTGGCCTATGCTTAAGGAAGTAAGGGGATCCTTATCAACAGTGTCTCTTTTTTCTGCAACAATGCCTCTAAAATTGTAATAAAGGCATATTTTCACTAACTTTACAAGATCAAAAATAATTTAACATCAAGAAAAGATGCTATGGTTTTCACTTCATAGTCTCATGATCATACAGCATAATCTCCAGAAACCATGTCATGTGTGGTATTTCAACAGATGAAATTCTAAAGCAGATACAAGAAATTAACTGTTTTCTAGGGGGCCAGACACTGAAGAGATTTGCGAATGTCTAAAACAATTCCTCTCTTCTCACTCAAGTTTTTATTTGGAAAATACAGCCATTAGGGGTGCCTGGGTGGCTTAGTCGGTTAAGCATCCGACTTTCGCTTAGGTCATGATCTCGCGGTTCATGGGTTCGAGCCCAGTGACAGGCTCTGTGCTGGCAGCTAGCCCAGAGCCTGGAGCCTACTAAAGATTCTGTGTCTCCCTCTCTCTAGGACCCTCCTCTGCTCATGCTGTCTCTCTCTCAGAAATAAATAAAACAATAACATTTTTTAAAAATAAAGCATCTTCCAATACTTTAAGGAGCACAGTTATTCTATAAAATCCACAGGTCTTACCCACTGGCCTGGGTTAAACCATTTTTGTGACCCACCTGCATAGTATACTTAGTATATCTTTCTGATTATGCCCTTGGGTTTTAAGTCTCAGAATCTTGAGGCAATCTGTTCACATCCCTAAATCACATTATATTCTCTGTAAAGCAACAAGACCAGTTCTGTTAAAATGTAGGAGAACTTTCCCCAGAACCCACCAACGGCTTCCCACTTCTTTCAGAATCAAAGCCAACGTGTGTACTGTGACCAAGCAAGGCCTTACAACTCGTGATCATGCTAAGATCCTCTTCTACTGCTCAAAACCTTCACAATTGGTTCTTCCTGTTACAGTGGCTTCCCTATCATTCCTTGAACAGGCTTGCCTCCAACTCAGGGCCTTTGTCGTCCTCTGTCTAGAATGCTGTTTCCTAAGATAGCCACATGGCGGGCTCCTCACTTCCTGACATCTATATTCAAAAGTAACCTCCTCAGAGAGGCCAACACTACCTACTCCATGCATTTAAACCTCCTGGACATTAACCTCCTTCCCTACTTTATATGTTCTCCATGTTACCAGTTATCTTAATCTGAGATGAAACATAGTAAAATCTATGTTGTTTACTGTTTAGGGTAAATTCCCTAATAGCAGAGATTTTTCTGTATGTTATTCATAACCACTTGACAATCTATGTGGTTTGTTACTGTTTACTGTTACTGCTGTTATTTGTTGATGTTAAGAAACTTCATTCCAAATAAGTGAATGGAAGGAAGAAGGCAGTTCATAACCACCAAATGGCTGCACACTAGAGGGACGGGAAGGTGTCCAAAAGAAAGGACATCACCAATAGGGTTGGAACAGAATTCCTGAAGAAGACAGTTACCAAACTCTGGATTCTGCCCTTGGGCCGAGGAAGAGCCATGGTGAGGTGACGAAGGCATCACAGTATAGGGAAGGAAGGGAGGAAGGCCAGAAAAGGTCCAGGGGTCCAGACAAGAGGGCACTTAGTGACGTTTTAGTATTTTTAAAACCAATGTCTCACAGGAGAAATTACGGAAATCTAGGGATACCTGGGTGGCTCCGTTGGTTAAGTGTCCAATTTCAGTTCAGGTCATGATCTTGTGGTTCATGAGTTTGAGCCCTGCATCGGACCGTGTTCTGACAGCTCGGACCCTGGAGCCTGCTTTGGATTCTGTGTCTCCCCCTCTCTCTGCCCCTTCCCTGCTCATGCTCTGTCTCTCTGTCTCAAAAATAAATAAGCATTAAAAAAATAAAAAGGAAAACAAGAAATTATAGAAATCTAAAAAGTTGGAAGCTGCTTGACCACCAAGGACCAGCAGCAGTCCTAGGACGGTTTATTTAGATCAAGGGCTGAGAAACCATAAAGAGAAGAGAAGAAAAATAAGTGACAATAGCAGTGGGGAGATAGGGTATAAAATCCTAAATCACCTCAAGTTATAGGGGAAATCAAACAGAATCCAGACATAAAAAGGAGACAGGCTGAAGAAAAACAAACAGTACTTCAGTTAGTGGCTATTTGGCAGCATTTGAATATCATCCAAAGCTCCTGTCTCTGCCTCTTCTGGCACGGGCGGCCTCCAGTCTGGTATTTTGGATAGATTCTTACAGCTCCAGCCCAGGGAGACTCTGATTCCTCCCTCTTACCTTCCTCTAGTCTACACATCCTAGAAGTCTATTCTGTTTCCCCCCGTGACAACTACTGGGGTTGGCTGTTTGACTCTGTACTTTGAATCTTCTATAATCCTCCTTCCTAGTCCAGATCACTGTTGCCGGTTCTTTTGTTTTCTTTCTTTGTAAATCTTCTCAGTTATCTCTTCAAAGTTCTTAAGTAACAAAATCACCTGCAAGAAGCTCAGAAGAAGGTCACTAAGAGTGTCCTAAAATCTGAACATTCTTCTCCCTGTATTATACATTTCTGTTATTAGTACTACACAGCGTGTCTGAATTTTAAAGGTAATTACACTTGTAAAATGCTAAAGACCCCACATTTATGTTTTAGCACCCAGACTTCTGGGATTCTGGTAGAGTTATATACCTCAGATTCATTTTCACCCTTACAGAATATGATACTGCTCTCATTATCTTCCCTCTGGCATGACATGCAATAAACCACCTGATATTTATAGCAATGACCTTTTTTTTTTCCTTCATAGAAAACCACCGTTAACTGAGAATTTTGATCCTTGTTCTATGGAACACTGGGTTCTCAGTGGCATTTCTAAATTGGGGAATTGGACTGTTAAACCTTTCTCTATTACCCATGTTCAATGTCACCTTTCAGACTGCTTTTCAGCATGAAAGATTTCTGCCACCTGTCCTCCCGTCTCTGCCAAGTCTAGAATATTAGGTGTTGCTTTTTGTCGGACTCTCTTCCTGGCCTGACCACTGAAATTGTTCATGGACTGACCTGCAGTATTTAGCTAGAGGCCATGATAGCAACCTCCTCAAATGTAGTTTACATTGAACATTACAAGTACAAATGTAACTAAAAAGCCAGTGAGTAATTTTAAGCGCTTGTCAAATTAAATGACTATGCATTTGTCTTTGCTGAATGACGTTGACCTTGAATACAATCACTGCCCAAACTACCTCCAGAAACAGTCAACTAAACCTCCTACACACACACACACACACACACACACACACACACCGTTATAGGTGCTGAAAGGATTTGATTTTTTTTTTTTCAAGTTGAAGTCTAGAGGCATTTTCCACATTTGTCTCAGCATCCTCTATTTAACTTTGGACACAACTTGTACTGGTTCTTTGTAAAGCTACAGCTCTCTGTCATTAAAAAATTTTGCCCTCTAGATAGCTTCTAAGTTTCACTCAAATTTAATCTTCTCATCTCTATTTCCCTAATGACAACATATTTTCCATGATTGCCACTCAACAGCAGTGCATGCAGTTGAGCATCAGTTTTTATATATAACATCACTTCCATTTTCTCTTTCTGGATGATTCCACCCTAGTTATGTCTACAGCTGCTGTTTGTCATCATTGCCCCTCCCCTCAAGAGCAGCACAAGTGAATCCAAGGTCCAATGGGCCTACCTAAGATGCCAGCGAACAGATTGACAGCTCCAGGACCTCATTATCTGACATTTTGTCCAGTCGTTCGATGCTAAGCATGGCAGGCAAGAGCGCTGGCAAGACACACTGGGGAGGTTGATACAATGTTCTATGTCCATATGGTAGATTGAGCAGAAGACCTGCTTTCTGAGTCTAAAATAGAAAAGTCTCAGAAGTATATTTCAGGACAACTTTCTGAAATTACAAATATATTTTGCCTTGAATACTTAACTTTTCTACGTGGCCAGTGGATAACAACTCCTTCTGAGCCAGATGCTGAAAGGGAATGTGGGAGGATTTGTAGACCAGTGTCATGTGAGGAAATCACTAAATAAAATTGTGCTAGAAAACTAATGAACTTACGCTCAGCATGGGACAAAGCAGACTTTTAAAAACTAAAAATAAATATTAAGAGCATGAATATGACTTATCTGATTTCCTGAAATTTTTAAATATTTACAATAAAAAAGCATTTGGAACAGCTAGTGTGTTCTGAGTGATTAGCATATAGCTAGTAGCAGTTGCTCTATGCGCAAAGAAGCTTTATCTGCACATGTGAAAAATCATCGGCAAAGAACAAACTGCATATTTCCTCACTTCTCTGTTTCGTGTAGGAAAAATGTGAACAGTAAGGGTAAAAGAAGTAACAAAAGAAAAAAGTTATTTGCTCTTCTCCCCAAAGAGATATACAGAGGGAAGGATTCATTTCAGAAAGCTATAAAATGAAACAATGGCTTAAAAAATAGCAACTAAGAACTCATCTAGTTGATCAGTGGGCAAAAGGAAGAAGGCTGAAGTTGATGGTATCCATGCATTATACAGTGACTTGAGACACAATATTCCAGAAGAGATCATTTTGGAGAAATGGAGTCATCCCAAATTTGGACCCAACAGGACCAAAATGGATCAAACTTTGTTTAGGCAGGTAAGAACCAGGATAATAGTGTAAAGTAATTTTCTATTTCTTCTGGGTGAAGAGTCTAAATACTGAATTTAATACCTTTTGTACAAAATTATCCAATAAATATTTGTTGAATCTTGGAAAGAGAAAAGAAAGAGAGAGATATTAAGAAATTGTTTCCTCCAAGAATACACAGCCGTTCTGTAAAATTACTGGCATTTTAAGTTGGTGCTGGGCCCCATCCACCCCCAAGTTTCTGGGGGGCAGAGATTTGGAATAGAAAATAAATACAAATGTAAGTTGTTTTGCTACTTGTTTTATAACCATGGACAATCAGTACATAAGAATACAATAAAAGTTCAAAGATTGAGATGTTCCCTTAAGCAAGACTGAAGACTGAGTCTCCTGTATTTGGAACTTGGGCTACAGTCCTTGTTTTTGGATGAATCACTGGGCATATGGCATAGTCCCTGATTTTAACCAGATCTGAACAGGAGACTGGCCACTTAGCCTAGGTAGAAGTAAATACAGTGTTTGGTTTCCCATGTCACATAACTACCAAAATGTCTTCCCAGGATGCAGTGCCAACTGGGGTTGTTCTTCTTGTCAACCTCCTTCTTAATAAGGAAGGGAAGAAAACAGAGAGGAAAGAAGAGAGAGGGGAAGGGGTGGAGCCAGAGAGACAGAGCACAGTGCATGCAGGAGTGATATTGGCAGATAACAGATTTCTTTAGCTTTTGGGGTGTTGAGGAAATGAAGACCAGAAGACCAATCAGATTGTGGTTAAGTTTCTCTCACTAACTTGTGCTATGCTTCAGATGTTGGATTTGGCCCAGACTTTCTGAGAATATGCTATGGGACTTAGATGGGACTCAGTGTGCCAAAATACCCCAGGGTAGGTGAGGATCTCCTAGAAAAATTCTGGACTGTAACAGGCCAAAAGCTTGTCCGCTCATCTTCCCACCTGCTCCAACTAACAACAGTCCTGATTTCCTTTCCTGATCCTAAGTCTACAAAAATTAAACTAAGGTTTATTTAGAAGATTTATTTCCTTAACCTTGGATACATTTGCAGCTGAAAAATGTAAACTGGACTAATTACCTATTTCAGTATGAGACAATATCCTAATGACTAATTGAAAATTATTTTATAATGTTGTAAAATGTTATAAAAATCTGATAACAATTCTTTATATCCCTTTCTCTAAGATAAAATAGTTGTGTTAACATTTATCTTAACTAATTTGAAACCATGAATAAGTAATATTTCTGGGCTTTGAATTCTCATCTCTTAAATTCTTTTGTTGTTATAACAAATATGTGAAAATACTAAAGGTAAGTTGAGGAGGAGTATATATGCTGTATTTTTTGCTAGTCACTTCAGAAGTGGAGAAAATGTTCATGTACAGCCCACACCCTATATTCAAGACGCAACTAACTTAAAAGATGATGTGTGTTCTGCCAGACTTGCAGGATCATTTGAAATGAGATGGGTTGTTCCTCTGTTTCTTCTGGAAAGAGTAACTCTATCCCTCCATATCCTCTATGGTCAAGGCCTACAAACTCATGAACACAAATAAAGTTAATTCTTCTATATGCTAAAATTATCATGGAAATACCTTAATTGCAAAAATTAGTCCCACCGAAATGTATTTAAGTTAATTCTGGGATTTCCCAGAGATTGTTCTTGCAGGAACTCAGAAATAAGCCCCTGAATGTTCTGGAACCATTTTGACATCTTGCTGGCACAACTTTGTTTCTGTTGATCAAACCTTCTTTTCCTGATAACCATCACTGCTGCTTGACTAGTACTCAAGAGTTTCAGGGGCTCTCTTAACCTGAACAAATTCTGCCTTGTACCCTGGCTTCCTTGCATAGCCAAGAGAAATTCACCACTATCACCAATGACATTAGATCTTCCAGCTCCTGATATGAGTAATGCTTTCTTTAGCCAAATGTGTTATTTTTTCCCACTTCTTTTCTTGACTCTCAGTCTAAGTCTGATTACCTTCATCCTGCCCCACATTTAACCTCTTCGCAGTAGGAGTAAAAGTAAAAACAACTGTTCTTTTCAGGTAGCTCTATTCCCCTCCCAAAGCCACACACATGGATGTGATTGGTTCCTTAGATTTGACTAGTCAATTACAAAAATAGCATCATATATGACACATATTCCTAGTCTTTCCTACGGTTATCTTAATTTTTTTCACACACGGATGTAAGGGAAATAATCACTCTACCTTTACTCTTTTTCTCTTTAATGCACAGAGCCTAACATGGGGCTCGAATTCAGAAACCAAACTGTAAGATCATGACCTGAGCTGAAGTCAGACACTGAGGGAGCCACACAGGTACCCCATGGATATATTTATTTCTATCCTCACAATGCTGTTGAGGGCATTAAATGAAATAATATATGAAGATAATTTATAAAACATAATATAATCAAAAAGTAAAATTATTATTATAAGAAGAATATTTTATGAGTTATAAACCATACAAGAAATATGTTCTCATTTTTTTAGCACTCCATATAATTAGATAAGCTTAATACTTTGCATATAATTTCAACTATGAATTTCTATTCTTGTGTAACAGGTGATTCTCAGCTGTTACCATTGGTATTTAAATTTCTATTACAGTAATTACTCTGTCCATAATAAGTGCTTAAACTCAGAGGCAGAACTGTAAGTTTGCATCAGCTCTCTCCTCCTTGCTGCCTCACAGGAGGAGCTCCTGTCTAGGAATTAGTGAAGAGCATGGAGGAAACCATGCAGTGACTGATCCAACAGAAGAGCAAGTAAGCCATCTGTGAATGCATCATTTAAAACTTGTATTTTTTATCGCACTAATTTTTTAAATTCTCAAAGACAGCAGAATGATTACAATCTAATTTGGCCTTTTATTTAGCCTTACTATATTATTTAGCGATTATAACTTTTGAAAGATTAGATTAGTGAATCTGAAAATGAGGACAGCAAGATCTTTACACACATTATGACATTTATTGAGATTCTAGTATGTGAAAAGCCTTGTTCTAAGTGCCTTATATATGTTTACTGGTTTAACCCATAACACTGCCACAAGAAAGAATACAATTTTCATCAGTCATTTACAAATGAAAAATAAAAGGCAATATAAGTATTTTAGCCAAGGTCACTTAACTAGTAAATGACACACCTGGGTTTCAAACTCCCACTCATACAGTTTGCCTCTACAATATACACTCTTAACTGCTAAATTATATCTATCTACCTATCTATCTATCTATACATATATACACATATGTATGTGTATATATATGTGTGTGTGTATACATATTATGTATGTACCTTTTACAGTGAAGTGATATTTTAAGGAAAATAGTCATTCCCAGCTAACCTCTATCTATATCCTCTATATATTCTCAAAACCTCCATTGGAAATTTCAGACAAGAAAGAAGAGGCTACACCCATCATATCTCCAAGTATCTGCTGCCACCTCATCATTCTCTCCAAGTGACATTTCCACAAGTGTTTTTGAAATGAAGCAAATGCATGTGTATAAATAGCTGAGTCTTTAATGTTAGAAATGGTTGATAAAACCTGGTGGTTTTCATCAACTGACAGAAAGAAACATTATAAGTAGAACCATGCACTGCTGAAAAAAATATATGTATATAAATTGTACAGTATGGACAAAGACAAAAGGTGTGAAAGCTGACAGTCACCTCTAAGAGGAAGGGTGTCACAGAATACCAGAGACTGTGGTGTAATTTAATATTTTAAGTAAAAACTGAGGATGAATCATTTTATCTAGTGCCAGATTTCCTAGATACAAAATAGAATATAACTGAAAAGTGACTCCCTATAGTTCAGAAAGCCACAAAGCCACCATGTGAGAAAACCTATTAACGCACTTGAACTTGGCACCAAGAATAGACTCAGCATTGAGTCACATCAAGTTGTAATGCAAAGGGTACCAGGGAAAAGAGAACACACTGATTCAGAAAGAGTCCTGAAGACCCAGGACATTTGCAGCCACCTTTCTTGTTTGGGTTTGAAAAAACTACGGAACATTTCAAAGAGTTATATTTTTCAGCTTTGCATGAATATGGTCTCCAAAGTGGTGAAAATTGGGCTTGTGTGGCACTGTTTGGATAGAGGATGGTTATTTTAGTTATCACAGTGATATAGGGGGCCAGCTCCATTAAATTGATATGGTCTCTGGGAAACCCAAATCTTTCTTAAGTCAATGATTCTGAACCCCTGTTGAACACTAGAAATTTTTCAGAAGATTTAAAACATGTCAAGACAGGTAGCAAACAAGAACAATGAAATAAAAATCACTAAGGGTAGGATGTATGAATCAGTGGTCGTTTTGTTTTGTTTTTTTAAGGCTGCCATGGTTGAAAACAATTTGTTTGTAATTATTTCTCAAATTTTAGCTTGATTAGAATCACTAAGGTGATTTGTTAAAACAGGTTACTTGACCCTATAGCCCCAGAGTTTCTGACTCAGGTAGGGCTGGGGCTCAAGAATTTGTATTTCTGACATGTACCAAGCAGGTGCTGATGATGATGATTGAGTAACCTGCAAGATAAGAATCAGACTTCTGACACCAGGGAACCAGAGCTACTATAAGAGGCAACATTGAAATTGAGATGGACTTGCTCCTGGGCTGGCCTAATTTTTAACTAAGTGCTTTGGGAGCCCTGCAGAGCTTGGAGATTTGTACATAGTATGCTTGCACTATGATGAAATCCAAACCTCTTTCAGTATCCTACCTGGATCTGTGTCTGGTTCTCTTATTGTGAGGCTGATTTTCCAAACTGTGGTCTACTCAGTGACACCTGCACCATCTTGGTAGTCCTATTGGAGATCACAGCCACTACAGCTCAACAATACTTCGTCTCGCCATGACCTTGTGGAGTATTGTTGAGGTATGACATTGCAACTTTAGAGCTTGGGAGGAATTTGACATAAAAAGCCCTGATTGTGCATCTTCTATTTCAGGCTTTAACTTACCCCTGCCCCCCACACCCACTTACCCTTCCTCAGCTAAAGAGCTATAGCTGCCTTTCAAAAACTCTCAAAGGAAAGGATATCTAATCTGTTCTTTCAAATTCTCTGTTCCTCAGCTCCTTTTTAAACTATTCTTTTGTGTTTTATTTTCCAGCCAAGGTAAAATGAGGAAGAATACAAATGCCATTATAGCCTGATGATGTCTATCTTTATGAAAATTTGAATAATTATTTCCACAATCAGAATTAAGGTTTTATTCCTCCTCTTTTCTTGACTTCTCCCACAAATTATTTCTGGTATTTGAAATATCCACCAAGCTTACTAGAGCAAACACCTATTTCTCCATAGTTGTAAATATCTGGCATCTTCAACTGATCTATATTGTGGCTCAGGCTGAATAGAGAATGAAGAATTAAGAATAAATTTAAAACTAATTTCAATAAAATCCATTTTTAAAAAAGACAGAAACTATATTCTCTGTGGGGTTAGACATATAGAAAGAGTTACACAAAGTCGGGATAAAAAGTATTAATGCAGTCCTTAGATTTCTAGGGAGATTATCTCCCCCGAAACTGGGTAAGAGTTAAATTTGAAGACAAAAGTAAAGAGAACAGCAATGGTTATATTTGTTCTGCCTATTCTACATTCTTTTCTTAGAAGAGGATGTTTCTTTTTATTTTCTTTCAAATATGGAGAAAAATGAGATAATTCAATTCATTATTTTCAGTCTTAGGTAAAAATAAAATGCCTGAAGAGAGAAGCTGAAATGTGGTTTTGTTGACAAAGTAAAACTTGGTGAGGTTTCACCTAGGTGGTCTGGTAACTCAAGTGAAATCCAGAGTTGCTAAGGAATAATATTTCTCATCATAAAACAATTGACCCTTGGAAAACACAGGTTTGATATGCTTGAGTCCACTTGTACTTGGAGTTTTTTCAATAAATATATTAAAAAATATTCTGATGACTTGTGACAACTTGAAAAAACTCACAGATAAACAGCAGAGCCTAAAAATACCAAAACAAAAATTAAGAAAAAAGTATTATTGTAAGAATATAGTATATAAAACACATATATGCAAAATATGTATGTGTTCTTGGTAAGGCTTCTAGTCAACAGTAGGCTATTAGTATTAAGCTTTCGAAAAGCCAAAGGTTATACATGGATTTTTGACGTTATGGGGATCAGTGCCTCTAACCCTTGCATTTAACAGTATGGATCTAAGCTCTTGATAATACACAAACTCATTAGGAACACACGTGAAATCCAGGAAGAAATTTTTGAAAGAGAGTTATGACTCCTTTTAAAAAGAGAATATGACTTTGAGACACTATGCTGAATGAATCATGAAATAAATTCTAAAGTAGAGTTATTAGGATATTTCTCAAGAGTGAAAATAAAAATTTTAAGTGGCATACTAAAGTTATGTTTTTTTAATAGAGTTTTTTCAGCATTTATTTCCTTTTTGACTAATTAGATAAATGCTTCTTTCTCAGGTATATACTGAATTCTTAACGTTTCAAGAGGTTTTGAATGTGAGCAAATGACAGCAGAAGATCAAGACAATGGCCTCATTAAGTGTCATTTATTTGGATAGATTTCCAAGGATTGAGGAACTAGAAGGGTGCGCAAACTACGGGAATCTTCAGTAGAAGATTCTGTAATTCCTAATATAACTTTAATCCCCATATTTAATTAATTCTAAGTCCTTTGAATTCTAACTCTAAAAATCACTCATCCCATTACTTAACCCTACCATCATTTCCTCCATGAAACCATTTCTTTCTTTGGAATATTTCTGGAGACTTCTAACCAGTCTCCTTGACTATACTCTCCCATTCATTTTCCGCACAGATAGAATGCTCTTTCTGCAAAACTATTCTCTTTTACTTAAAGTCCTTAGAGGGCCTCTCATTGAACTCAGCAAGAAATTCTCCACAGACAAGTCAGATCTTTCTCCCTGTCTCTATAATTTTTTTTCAAACCACCTGCACTCTTAGTCAGCTCCAGTTACACCATCCTTTACTTAGCTCTAATCTTGGGGTGTCTGGGTGGCTCAGTTGGTTAAATGGTCTGGTCATGATCTCAAGGCTCATGAGTTCAGCCCCACGTTGGGCTCTGTGCTGACAGCTTGGAGCCAGGAGCCTGCTTTGGATTCTGTCTCCCTCTTTCTCTGCCCCTCCCCCACTAATGCTCTGACTTTCTCTCTCACAAATAAACAAACATTTAAAAATATTATTTCTAACTATTTTCTGATGAGGAGTTTTGCGGGGAGCATTCATTCTTGCTCTAGCTCTTTGCTTGAAGGACTTCCTCTTATCACTCAAAAATCACATTAATTATCTATCATCTCTGTTGTTTCTTGATTATGCTGTCTAAAGCATTCCTCTTTATTTTTTATAAACTGTTATAGTATTTTCTTTATAGTCTTTCATAAAATGTTTTCATAATAGCAATTGTATCATTATGTTTATCATATGATCTTAGAAACCACATTCTTAATACCACTACCATGGTAGAGCTTATGACAAAATTTAATGGTATGTTTACTTTTTTTTGCCTTTTTTAAATTTCACAAAGCAGGCACCATGTCTGTTTGATTCACCTATTTATGTCCAATAGTTAGAACAGTATAGGGCCTAAAATAATCACCTACTAAAACATGTTGAATAAAAGGACAAGCCTTAAGATAAATTAGCAACCTCTACCACATAGCCTCATCCCTCCCTTAAATATTACCAAGTCCTCAGTTTGCATCCATCTCTTGACTTATTGTAACCTCTAAGAAAAAGAGTCAAAAATAAGCCAAAAACAGTTACTTTTTATTAGCCCCAAATTGTATTAACCAAAACTTCACTATGAGGATTGGTATTTGGATGCCCTAAATAATCAATTGTTCCAATATAATATACAGTTAAATCAGATGGGTTACAGAAAAGTTCTATATGTCATTAGACAGTGTTTACATTCTTTTAAAAATTTATATCTCTAAAATAATGTTCTTATATCTTGATGTAAAAGAGTATACTAATCCATTTCACTAGTAATTTATAAAAACAACTATTCAGTTAAAATTATTTAATGTTCTGAGAAAATCCAGTATAGCATCCAACAAAAAATATAAATAGCTCTCTGAGGAAATTATTTCTGCATTATGGTATGTGAATTTTAGATGCATGCTCTTATAGTATTGATGGAGTTGGTATTCTATACATATATCTATAAAAGTTGTATTGTGACTAGCATTTTAAGAGATTTCTGAGAGAAATAAAGAGAACTTCTTAGGGTGCTTTGGGAGATCATTTTCATTAAAGTCTGTGCTTTAACTTTGAAGACTTGGAAATTGAATGTAATCCTTTATTTATTCAAAAAATATTTAATAAACAGATCCAATGTACCTTCTTCCATGCCAGACACACACATACACAGAAAAAGTTGTCTATGTTTCAGTTCCTCACTCCCAATCTTAAACTTATTCCAATCAAACTTTTAACTCCTTCCCAATAGAATCTGCTTCTCTTGATGATGTCACCAGTGAGTTCCATATCGCTGACCACAGTGGACAATTCTCATTTCTCAATATATTGGACCTATCAGGGGTATTTGAAATCACTAATTACTCTTTTAGTTTTTAGTTATTGTTCTTTTAGTTATCATTTAGTTAGGACAATTTCTTGGCTGGACTTCCAGGATATCACATTCATAATTTTCTTACTGGTCACTCTTTATCAGCCTTTTAATGAGACTTTGGTTCCTTTTGTCTCCCCACCTGTAAAAGTGGGATTTCCTGTTTCTTAGATTTCTTCTATTTTTATTTACAGTCATTTTCTGGATGATCTCACACAGTTTAATATTCTTTAATTTTTTAATGTTTATTTATTTTTAAGAGACAGAGACAGAGCACATGGAGTGGAGAAGCAGAGAGAGGGAGACACAGAAGCTGAAGCAGGCCGCAGGATCTGAGCTGTAAGCACAGAGCCCAACATAGGCCTCAAACTCAAGGATCATGAGATCATGACCTACCCAAAGCTGGATGCTCAACTGACTGAGCCACGCAGCTACCCCTAATATTCTTAAGTACCATCTACATGACAATGACTCCCAAGCTTATAAGTCCTGTGTAGATTTTGTGCCTAAATTTAAATCTCCACTGAATAGACATCACAAAGCCTAACATTTCTGTATTAGTTTGCTCAGACTATCATAATAAACCCCGGAAATTTATTTTCTCACAATTCTAGATGCTACAGGTCCAGATTAGGTTATTAACAGGATTGGTTTCTTCTGAGGCCTCTTTTCCTTGGTATGAAGATAGTCATGTTCTCTCTGTGTCTTCTCATGGTCTTCCCTTGTGTGTGTCTGTATCATATTTGTAGGGGACGCAATTTAGCTCATAAGCAATGTTCAAAAACTGAAGCACTCAAACTTCCCCATAAGACTGTATGATGCCAGTCTGTATCAATTAGGAAGCAAAATTTTCACCCTTCTAACTGCTGTATCAAAATCTTTGGAATTATCCCTGACTTTTCTTTCTCTCCTTTCTCCATATTCAATCCATTAGTAAATGGCATTGGCTCCATGTGCAAAATATATCCATTATCCAATCTTTTCTATCTCTACTGCTATCAGGCTGGCCAAACAAGATCACTTGCTTTGATTATTATGATAGCTTCCTAATCAACCACGTTGTTCCCAAGGTTGTCCTTCTAGATTCTACTCCCAACACAGCCATGAGAGTAAGAAGTTTTAAAATGAAGTCAGGTCCTACCACTCCTCTGCTCCAAAGTTTCTAGGGTCTCACTTGTCACCTAGAGTAGCATCAATTCCTCAAAATCGCCACTAGCTCCCCCATGTTGTGGCCCTCTTACCTCTCTCACATTATTTTTCTCTACGTTCCTTTTCACTCACTAAGCTTCAGCCACCAAACAGCTTATTGCTTCAAAATTCCCAGTGATTTCCTGCCTCAGTCTTTTTGACACCTCCCTAGAAAAATCATCAATGCAATCTGTTGATCTCAGGAAGATGGATTTATTAGACTTGCTGAATGTGCACAAGCACTGCCTTGCAGAGTCTCAGATATGTCTCAAAATGGGAGTCAGGGATTTGGAAGCTGGAGTTAGTCATAGATAGATTTTAGGGCAAAAGTTAGAGATTCGTGAAAATTTGTGAACTAGGACAGTTGACCAAACTAATGGATTTTGGAACCCATAAGTCCTATTAAATCAGCTTGTCTACGATTTTATCTTGGAATATAACAGTCTGAATGAGTTGAATGATATTCAAATAATCTGAACTTAGTTTTGTGTTGTATGCCAGTGTTACAATGCTCTTCTATTTTACAAGTCAGTATGTGTTTGGGGGTTGTGGTTTCTTGTTCATTCCTGTGTCTGTGTCAACTTTTGTTGTAATAACCTTCTCCCAGATCTTCTCATGACTCCTTAATCTATAGGATTTTCTCAAATGTTGTCTTCTCAGAGCAGATTACCCTGACCACCCTATTTAAAATCCAGTTTTCTCCCCTACCACTACTACCAATTCCTTTTTATTCTGCTTCATTTTTCCAATAGGACTACCATCTTCTAAAATCTAACAGTTTTATTTTATTATGTTTATTGTTTGTCTACCTGCATTATAACATAAGCTTAATAAAAGATCAGAAACTTTTTCCCAGTTTCTTTATATCTCAATTAAATGTCTGATATATAGAGGTGCTTGATAAATATGTGTTGAAAAAATTTACTGTATGAATGAATGAGACCTCCTCAACATTCTTTGAGAGACTCATAATATAATTTCTTTAAAGTAACTGAGGACAGAGGGACTGATTCAAATTCTCCAAACTCAAGGGACTGGTGGTTAAACTAGTATGCCAACAAATTGAATACAACAAGAAATGAATACACATTACTGGAAAGCTAGTATGCACTAAAGTTTTAATCTCCCATATGTTACCAGATATGTCTAGAAAGGACAAATCTAATATTTAGTGACAGAGAGCTGATTAATGGTTACCTAAAGCTGAGGCTGACAGTGGGGACAGAGAAGGACCAGGAGGGTACCTTTCAGGATAGGGAAAATATGCTATATCTTGACTGTGGTAATAATTACAAGGACACATACATTCCTCAAGACTCATCATATGCTAGTGGCAGCTGGCTAGCTCAGTTGGTTGAGCACTATACTCTTGATTTTGGCTCAGGTCATGATCTCGGGGTTTATGAGATCAAGCCCCATGTTGGACTCTGTGCTGACATCATGGAGCCTGCTTGGGATTCTCTCTCTCTCTCTCTCTCTCTCTCTCTCTTTCTCTCTCTCTCTCTCATTGCCCCTCCCCTGCTTGCACACATGCTCTCTCCTCTCTCTTTTATCCCTCAAAATAAACATTAAAAGAAAAGAGACTCATCATATTCTAAACTTAAATGAGTATATTTTGTTGTATAAAAACTACACCTTTAAAAACTGATTTAAAAACCAAAGAAAACAAACTCAAATCTGTCACACTAACACCTAGCTCAATGCCACTACTCTGCGTATGCATGCTGTATATGTTGTCATAATTTCTCAGGGCCTTTCTCTCTCACAGTCTTAGAAATAAAGCAAATAGTTGAAGATTTGCTCCTTTTTATCTCTACTCTCTGCAGAAAATCCAAGTAATTCTTTCTTCAGTGAGAAAATTCATGTACAGCTATTGCAAATTTTCTTTTTGTGCTGACCCTATAATGAGTCCAGCTTGACAGGGAATAATTTTTAAGTCTCCATAGCAACACATTAACTAATTTTCTCCATCCAATATAAATGGTTTTATCTCAGAGAATATTTCATTCTCTAACATTTTCCTGATCTGGATCTCAGTTTCCCAAACGTTGTGTTTCCACATATGCATTAATTCTAGTAACCAAAAAACATGAATAATGCTGAAAATGCACGAAGTCTATGTTATAGTTACAGACATTCTTGGTTCCAAAGCTGTCAAATGATCTAGATAGACCTAGCATCTGATTATGGTATTCTTCAATCTCTTACTCACTGAAATAATATATTTTGTTGTACATAAGATTCCCTGGTATAATGAATACCATTTCTATATTCTCTATTCTGTTCCAATGGTATGTGTATCTATTTATAAGACATCGCATAATTGATTTGATTTTTCCACAAGAGTTATACGTTAATGTTTTTCACTTTTTCCAAAATGCGGTTTCAGATTGCAATTATATTTTATCAAATTTATGTATATGACACTGTTTAATTTTTGCCATTAAATTTCCCCATCCAATGATCTGGTACTTCCCATTGATTTATCATGCTCTTCATGAAGAGCTTAGGTCATTGTTGTTACTTCTTCCTAAGTATTGTTGGCAGTTTTTTTTTAAATTCCACTTCTGCTTTCATTTATTCTACTTTTTTTGCTTTTCTGCTTCAATTACTTCAGGTTCTATTAGAAATAATTTTTTCTACTTTTTTTGGTTTTACTTAGTTTTAATTTATTAAATTAGATACTAAATCTTTTATTCTTATCTGTCTTCTAACAATGAAAATATTTGACGCTATAAAACATTATACGTTAGAGAGATGGTAAAAAGATAAAACCAACCTATAATCAAATGGAAATAGCTGCCATGGTGCACACATCCTAAAGAAAATCAGGACAGTTTTTTTTTTTTTAAAGCAAAATGGACTTATATTTAGTGCCATGATGGGATACCAAAGGATTTTTTTTCTTTAATAAAAAGGACTACTTCCAAATAAAGAGGACATTTCAATTAAGAGAAACAAAGCAAAAAATAAGCCCTGTGTATGTATACTTATGTGTGTCTAGGTTTGTATGAATATAGCAATGTTTTCAGATGGGTATACAAATGAAAAATCAATCTAGATGATTACTAATTTACTTCTTATAAATCTTAATGCTAGTTTACTGCTACAGAAAGTGTACATTAAATTTTTTTATATTAAAAAATCTAAGCTAGAGAAACTAATGGAAAGAGAGACTTGTGCTTCTCTGGGTCTTCTTCCCAGGACACAGGGAGACACACCTGATCAAGCACAGGAGGCAAGGTCAAGACAGAGCTCAGTCACTCATCCTTCCATAGCAAAGAGAAGAGAAATGAATCGTTCATGTAAGGATGTATGTCAAATGATCACAGCTGACATTAGGGATGCCAGTGGGCTATCAGAAATAACTGAAAAATAGATATCAAATGAAAATGAAACAAATGAAGAAAATGCAGGCAACAATTACATATTAAAGCTTTTCATTTGAAAGCATATGCAGAACAAAGAGGAAAATATGAAAAGCCAGTTTATAGGGAAAGAAATGCAAAGGAAGGCAAAGACTGACATATGTGGTCCTGATAAGGAAGGAAAGGCTGGAAGAAACTTCAGAGAGATAAAATGATGGCAACAACTAGAAAGGAAATTTTAGATTAAAGCAAGACTCAGTAACTGAAGAAAATGAGAAAGAAGCATGAAAGGGGATTACTTCATCAGTTACTTTGGTATAAATATTCAGTACAGGCTGATAAAAGTTGAGTTTTAAAAGTTTCCTCCAGCCTCCAAGGAATAATCTGTTTCAGCTAAAGTGATCAGAAGGCCACATTTATGGCGCTTTGACTCCCTCATATGTGCTTGTTTTCTCAACTAAACTGTAAGATTTTTTAATGTGGACACCATATCTTCATCATATTTGTGTCATCAACTTCTAGAAATATCCGCGCATATAAAAGGTGCTCATTGTCATTGTGAAAAGTATTTTGGTTTACTGTAAACTACCATTATGCTGACTTGCATAGTTCTCTTTTTAAAAGAAAAAAATATCCAAAAGCCGAAGATGCAACTTTGTAGACAAGAGATTCAGGAAGCAAGTCCGTAGTAAGGCAGTTATTTATTATATTTGAAATGTTTTTTGAAATCCTCCAGAATTTTATAGAATTTAAATGTTTTTTTAGTTCCATCACTTATTCTTTATCATTCATGCCTCTATTTCATTTTTCTCAATACTTTTCAGACCAGTGGACTAGGTCTCCCCAGGGATTTTGCTTTTCTCACACCCACACATCTCGGAGCTTATTCCCATACTTTATCACAATATTTTTGTAAAGTAATTTTATTTGTAACAGAGTAAGAGTGTGACTTCACCTTGTACTGGCAGATGCCAATACGCACTCTTCTTTATAAAAATATATATGTTTAATATAAAATATTCTTATTTATACACCTACATATCTGAATGGAAAGACACATCTATATGTACATTTCTGTCTATATATGTAAGTATTGCCACACATAAATATATAAAACAGAGTGCTATTTCATCAAGAGAAGTAGAAAATTCTCTATATAAATAATAGTACAGTATAAATATTAGTATAAATACTAATATTAAGTATTAACATGTAAAAAAAGAGAAATCTTAATTATTAAAAAAGAAAAGTTGTTTTTGTTATTATTTGATTTGTTATCTCCTGACCCATTGATCCAAATAAATTTATTCAGTAGGAAAATGGGAAGAAATCTTATCACTGCTCCTGTGCTTCCTTGCTTTTTCCTTCCCCCTCCTACTCATCCCCACCAACCCACATTTCTACAGCCCTTAGGATCCTACAAGGACCAGAGAACAAGGATTAGATGAACAGAGTATACAGTGGCCAATACACTCATATAAATGGAATCCCTCAGAATAAGGAGCATCTCGACATGCAATTAGAAAAATATCCCACTTGCCACAGAAAAGACAAATGATATCTATGTTTTCAAACTGTGCCTTCAGAATATTTAGGATCATATTTCTCATGAGAATGCTGTACAGATCCATTTTAATGCAAAAAATTGTGTCAAATAATATTATATTTTAAGTTCATTTTTATTTGAGACAGAGAGAGAGAGCACAAGTGGGGAAGGGATGAGAGAGAGGAAGACAGAATCCCAAGCAGGCTCCACTCCATTAGGGCACAACCTGATGCAGGGCTTGAACTTATGAACCATGAAATTATGACCTGAGCTGAAATCAAGGATCAGATTTCTTAACTGACTCAATCACTCAGGTGCTCCTCAAATAATATTATATTATGTCACAACTAACTTAGATAATAATGAATATATATGTTTACATATATATGAAACACCATATGCTTACATAACTATGAAAAAGCAAGACACCATTCATTCCCCACTTGGGGACATGGCTACACTCCTCTTGAGTTCATAGACTCTGCCTTCTTCAGGAGGACTAGACTCTAAACAGCTCTACTTGGAGACTGTATTCTCCGCAGGTTCTGCTTTATCTCTGAAACCCAGAAACCAATCAGTAACCCCAGAGTCAAACAGAGCAAAAGACAACATGTTTCTCTTTTTAAAAGTCACTTACAACACTGAGACAAAGACAAAATTAATATCTCAAAGACGATCTTTCCAAAATATCACAAACCCAATCTGTTAGCAAACTCAGTCTAAATATTTCTTGCCTGGTCAAAGACTGGATGAGGGAATAAATCACACTGAAGCTAAGTCAAACTGAGGGTAAATTGCCAAGAGTGTGAAGATTCATAGAAAGCATAAAAATAAACATGAGCTGCCAGGGTCATGATTAATGGAGGAAATAAAACTGTAGCAAATCCCCATCTCCAGGCAAAGTGAGCATTTTTTAAAAAGGTGACAAATTGAAAATAAACAATTTCTAAATCACTATAATAAATTAAAGTAAATGAAACCTATTATAGAGTTCACATGCCAAAAACTAGAAAATAATGGAAAAGGTTGAAAATAATTACTATGTAAGAATAAAGTGCAAAAAAGGTAACTTAAAATTGCTATCAATTACACTATAGCTTACACCTGAAAGGCACAAAAAAATTACTATCCAACATGATAAACCTATAAGAATAAATTACAAATATCATTAATAAATACAAATGAAAACTTGGATAAATTGAAAGATACAAACCCATTAGACTATCAGCTTCATGACTGCAGAAACTATCTATCATCTCAACTGATGTGTTCTCCATGCATACATACAGGCACAGTAGGTGCTTGGTATAAATGTGTTTTATGAATAAATAAACAAATGAATGAGCAAAATTAAAAAAGCCTTCTTCCCACTTAAAATATGCGCTTCCAATTTAAATATCAGTAAGATACATCATAGAAGATGATTAAATAATTGTAAATATCATCTATATTCATTCATGTGAATAATAGTTAAGAATGCTAAAATGTATCAAACGAAGAGAAGTAATGGGAATCTTGACTTATCGTATATTAAAATATATTACTTTATGAAGTTATAGTAACTAATACATCATAGTGGTAATATGAAAAGGAAGAGGCAAATTAATGGACTACAACAAGTAGTAATATACACATATGGACACACTTGGGGACACATATATACAATTTGACAGTTATTCCATACATACTGCTCAGACACAAGGTTAAATATTCCTTGAAAAACTTAAATTTTCAACTTACAATAAACTTGGATTTAAAGGATAAAAATCTATTTTTATAGAGGTTATTTTATAGGCTACTTTTGAAAAGCAAAGAACATACAAGTGACATTTAAAGTTGAATATAATCATATTAAGCTTAAAAGCAATGGAAAGTGTATAAGACATTACAGGGGAAAGGACTGACATAATTTACTACTTTTTGTCAAATGATCATAAATTAAAAGGCAAGTAACAAAATTGGAAACATGTTCATTTCAACTATAAAATAAATACTTAATATCCTTAATAGAGAGCTCATGAAAATTTAAAAAGGAAGCTTTAAAATCATGAGTTTGGTGGTTAGCTTTTATATACAAGACTAAAAGCATGGTGCAAGAAAAGTGATAAAGCAGACTCCATTGAAATTAAAACATTTCCTCTGAAAAAGACACTTTATCGACAACAGAAAGACAGGTCAGACTGGGATAAAATATTTCCAAGTCACATATGTGATAAAGGATCTATATCCAAAAAATACAAAGAACACTTAAAAATAAACCAATTTAAAGGGTAAGCAAAAATTTGAACAAGCACCTCATCAAAGAAGATATACAGATAGCAAATAAGCATGGGCAAAGATGAAGAAAATCATATGTGATTAGGGAAACACAAATGAAAATAAGATTCCACTCTACACCTACTGGAATGGCGAAGGTGCAAAAAACTAACTGGCGTGATATAGAATACACACTCTCATGCACTGCTGGTGGGAATGTAAAATGCCATAGCCCATTTGCAGAGTGGTGTGGCAGTTGCTTTCAAAAGTAAGAATAGTCTCACATTACAATCAAGCAGTCACGCTCTTGATATTTAAAATAATCTTGGTATTTACCCAAAAGACATAAACATGTATATTCACACCAAGTCTGCCTAAGAATGCTCATAGCAGCTTTTCTCATCATCATGGGAAACTAGAAGTAACAAATATTTTCTCTAGCTGTGAATGGACTAATTGTGGTACATCCATAAAATGGAATACTATTTGGCAATAAAAATGAATGAGCTCTAACTATGCTATAAGATCACACGGATGAGTATCAAATGCACATTGCTCAATGAATACACTGCAAAAATGGTTAAGGCTGCATAATTCCACTTATGTGACAATCTGGAAATGGTAAAACTATGGTAATAGTGGTGACAGTAACTGGATCAGTGATTGCCAGAGATCTGGGAGGATGAAAGAAATGAAGCACAGAGGATTTTCAGGGTAGTGAAAGTATTAAGTCAAAGACTATAAATAATGCAAGATACCTGACACTATGCATTTGTCCACACTGATAGAAATTTATGGCACAAAGAGCAGACCAATTCAAAATAATTTGAGGGGCGCTTGGGTGGCTCAGTTGGCTAAGCCTCCAACTTCATCTCAGGTCATGATCTCACAGCTTGTGAGTTCGAGCCCAATGTCAGGCTCTGTGCTGACAGCTCAGAGCCGGGAGCCTGCTTGAGATTCTGTATCTCCCTCTCTCTCTGCTTCTTCCCCACTTGCACTCTATCAGTCTCTCAAAAATAAATTAACATTTAAAAATGTTTTAATAATAACAATAATTTGGGAAGTCTGGTGATCCCAGAATGAAGGGCAGACTGTGAGAAAAAAAATCTAGCTGTATTAAAAATGTATAGAAATAACCTCAATGAAACGGATGAGGTAGGGAGTGGAAGCCACTGACCTAAGTAACTCTAAAAATGAGTGGAGGGGCGCCTGGTTGGCTCAGTCAGTTAAGCAGCCGACTTTGGCTCAGGTCACAATTTCACAGTTTGTGGACTCAAGCCTGCATTGGGCTCTGTGCTGACAGCTCAGAGCCTGGAACCTACATCAGATTCTGTGTCTCCCTCTCTGTCTCTCTCTCAAAAATAAATAAACATTAACCACAAAATTTTTTTAAAGAAAGAAAATGAGTACGGGGGTGCTGGGGTGGCTCAGATGGTTGTTTCTTCAGCTCAAGTGATGATCTTGTGATTTGTGAGCTCGAGCCCCATATTGGGCTCTGTGCTGACAGCTCAGAGACTGGAGCCTGCTTCAGATTCTGTGTCTTATTCTCTCTCTCTGCCCCCCCCTTTCAAAAATAAACATTAAAAATATTTCATAAAAAGAAAATGAGTGGAGTCTGTGTCGTGCACTAAAACCGTAGTAGGTGACTGACGCCAGCCTTATGTTACCATCTCAACTGAACTCAAAGAGAAATCAAGAACAGAAAGAACCAGAAAACCATTCAAGTGAGTGCATGAAAGCAGTATTTTTAAATAATCAGGTATGACAGACACATACTGTATTAAGAGAACCTAAGGGTCTTTCTCATGTCTATGTGGAAATTAGAAAACCTTTATTTTTATAATTGAACAGATTATACCTTGTGATGTGCAAATATTTGGAGAACTACTTGCAAGCATATACATATCCTTTTACCCTCTCTGTATATATTATCTCCTGTAGTTAACTAGCTTCAAAACAGTTCTTCAGAGAAATCTCAGTATGACACTGGATAAACCACTTGCTAACCTACTTTGAGGTTCACTTTTTTTTTTTCAGTTGACAATGTGACAAAATATGAATGAAAGTGTACACAAGTCTTTATTCTGGTTGATAGAGTTCTCAGGGGAGTACAGGTCAAGTCAACAACTGTGGTACCACTATACATATATATTAGAACTGAACAGTTAAGTAAATGATGGGGGCTAAGAGTGGGAATTTAGAGAGAAGTATGTGGAAAGGTTAGAGTGATCCATGTGGTGATGGATTAGAGCTTAAGACCTTAATATGAACTTCTGTTTAGCTTAATATAAATACATGCAGATACTTACAGAAATGTTGATAAATCCGTGCATATGTAAAGGTTAGTACACAGTTTCCTTGCTCTGTCTGCTGAGACTGGAACAGAGGAAATGCCACCCCAATAGTAATGAGCACACCCAGAGCCCACATACTGTTTTCTAATGCAACTCCCCAGTGAAAAGAGTCAGAGATTTTTATAGAAATAGCGATTCTAGAGCTAGAGAGGGGAATAAATACAGGATCCTGGAGAAATTTGTAGTGCCCAGAACATAAAAAAACAAACAAAAAAACTAACACACACACACACACACACACACTGAAGTGAGTATATCAAAAAGGCACAGGAGTCAACTAATAGAGCTCTGAAAGGACAAAGCTGATACAATTCAAGCAATAAAGTTAATAAATATTGAATTATAATCCAATGTATAAAACATCCAGAAATCCATAGACATAAGTTATTGAATGAATAAATGAGAGACAAGAGATAAATAATCCTTGTAGATGAATTCCAAGTAACTGACATCGATTTTCAGTCCTCATGGCAGGGAAACACAGCTCCTCATTTCTTATATGTGGCTTGCACATATTAGGTTCCTTCCAAAAAAATATAGTATTGAAATAAGTTCAAAACATTAATTTTGTCATGAGTAAATACAACAAACACTACCTCTTAGATTGTTTCCCATCAACAGTGATGTGATGCTGATAACACATGTCACTGATAAGTGTTGAAAATCACCTTTGTGATCCTCATCGTGAGAGAGACATCAGACAAATCTGTATTGAGAAACATTCCACAAAATATATGAAAGTGTTCAAAATGGAAAATTTTGTTATTAAAAGTAGGGAAATTCTGAAAAACTCTCACAGCCAGAAGAATTTAAGATATGGCAAATAAATGTAATTATGGTATGCTGGTTAAGATCCTGGAACAGAAAAACATGAGGCAAAAAGTAAGGAAATCTGAGTAAAATATAGACTCCAACTAGTAATACTGCAGCCATATTAGTAAATTAGTTGTAACAAATAGTAATGTGTTAACACAAAAGGAAACTGTGTGTGGAGGGAGGTGTATAGAGAGACTCGTACTAAATTTTAAAAGAAGAAATGGGAAGACACATTTTGTAGGATGTGGGGCCATTATAAGGAATCTAGCAATTACTCCAAGTAATATGGAAGCATTTAGAGGGTTCTGAGTTTAAGTACAGCTTAAGATAGTTATTGTTATTTTTGTAATTTTTTATAATATTTTATTTATTTCTGAGAGAGAGAGAGACAGCAAGAGCAGAGGAGGGTCAGAGAGAGAGGGAGACACAGAGCCCTACTTGGGGCTCCAACCACGAGATCATGACCTAAGCCGAAGTCCGACCCTTAACTGGACTGAGCCACCCAGGCGCCCCGAGATAGGTATTTTTAAAGAATCCTTCTTAGTGTTATGTTGAGAAAAGTCTGCGGGGGGTGGACAGTGTGGATGGAAGCAGTCATGACACTGGGGAGGTTATTGGAATAATCTGAGAGACAGTGGTATTGAAGGATATCTGATGGACTGGATGTGCAGTGTGAGACAAAGTGAGAGGTCATGAATGACTACAAAGTTCTTGGTTTGAAACAGCTAGAAAGATGTAGTTGCCACCAATCAATATGGGGAAGTCTCAAGGTGAAGGTCTTGGAGGGAGTATGAAGACATTAATTAGGGCCATTAAAACCTCAAGTGTCAAGTAGACAGCTGGATATTGAGTCTAAAGTTCAGGAAAGATCTCCAGACTGGAGATGGTAAATTGAGAGTGCTAGCCATACATGCATGGTGCAATGAGGTGTGAGAGACAGTGTGTGCACAAACAGATCTTGACTTCTTGAGCACAAAATCTATAGCTCACTTCTGTAACCATCGATCTACACTGCATACAGAAAATGCACATCAGACTCCATGCAAGGTGTGTATCACAACTGTTCCTCAACAAAATTGGTTTGATGACAATATGCTTGCTCTGTCTTATTTTTCTTTTTGCCTTTTAGTAACTAGACAGAGTTTTTAGTCTAATTACACACTGACCATTGTAGATATGAGTATTTACCAGTTCCAAGTTTGGTATGTCCGAAAGAGTCTAGAAATATTTTCTCTAAATTTGTTGCACTCTGGACCAAGAAAAAAAAAAGGGCTTTATCTCCAGCACTCTAGATTTATATGCAGGGGATATATATAATATACAGACATAATTTCTGATAGTTCTGGTTTTTTCTTTCAGATTTTTATCAATGCAAAGTCTTTAAATATGTTATGTATTTCAGATATATAATGTGAACATTTCTTCTTTATTGCACAAGGTAAACTCCTAATCATTACCCAGTGACTTGACTATATGTATTATTAACAGATTAAAGTCAATTTATAGTCAAATATTTTATTGCATGTATATAAATTTTCTTCCTTGTCTGATTGACTACATGTGAGATGGAGTTATAATCTGGCAGTAAGAAAAAAATATGGAAATTTAATGTAAATATTTCATTGAAAAGAGAGAGTAAAAACTACATAAAAAGTAATTTTAAAGAAGTATACAGCAGATACAAGAAAACGTAATGCTTTGGGATTTTTAATGCAATAAACTGCATCTGTGAATCTGCTGCTTATTAAAATGCAATGCATTTTTCAATGTATTAGTATCTACAATTTTTAGAGTATAAAGGCAATGAGTGTCTCCTGTTACCTGGCAACATGTGACCAACTATACCCTGAAGCAAGTATCACTGAGAGACACTTAATATGCTATATAATTAAATGTTACTCAATTTAAATTTAATATCAATTATATATTTAAATATACTTAAATCTTTTAAAAAAGTTTTTAACATTTATTCATTTTTTGAGAAAGATACGGAGACAGAACATGAGTAGGGGAGGGGCAGAGAGAGAGGGAGACACAGAATCTGAAAACGGGTTCCAGACTTTAACCTGTCAGCACAGAACCCAACACAGGGCTCAAACCCATGAACTNACCCAGCCTCCCATAAATCTTATTTAATTTAATTAAATTATCTATTTAATAAAAACTTGATATTAGATATGTTAGACATTTATTATACATATTTTAATAAATGCTTTATATTTAATTAACATAAATATTTAACTTTAAATATTTCAATGTAAATATTTATTTAAGTAGTAATTCTCAAGTTAACATGGAGTTTTAGATATCACAGCAAATTTTGGAGGGGCTGGCAAATCCAGGAAATATAACAAAGCCCAACTTTCCTTAATACAGCATATTCTTTCAAATGACTGTACTCCCACTGACACGTTAAACAATGAGCATGTCCGATTTAATATTTACAAAGTACTTAGTGCCCTTTTCTGTGTATCAGTACTATTAAAAATATTCTACAAAATACTTGTGCATCCAGGCCTCAAAATTAAGTACAATGTTGTGAATTAAGTTTTTATTTCATGCTGGACCAAAAGGACAGAGCTTAGATAGGTCACCGTCCTTGGCTCACTGGCAAAGGCTGGAGGGTCAGCTAATGATGTGGATAGCATGTAGCTAACGTTTTCCATCTTAACGCATTATCTCACCTCCACTAAAATTCTTCCTCAAGAGGCATAAGGGACAAATTTGTTAAGGAGCTGTGTAATTGTTTATTCATTCCATCTGCTGTCTGGTCACCTTACTGCCCCATTACAACCCAGAGCAAGATAATGAGTCTGGAGCCTACACTGGGAGCTGGAAAAGGCACACCTCAGGCATAAGTGAAGATGATGAGGGCAGGAGTGTCTGTTGGACGCATTCTTCTCCAACACCTTGGGTCACTCTTGTGCCTCTTGTTCTTTCCCTCTGTAAATGACTTGGCTCTTGCTGTTTATTAATAGATTTAATCAGGTGCCAATTTATTACACCAGATTACAGTCTACGTATATGTCCTCCAGTTATGCTGAAATAGTTCTGGAAGAATATATTCCTTCCCATGCTAGTCCACCCGTGATGATGATTTTTCTAAGTAGAGAAACACTAAGGATTTCCAGCTGGCTTATATTTTGATTAAATGAACAGTGGAAGGCAAATATGAATAAATTAAAGGAAAACATGAACAATAGCATGACCTAAAACTTCTGAAATTCAGTAACAGAAGCTTTGTAAAAATCTAGTCTGGCTGGTATCAGTGAAAGATTATTATACAACTAGAACGAGGCTATTTATTCCAAATACTGCTGTGTCTGCCTAAGGTATGTTAAAATGTGAATAACTTTGGTAGTAAAATTTAAGCCTTTATTGTAAGATACACAACATAGAAGAAACAGTGATACATGTTCAGCATTGCTAATTGCTAAATACATTTGCACCATTAATTTACTCAAAAACTTTTAAATATCCATCATGAATGTGATGCTTGCCCTTTAATATTCCAAAGGCACAGCTAACATCTTAATAGCTATCAATAGCTGCTACAAATCCATTTATCCTCAGCTCAGAGTTAGTCCTTCAACTTCTTTTTAATTCTGAGCCTCCAAACTCTAGATGATCTTCTTGAATGTACTTTATTTGATCACATGTGATTCAAGCCCTGTAGCAAACAAGCTTACAGCATGAGAAACTAAGTTAATAATATTGTTTATATTATTCAATTGAAGGATGAGTGGAGAATTCTTCCCAAGCTAGTAACACTTTATTTCACAATATAAAAATGTGATATCCATTTAATGAGACAGCTTTTATAAAGTTGACTTGCAATTTTACACCCACCTAGCTGAGATTGGATATCAAGATATTTTAATAGCTAAATCTGTAAACAAACTCACATGGATAACAAAATTTAATTTGTAGAAAACTCAAATCAGCCATTGTAAATATTAAACTAAAAATAAATGCCTTCAGCAATACATTGGCCATCGAAGATGTGTTAAGTTCCAAGTTTTTCAAGAAATAAGTTTTATTCCAATAATGTTGAATTCTTCTTTGTAAGGTGACAGTTTCATCAACTGATGTCTATAGAATTATGGCTCATAAGAACACAACTTTGTATAAAGACACCACAGTCCTTAAATATCTATGTTTTTGTGTTTGTTGACAGAAAGCACCAAATGCCTTTTGATTATTAGATATTAACAACATAAATCTTACAGGAAATGGTACTTGTAAAAAGATAGCAACAGCAAGTAGCAAAATGTAGCATTCTGTAATCATTAATGCAACTTGAAACATACTCTCCTGGTTCATCATTTTATTAGTGTATTTTTAAAGCTCATGACTAGATGAGAAATTGCTGTTGGTCAGGGCCTTCTTTGTTTTTGTTTTTACACCAAAAATACTTTTAGAAGTTGTCTCTTTTTTACCCCACTAACAATGCCATGTGGTTAGCTTTCCTCTAACATTCCTGCCTTTCAACAGGTCTTTCATTTCCAGCCATGTCTCTCATTTAGTAGGTCTAGCCGATCACAGTGAAAGACAAACTGCTTCTACACATTATGCATCTGAAAATTCCATGCATCTAGTTCAGAAGCTTTAATGGCTCTCCTAACACACCTTAAAGGAATTCCTTAGTATGATATATATGATCTTTTGCCAGTTAGTGTCACTCTTAGTTTTGAAATTCAATTCTAAATATTTTCCAGCTTCTATTTCACCCACACCAAAGTATCCATTAATTCCCAAGAGCTCCTAAAGAATACTGTAAATATATTAGGCCCTCATGAACAATGCATGTCTTCTGTTATACTTCTATGTACCTCTATCCTCCCATAATCATCTTTTTTATTTTAATGTTTATTTATTTTTGAGAGAGAGAGAGAGAGTGCAAGAGCAGGGGAGGGGCAGAGAGAGGGGGAGACACAAAATTCAAAGCAGGTTCCAGGCTCTGAGCTGTCAGCACAGAGCCCTACACAATGCTCGAACTCACAAGCTGTGAGATCATGACCTGAGCTGAAGTCATTTGCTTAACCTACTGAGCAACCCAGGTGCCCCAATCATAATCATCTTTATTGCAGAAACACAGATTATGGTGGGGCAGAGTTGGACTTTAATGAAAATGGTATATTTAACAGCATTAAAATTTAATTTTTTTCATTGTGTACTGAGTCTAATTCCCTTTGTTTTTTAACTAAATTTGATTTTTCTACTTATTAACAATTTAGACCTATTCTACATTTATGCTGTGGTATTAGAACACAGAATGACCAACATTTTGTGTCTCTATTCAAGCACTGTGTGTATTTCACAAAGTTAATATTTACCAAAAGTAATTTTTAAAAATACCTTTGAATCACTGTATTGTCTAAAGTCTTGGAAATTAGAAAGGAAACATTATTATAGTTTAAAAATTATAAAATTATAATAATGAAGTCAAAGGTTATTGTCAGGATTTAATAATATTTGCATCTTTATAAGTTCTTTTTAATTCTGTAAAATTGATGAAAAGAAATGTACNTCCCACCCTGGAGTCTCCGATCCCGGCCCGATTTTATCTTCCCCAGTTCGCACTCACGTTAGAAGTCTCTCTCAGTGGATTCTGCATCCTTTTTCTCCCAATCTCTCAGGTTTTGTAAGGTTTCCAATGGCTTCAGATCTTTTCTGTGTGATGTATGGGCGTGAGTGCAAGTACGGAGCTCCTTACTTCTCCGCCATCTTGCCCCCTCCTCCTCAAATGTAGCTTATTTTAAATAACTTGAATATTTGAGTTTAATAAATTAGAATTAGGTCTTTTATGCCTTATGCTTTCCATTAGCACATATTCAGTAACTCTGATATTTTAAGGACTTTGCTAGATGTTAAGACACATAAATGTATCTGTTTTGACAGTATTGTTGGATGATGGAAACATAAAGACATAGACGTGGTCCTTGCTCTCATGTGGCTGGAATTTAAGAAAGAGAAATGTAGATAAATCTGTATAAGGCCAATGGACTGAAACACATAGGCCATGCTATTTTATCTTGCTTTCCCCAAATCATGTCACTGATAGAAAACAGGCAACCAGGAATAAATTTTTGTTAATCTACACTATCATAATCTACACTACCATAACTGCTATTTAATGTCTTAATCAAGTTTTAGCCAACATATTTAGGTAAACAACAGCAAGTAGAGGTTTACAAATTAAAACTATTTCTACATTCTGATAATATGATTTTGTATCTGAACTATCCAAAAACAGTGAATGGTAAAACTACTCAAATAATAGGGAAATTTAGGAACATACTGGTAACATATTGAAATTATTAAGATACTTATAAAGCAAGATATAATGAAAAGTAATATAGTTTATAATAGCAACAAGAAAGACAAAATACCAAAGTGTAATTTATGAAGTAAAACTTTAAATTGCTCCTGTAGGAGGGGCGCCTGGGTGGCTCAGTCGGTTAAGCATCCGACTTTGGTTCAGGTCATGATCTCAGGTT
The DNA here is from genome assembly GCF_008692635.1 of Crocuta crocuta. Lineage (NCBI taxonomy): Eukaryota > Metazoa > Chordata > Mammalia > Carnivora > Hyaenidae > Crocuta > Crocuta crocuta. The sequence goes on along the minus strand of NW_027530644.1, from coordinate 309,184 downwards.
TCTGGGGTTTGAGCCCCGCATCGGGCTCTGTGCTGACAGCTCAGAGCCTGGAGCCTGTTTAAGGTTCTGTGCCTCCTTCTCTCTCTGACCCTCCCCTGCTCACACTGTGCATCTGTCTCTCTCAGAAATAAATAAAACATTAAAAAAATTATTCCTGTAGGACATAACATTGGGTATGAACAAATGATTACATGTGTATATATAACATTTATATGTTCCCTGATAGGATAATTCAACATCACAAATATGCCAGTTCTCCTAAACTAGTCATTTAATGTAATATCACTAAAATTACCTAAAGTCTCTCTGTCATCCTTTATCCTAGCTAGAAAATTTTGTTAAAAAGCTAACATGGAAATATCAGAAAACATATTAAAAGTCCAACTTATTAAAACAGTATGATATTGAGATGAACAGACAAAGCAAAAAGAGCAAAATAGAAAGTCCAAAAAGGAGACCAAAGAACACATGGAAACTTTTATACTTAAAAAATAATTTCAATTAGTGGAGGGAATATCTTTTTGCCATTTAAAATGCTTTAACTGCCCTCGGGGCGCCTGGGTGGCTTAGTCGGTTAAGCGTCCGACTTTCGCTTAGGTCATGATCTCGCGGTTCGTGGGTTCGAGCCCCGCGTCGGGCTCTGTGCTGACTGCCAGCTCAGAGCCTGGAGCCTGTTTCAGTCTGTGACTCCCTCTCTCTCTGACTCTCCCCTGCTCACGCTGTCTCTCTCTCTCTCCTAGAAATAAATAAAACATTTTAAAAAAAAATTTAAAATGCTTTAACTACCCTCACCCCAGTATTAACATATTTTGAAAAAAACAAATGTACACAAATTCATTTTTTTGCATATTTAACAAATTCATCTGAAATTAATATATGTACCACCTTCATTTGAATTATCTCAAATTAAGCAAGTTAATTTGATGAGGTAAGAGATAATCCCAGATCCATGACTGCTAACAGCTAATACTTTTTAAAATGGCTTTAAAAAAACAATGACAGACTATTTTTAAAAGGTTTTAGAATTACAGAAAAGTTGAACAGATATCAGAGTTTTTATATATGCCCCTTCCATTTACATGCTTTCCCTTATTGTTAAGATATTACATGAGTGTGGCACATTTGTTACAATTGGTTAACCAACACTGAAAGCATTACCTAACAGCCATAATTTAGATTTCCTTAGTTTAACCTAGTATCTTTTTTCTATTCCACAATCCCATCCCATTACATTTAGTAGTCCTGCCTCTTTAATATCCCCCTGGCTGTGCAAGTTTCTCAGACTGACTTCTTTTTGATCACCTTGATAGCTTTGGTCAGATCTAATGCAAAATGTCTGTATGTCTGTGCACAGGAGTAAAGAATAATCCCATCTGACTTAAATACTACTGTGGTCAATGGGACACATGCAAAGAAGAAATGTAAATAAAATGTATACATTGTGTCCTAATGTTACTTTGAAATTATATTAATATTAAATGATAAATCATTATGTCAATGATGAAAGCTAAAATATTTTTAAAAGACAGTATATCAATATAAACTCATTACCTTTTCTTTTAAAAATTCCTATTTCTGAATTTCTGTTTCTGAACATGATGGAGTAACAAAAAAATATATTCATCCTCCTAGCTTTTAAATAGCTAGAAGACTGGATAAAATATATGATGACAATAATTTTTACACATTGGCAAACATTGGAAGACATTAGACTTTGGAAGCAGTCTTGTGATCCTGGGAGAAGCTAAGCTAGAGGAGCCCAGTGATTGCCTCCGCTTTCCACCAGGGGGCAGTTTTCTGGCTAAGTCGCAGAGCAGGGAAACCCAGTGTATAGCAGTCTCATTGATTTGAGACAGGAGGGAACTAGAGTGTGTTGTGTTAAGTGAAATAAGTCAGTCAGAGAAAGACAAATGCCAAATGATTTCACTATTTTGTGGAATTTAAGAAACAAAACAGAACATATGGGAAGGGAAGGAAAAATAAGATAAAAATAGAGAGGGAGGCAAACTCTTATAAGAGGCACTTAAATATAGAAAATAAACTGAGGGTTGCTGGCACAGTGTTGGGTGGGGGGATGGGCTAAATGGGTGATGGGCAGTAAAGGAGGGCACTTGTTGGGATGAGCACTGGGTGTTGTATTTAAGTGATAAATCACTAAATTCTACTCCTAAAGTCAATACTACATGTTAACTTGAATTTAAAGACATAAAAAATTTTTAAAAATTCAATTTCAAAAGGGCCAAAGCAGCTAGAATTTATGAGGCAGAATAACAGGAGGGATACACACAGACAATTTCAGTGGGGACAGCAGGTTCTCTAGGGTTCTTGCTGGAGTAGTCATCTGCACATGCATGAGAAGAAATTACCCAAGATCGTGGGGGAAAAAAAAAAAACACCTGAAATTAGAAGGACAAAACAGTGCTGGAAATAGCAAGGGTAAGTCACTCAGAGGGCTTCAAACTGGGTAATGAAAACAATATCAATTTTGAAAATGAAGTAGTTCTGTCTAATATGGAGGGCAACATGGAGAGTTAACTGTGTTGGAGGAGGGGAAGTTAGAATTTTCATGAATCAGTATAGGTGAGAGAAGATTTAGAGCCAACCCAATGCAGAAGCCATGAAAATAGGGGGGTGAGACAAGATAAAGTTCGAGAGGACATTGACAGGACTTGTTCCCAAATTGAATATAGGGGCGCCTGGGTGCCTCAGTCAGTTCAAGTGTCCAACTCTTGATTTTGGCTCAGATCTTGATCTCATGTTTTGTGAGATGGAACCCTACATTAGGCTCCATGCTGACAGTGTGAATGAAGCCTGCTTGGGATTCTCTCTTTCCCTCTCTCTCTGCCCCTCCCCTGCTTGCATATATATGTTCCCCCTCTCTTGCAAAATAAACAAACCTAAAATATATTTGAATCTAAAGTGATGAAGAAAAGAAAGGACTGTAACGTAGCCTCCACAACTCTGATCTGGGTATCAAGATGAATGGCAATGACATTCACCAAGAACTGGGATGCATGGGAAGACTCAGCACTGAGGAATAATATTAAGTACAGTTTCAGGTAGTTTCAGTTTAAAGGTCTCCAAAGGATACCACTTAAGTGGAGCAATCTAGCATAAAGTTAATAGTGAAGCTTTAACTCAGGGGAAAATTGTTAAAATGCACAGATTCATGATAAGTCATTAGCTTAGGAAGGTAAAGTCTGAGGAAGCCCCACTTTACAAGTAATTTCTCAAAAAGGTCAGAAGAGGGACAACATGTATTGTACAAGCATGAGGAGTTAGTGAAGATTTTTTTTTCTTACTCAGAGAAATGCTAGACAAGAGAAGACGAGCTGAGAGGTCCTATAGTAAATAAAGCACCACTAAATATACACATATACAGAAGTACTTACCTATACAGAATCACAGGTAAATGACAAATGAATACCTAATTACTATTTAATTCATTGTACTCTATTCAAAATGACAACTCTGCTCTTAGTAAACTCTCATTAAAATAATATTGAACTTGGTCTTTAATAGATCCCTTTTCTCACTCACCATGGAGACACTATGTTCTAAAAGCAATATAAGTTAATGTTACCTATAAATATTTTTATATAAACGTAGGTTTCTGGTAATACTTACTTGTTACAAAATCCCTTGATATCATCTCTCTTTTCTAGCACTTACCACTCTGTAACTGTCTCTTTCATTTTACTACAAGCTTCATGAGAACAAGGCCGTGTCTGCTTTTTAGGCACCACATTTGCCAAGTTCACTGAATGTCGATTGGTGTATTATCAGTTCTCAGTGTTTGGGAGTGAATAAATGAACATTTCAAGAATGCATTCATTCCACTGCTAGTTGAGTACACAGACATAAAGAAATACATTCATGTAGTACAGTATTTAGCAAAATTTCATTTTATCCAAGATTTAGCCATATGCCAATTTGTGATATGCAAAATGTCACAATTGCTTTCTTTCACCAATGCTTTCTGCCACCTACAAGGTAATTCCACTTACTGTTATTCACCATGAAGCATTTAACTAAACTTAACTCTACCATCATAACACTGATGTCATCATTTGTCAGCACCTAGGTGGTGGGTGGAAAGACAAAGAGGTACTGATACCACTGAATCAAAAGGGACAATCTAAACCTCAGGGCTGGAACTCACATCAGATATTATGGTTTAAAATACTGGTAATGGCAATGATCACGTTTATTAATCTCTTCTTATGTCAGGCATAACATGGAATGATATCTGTATGTTCTTGAAATTAATCCTACAGTTTGCAGTTGGCAAATCATAGTTTGAAGCTAAAGAGCGATTAAGTTTCTGTTCAAGGACAGACAGCTAGCAAATTGTTATCTTCATGCACCCTCACATCTGTGTGGGACTCCAAAGCCCTTGTTTTTAACATCTTGTTCCAGGCACCAAGTCAGAAAAACACATAGGTTACTACACACTATAACGCTTTTATTCTGACACAAGGCTCCAAGTTACTTAGGTGTGGTATTGTTTTCATTATGCTTTATGCCATTAATCCACCAATACAAACAGTCTTCTTTTTTGTACTCTAGGTCAAATCTAAACTCGGGCTGAACATTAAGGCCAACTTACCTCACTTGCTCACTGCTACTCCTCCCTCTCCAGACATATTTCTCTCTTGGCTTTCCTGGAACATCTCAGCTCATATCCAAGTATGCATTTACAATGTGGCAAAAACTGATCTTCCTCTCCAAGACAAAGACCATGCTTCTTCAAGTACAGATGTGACTCATCCCATTCAGGAATCCCAGCTCATGTTGCACAACCATCTCCCCTTTGCATTTTATTTCTCTCAATGTTTCTGAAGATAATCGGCACCTCACTCTCAGGCAATCCATTCCCTTTTATTCATTCATTCCATTTTTTATTCTATATCCATTAATTGAATACCTATTTGGTGCCTGGTAGTGACACGGATGCTTCTGAATAGTGTAGTAAGCAACAGAATGCGGTCCCTTTGCCTGCTCAACTTACGGAGTGATCTGATAGAAAGGAGCTGGATAGCTGACTTTAGACAGCATGTGGAAGGAAGTCCCAGTGAGGAGGAAATGTTTGAATTGAGGCATGAGTAAAAACAAGAAACTAACTGATGCAAATATAGAAACAAAGTATTTCAGATGTCAACTGTAAAGATCCTAAAGTAAGGAGTCACTTGGTATGTTTGAGATACATCAAGGCAGTACCGTGGCTGGAATGTAGTTAGCAGAGAAAACAATGGCAGAATATGGGGTGAGAGATTAGAAGCAGTAGATAGGAGCTTTTATTTAATTGCAGCAGAAGTCCCTGGAGGACTTAAAAAGGGAAAGAATCGTGATCTAATTTCTCTTTTAGAGATTTTAGAAAGATTACCCAGGCTGCTGAGTAGAAAATGGCTTGTAGAGACACAAGAATGGAAGAAGATCTCCAGGGAGAAGTGGTTTTGGCTTAAATTCTCAGCCAACAATGAAGATGGAGAGAATAAACACAATGGCAATGTATACTACAGAAATGTACAGCACCCTTGCCACTGAATTTAGTAGGACCTAGGTTCTTGAGCAACTAGTTGAATGAATTTGTGATTTAGAAACTTGGAGAGAAGACTAGGAGATAAACAGGTGGGGGCCAAAACCAAGAATCCCTATTTAACCATGACAGGTTTGACACACCTATTAGATATCAACATAGAGACAAGAACTAGAAGGTAGGGTATAAGACTTTAGAATTCAGAAGAGTAGTCAAGGCTAGAGAACTAAATTTAGAAGACATCAGCACCTAGCTGGCAGTTAAAGCCATGGGACCTGCTGCTGGGAGGACATGAATGGAGCGATCCCAGTAGAGGACCCAAAAAATAGGATTTCTTAATTTGTTTGGTTTTAGGATTTTTATCTATTTCCAATTCTGTCAAAGGCCTATTTTTGGTACTCAGTGTTGATTAATGTTGTTTTGTGTATAAATAATTACATCACAACTACTTCATAAACCTTTTAAAAGAAATGGCCTCTTTATTTTAGTATTGTCCATTGTGCCTTGTTTTAATGAAAACTGGAATTGAAGTGAATTAGAGTGAACTGAAATAAGGAGTCAATAGAATCAGAGAATTTTTGTGATTTAATGAAAGTATTTTTTATTCTTTTAAATCTAGTTGAAAAAAATAATAGTTTTACATAACGAAGACATCACTGCTTCTGAGCAGTTTAAAGAAAAACATTTTTCTTTTTGAATCACTGCTCTCAGCTCCATACCAGTATATTTACATAAAGAACTTTGGAATAAAAATCCTTGCCTGACTGTTTCTTCTTACAAAATTACTATGTCACCATTGCCACAAATACTTGTGATGAGGCAACATGAGACCTTGTTAGAGTTTCCCCAGGGGGAAAAAAAAAAGACCTTCTGCTATAATTTTAGTGAAAGTGCCTTTATTTGGAAGGCACACTCAAGAAACGTGAGAGGGGCACCTGGGTAGCTCAGTTAGTTAAGCATCCGATTTCGGCTCAAGTCATGATCGCACAGTTCATGGGCTTGAGCCCTGTGTCGGACTCTGTGCTGACAGCCAGCTCAGAGCCTGGAGCCTGCTTCGGATTCTGTGTCTCCCTCTCTTTCTGACCCTCTCCAGCTCACACTGTCTCTTTCTCTCTCAGAAATAAATAAAACATAAAAAGTTTCTTTAAATATAAAAGAAATGTGAAAGAAAAGGAAAGTGAGCAAGAAAGGGGAAGAAGTAGTTAAATGCTGTATCATCAAGAAAACTACTACTGTGGGAAACTAGAACTTGATCTTTCTGGAAACCTGGGAAGTATAGAATGAGTAGTTCAGGGCAGAGGGACTTTCTGTTGGTAGCTTCTCCAAATACCACTGACATCCCCAGCCCTTCCCTCAATTCTAGGTCTAGACTGAGAGGGTTCCTGTGCCAAAGAGAACCTACGAGCAAATAATAATGGATCCTGCAAGTTGGAAATTGGGAGTGTCATGGCTTTACAGGTTAAGTTTGAGAAGGTAAGGTGGGAGGCACTGACCATATTGTGAAACAATACAGGACATGACAAAAATCTCATTCAATAATTTTTTAAAGGTCCAACTGATTTCTGTATATTAAAAAGTTCCCTTTACAACTTTGCAAAGAGATTCAGTGTGTCTTCTGTTTGAAGTAGCTGTCCTTTAAAGTTAAATTAAAAATAGAATTACCCTATGACCCAGCAATAGTACTACTAGAAATTTATCCAAAGGATACAGGAGTGCTGATTCATAAGGGCACATGCACCTCTATGTTTATAGCAGCATATTCAACAATAGCCAAATTATGGAAAGAGCTCAAATGTCCATCAACTGATGAATGGATAAAGAAGATGTGGTTTATATATACAACGGAATACTACTTGGTAATGAGAAAGAATGAAATCTTGCCATTTGCAACAATGTGGATGGAACTGGAGGTATTATGCTAAGTGAAAAAAGTTAGTCAAAGAAAGACAGATATATTTTCACTCATATGAGGAATCTGAGAAAATTAACAGAAGACCATGGGAGGGAAGGGGAAAAAGTAGTTTCAGGGAAGGAGGCAAACCAAAAGAGACCCTTGAATACAAAGAACAAACTACTGGTTGATGGATGTGGGGTGTGGAGGGGAGGGGGAAATGGGTGATGGGGATTGAGGAGGGCACTTGTTGGGATGAGCCCGGGGTGCTGTATGTAAGCAATGAATCATGGAAATCTACTCCTGAAGCTAAGAGCACACTGTATCCGCTGTGTTAGCTAACTTGACAAGAAACTATATTAATAATAAATAAATAAATAAATAAATAGCAATGGGTTTTTATAAATCACATTTTAAAGCCTCTTTAAACAAATAATAATGGGGAGAGAGGAAGTAATAATGGGAATGAGAACATGTGTGGTCATCAAATTGTAACCTAAGACTTGAATTTAAAATATAAAGGAAGGCAAAGCACCTATCTGACCATATGCAATTATGTATTTCTTCATTTTAAGATTTAGGGATGTTAGAAAAACCATGCATATGAAAAAAAATGTATGGAAAATAAAGTGATAGAAAAAGATGTTGAAATGGAATTGTGTTTACTTATAAATGGGTAGGGAAAAAAAAGCCATGCTCTAAAAAAATAATAAATAAGTATACTCTTTATTCTTTTCTACCCATATGGCCTTTCCTTCAATCTTTGACATTCAGCGACATTCAAAGTTAAGTACCCTTAGGCTAATTTGTATTTTCTTATGAAAAAAAGCACAAAATCAATGAAATATCATGGACAGGAAGGTTATATTAAGTACCAGAATGGATTCATCCAAACAGCAAATCATCTCTTTTCCCTTTGTGGAGTCACATGTAGGAGCCAGTTACTTGGTCATAACCAAACAGAATTAGTTTTCAGGCATCCATGGTATATTATGGGTCTGCCCATAAGATGACCTAGAAGACATACAAAATTGTTCCAATCTAGACCCAAGATCTTAATTATATGGCCAGCTGCCTCTTTTAAACACCTCATTTACAACATCAAATGATTTTTGAACCATGAACATGAGAAACCAGAAACAACTATGTGGAAACAAAGGACTTACAAATGTTAGTTAACAGAATTTTTGTGTCACTATTACTTCCACACATATCTGGACTAATTTGCCATGGGTGGATCACAGGTGAAGTCTCTAGTAATCATGAATTCTTCAACAGTAAAGCCAGATAAGGTCTTGCTTCACAGATGTGTGAGACCAAATCTCAGCCTTACTGTTGGCTTCGNCCCCCTAGTCCTGTGGTTTAAATTTCTCGGGTTTCTTGCAGATATTTCTGCACCTGATATCCTGCGCTCCTAGATTTCTTATGTATTGTTCTTGGCCTCAGTTTTGTTTTCACCATAAAATGATCCCTGCTATTACTGTCAACACACAGCCTTTGGTGCAAATTATCTGTGAAGCATTTTGAGTTGCATTCTCTAATGCCGCCTTCAGGTTTTTAATGCTCTTTGTTTATTCTTTGCACCAGTTTTCTGGTCTGATGACATCAACATTCACCTATTTTTTTTTGCCTCATACCTCTTATTTATTTCCACGTGGACCAATTCAGCAACTGTGATTACAATATTCAGTGCCACACACTGCCCAAATGTCATACTCAGTACTGACTTTACCCCTGTTCCAACTAACTCCTGAGCTACTAATTTTATTACAGTGATAAACATGAAGTCACGGGCACTATTTTGATAATAAACACCCATTGTGTTCTCCTCTGCTTATAATTTGGGATGCTGTCTTTACAATCATAAGTATCTATTTAAATCACCCTTGTCATTTTCAACAAAGACAAATTCCAACAGGTAGACCCAAGAAACACTAATATCCTTTCCTCTGTGAACCTTGTTTTCTTCTCTCTTCAAACTTTCCTCTGCCAGGAACGTTTAACTGACAGTGAATAATTCTGGGCCTTTGCATAGTTACCTAAATTTTACTTCATCTGAAGTGAGGAAACTAGAAGGAAACTAACAACACGTTTAATTTTTAATTCTCCCACTGTGCCTCTTCACTCCTCATCACACATGACTATGTGTTTCTCAAAATGAGATTGTTTACTTCTGGACCAAATACAGATTATTGGAAGAATAATCTAAATGTAAGAAAAAAAATCAAAGTGTATAATGCACCTGTATGGATGCATGTGTGTGTGTGTGTATGTGTGTGTGTGTGTTTTAATGAGTGAAATCTTGCACCAAATTACCATCACATTAGACATTTGAATAAGTACTGACTGTGTGATGGTATACTAGCACTGGAGCCCTGTTGGAAGAGATTTCTTTGAAACTTTCACTCCACTTTCTCAGTGGGGGAATCCTTTAAGATTAACACATAAATCAAATTTCTTAGTATATGTTACAGATATAACAGGTTGAGAATTAGAATGAGGTCAACTGGTAAATAGTATCAAAAATTATATGAATATATCTGCAGTCAAAACTTCAAATTTAAATGTAAATTTACAGAGAAAGCTTCCAAACTTTAGTTTGAGGAGGGAAGTTTTGATTTCTTTTACCTGAGGCTAAAAAGTATACATGGTGGCATATATCTGTGAAGACCCCATTTTAGAAATGTGTAAAGTAGAGATGATTATACAGTCCAACCATACACTGAATTGAAAGTTGAGTATCTTGATGCTAATGGATTATTTAGGGATTAAGGAGAGAGGACTATAGGGCTGAACAAAAACCATTTAGAATTCTAATGTTTAAACTGACATTTCAATAGTGAAGATAATGATTTTCTTGTGCATAAAAGAAATCCTAGTCAGTTACACAGTTACTAAGAGAACTCAGTTATTTAGAATTTTTAGGTAACTTAGGCTGGCACTTGCTTCTGAAATTATGAAAACAAAAACAAAGAAAAGGGGACCACTCAACCTACATATTCCCTGACATCTCCAATTTTCAAAGCTATTTTGCACTCTCCTTCATACGCTGCACTGTGATAACACTGCCTCCATTTTCAACCCTCCCAGCCTTTCAAAAATTAGTCAAACAGGATGAAAACATGGCAATTATTCATAACCTGATAATAGCTGCCCATAGGCCTGTGATTTTGAAACAGAAATAGTAAATAGTGATCTAGAGGTAGTGTTTGCAATGTACCTTTTACCGGACAGCCTCTAAGTCTTTCGTATTCTTTTCTAGTAGTTATGCGCTTTCTTTCCATTTTAACACTACCTATAAATCAGCACTTATGTATTTTCCTCCTGAATTACTTCAACAAAGTAACTCATTTTCTTGTTTTCAGTTCATCCTCTTTGGAATACAATCCAGAAATCAGATTAATCTTTCTAAAATGTCTCTTTAATCCTGTGATCCAAATGTTCTTTAAGATTTTTTTAAATCTAATACTATATATTGATATACCAGTTTCTCTACCATTTAGCCTCAAGCTGTATGATGGCCCTTTATTATGTTACTCCCAGTGGTAATCTTCACTCCCAGTAAGTCAGTTCTTTGGTATTTCACTCATGTATCAAGTTCATTTTTAGCTCCAACTTTTTGTTTACATTGTTCACCTCCCCCTTGAAATATTCCCTATCTCCCATTTATAATATATTATAAATATATTACATTTTTTAAACTGAGTTCTTGTTTTAAGTTTCATTTGAGAGAGAGAGAGAGACAGGGAGACAGAGAACAAATGCAGGGAAGAGGGACAGAGAGAGAGGGAGAGAATCCTAAAGAGTTCCCCGCTCAGCGTGGAACCAGATGTGGTGCTCAATCTCACTACCATGATATCATGACCTAAGCTGAAATCAAGAGTGTGATCCTTAACCAACTGAGCCAACCTGGTACCCCTCATACATTACTTTTTAAGGTCAATTCAAATTTTAACACTTCACAAAAGTTGTTTCTAGTCAACCAGGATCATCTCTGGAGTCCCCACTCTGTAACCATCTAAATGTATATTGTCATCAGTTTTACAATGGTTCATTTGTACATTTCTCCCTTCCTACTTCACAGGATGGTATTGCACTCTTGGTTTTGTTTACCCAACTCTAGAAGTATCCTTTACAAAGTATTCAATAGAAAGTTTGTGAAACAATGAAACAAAATGGAAAATAATAAAATCAGCATCAATTAATTTAACATCATGGAAACATAACCACATTTTGTTTTCAGTTTAAATTCATTAATGGTGTCATGAGAGTTAGTACAGAAGACCTCCTTTTATAATAAGGGACTAAATTAACAGCTGGAAAGCTGAAAGCAGAATAAATTTGCATTAAACTTTGCAAGGTTTGTAATCAAACTGACCTGGGTTTCAATCTTAGTTCTTACCTTGTAGCTAATGACAGAAAGAAGATTACTAAGAAAATTTTCAGCTAAGTCTCAGAATAATACATACATCATTGGATTGTTTCAAACTATCAATGCAATCATGTGTTTACAATGAACAGCACAATGCCAAGCACAGAGAACGTGCTTAAAAAGTGGTTTCCATTCTCACTGTTGATGATAGTTGTGATAGTGTTGTTATCTACAGTTAATCCCAGGAACATATTATTTGAAAACCACGTTGTTGATACCAACAGATCTCTACACTTCAAGATTTAAACAAGATTGAAGTATGCTTTGCTCTTAAGTATCCAAGGCCAGAAGTAGGTAAGTATTTCCAAAGAGAATAAAAACTCTGCCTCATGAAGGTTATTCTGGGACCCAGGTACCTTCCAACCTGTCACTGTCATCATCCAAGGTGTTGAACCTTCTGTTCATAGTCAAATCTGCCTCAACTTTACATCTACAGTCTGGCCTGAGAGAAGAAAATCAGGTGAAGGGCAGGTATTTGCATTATTTAAACATTTAAAGCAGAAGTTATACACATGATTTCTATTCATATTTCACTGCTGAATCACGTAATCACATGGCACAGTTAGCTGTTGGGGAAGCTGGGACTTTAATTATAACTGACTTACAAATACCTAGCCCAGGGGATGGAGAAAGACCTGTCTAGGGCAGAAAGGAAACAAGGACAGCATACTAACGGACGCGAGATATAAGCTGTCAACTGCACTCTTCATTGTTTGTTCCTTTTCCTAGCAGGGCTCTCAGCCTATTCCTAGAAAATGAAGCTGCATATGGTGGTGCTTCTTGTAAAATATTTAAACATTTTTATATACTCACTTTTATTTCACTTCATTTTTCAAGGACAACAAGTAAAGTTTAGCTTACAAATTTTCAGAGCCAATGGCAGTAGGTTGAGGTAAGGATGGCTGTAATTTCAGCAATAAAACCTGGGATAGGCGTAACCTAGGGACTACGAAAACTTCAGTGAACGTGATCATAGGAAAATATTTACAATGTGACCCAGTGCGTAACTGCATTTATATCACATGCAAAATAGAATTTGGTTTTCTATTTTAAAAATAATAGGCACAGCAGTTGGCCTTATGACCCACAATTTGAAAACATTACATAATCTATATAGGTCTATTAAATGTTTTGGAACTGGTCACCTTTCCCAAGTATAAAAGTTGTGCTTATATGAATCAGGACTTTCCTTAGCCCTTCATTACAAAAAATAATGCAAAGCAGAAAAAGCACATGGTTTAAGGTAGAACTGACCATCTGGGGAATTTCAAGTTTTGTGTTACTGGCCTTTTATTTTAAACAAACATATAGCCTAATTGAATCAGAAATTCCAGTTTTAATGATTCTTCTGAAATACCAAGTATTTGCATTTATTAGACACTTAATATTTTTTCAGGACTTTACATACTTTATGATGTAATATGGTAAAAAGAGTAGAAGCATAGACCTCTATATTCAGGTGCCTGGCTTTGAATTGTCTTTATGACACTTGCTAGCAGATTACTTAAACCATATTTGCTTTATTTCCTGTTACAAGATGACAATAATAATAACATGTAGTTTAAGGACTCGGCCTAAAAATTAAACTATTTGAGAGGCTTTATAATGATCTGGTAATCATCAACAAATTTAATTCATTCAAATAATATATATGGAATGCCAGACGTGTATGAAGCACATTTTAGGCACTAGGATTAGAGCAGTTAACTACATAGAAAATAAAATCCCAGCCTTTGTGGAGTTTATATTTTAATACCATTGTATTTCAACTCTAAAACATAGGAATCATTAGCCTCAATTTACAGATGAGGAAGCAGAGTTCAGAGCTATGCTGTGATTTATCCAACAGCTAATGAAGCAAAAGGTGGTTGCAGAGTCAAAAGTCCCACAAAGACCAGTCTAGCTCTGGCTACTCACTATCCTGCTGTATGTAAAGCTAACATCTCATGTGCATCTACTATGCACAAGGTAAGCCACACACATTGTACACAAAAACAGTGAAAGGCAAAGCACTTTCCAGCTTTGATATGATGTTTCTGGAGATCTTGACTGTAACTACTTTCTGACATTCCCCCAATCACCATGTAGACACAGCCTGAGATGTCTATGCCTATCTGCTCCCCTACCCCGGTGTCCCTGAATGACCTTCTCATTATGAGAAACATATTTATGGCAGGGAAGAAAATTAAGAGGTAAATCATTTCTATCTGAAGTTAGTTGAATAAAGAGGGAATAATTTGCATGGTAAGTTGTGAAAGGAATAAAAATACCTCATTTGCTGAAATTCAAGACCAGAATCAAATCACTAATCATCAGGGAGATGCAAATCAAAACCAAAATGATCTATCACTTCACACCTGTTAGAATGACTATCATCAAGAAGACAAGAGATACCAGTGTTGGTGAGGATGTGGAGTAAAGGGAACCCTCGTGTACTATTGGTGATAAAGTAAAAGCGTTCAGCCATTTCAGAAAACATTATTTTTTGCTCAGAAAAATAAAAAATACAACATATGACCAAGTAATCCCACTTCGGGGTATATACCCAAAGGAAATGAAAACAAGATATCAAAGAAATATCTATACCCTTATGTTCATTGCAGCATTATTCACATTAGCCAAAATATGGAAACAATTTAAATGACATCAATGCATAAATGGATAAAAAAAGATGCATTGACAATGGAATATTATTCACTCATGAGAAAAAAGGAAATTCTTCCATTTACTACAACATGGACCCTGAAGACATGCTATCATAACTCAGACAAACACAACTACTGTGTTGTATCACTTACATGTGGAATTGAAATCCTAGAGAAGAGTAAAATTTACTTATCAGAGACTGAGGATATGGGAGATATTGGCCCAATGGTACCAACTTAACAGAATGAATAAGTTCTGGAAATCTAATATGTTGCACTGTGATTATAGTTCACAGTACTGTAATATATACTTCAAAGTTTCTAAGAGAATAGATCTTAAGTATTCTCAACACAAAGAAGAAATAATATGCGACATGATGGAGATATGAGCTAACTGATGGTAATAATTTTGCAATATATAAATGTATCAAATCAAGGGGTGCCTGAGTGGCTCAGTCAGTTAAGCATCTGACTTCGGCTCACGTCATGACCTCACGGTTTGTGAGTTTGAGCCCTGGGTCAGGCTCTGTGCTGACAGCCAGCTCAGAGCCTGGAGTCTGTTTCAGATTCTGTGTGTGTCTCTCTCTCTGATCCTCCCCTGTTCATGCTCTCTCTCTCTCTCTCTCTCAGAAATAAATAAAACATTTAAAAAAGATTTCAAATCAATACTTTGCATATCTTATAGTTATATAAGGTTACATGTCAACTCTACCTCAATTTGAAGGAAAAAAAAGAGGAGAATCAATATTCTTGGTGGAACAGATTAATTCTTTTACTGTGCCTTTGTATCTAAATATAACTCTCTTGTTATAATGGTTTGCTTCTACATGGGGGGACAGCATACACTAGTGATTAAATTAGGGAATGAATTTTTTTCTAGCTTTGCTATTTTATTATAACTTAAATAACTCTCATCACACATTGTTTTTCTTACTTAAGAAATGATTTTAGGACCTATATAGCATATTAAAAGAATTTTAGGAAAATCTTTTCTTTTATGGAAAAAAAAGTATCAAATGTGAGTCGTTGCTCCAGACTATTTAGGAAATAGATGTTTTCTTTAATTGAATGTCCCAAAACATTGATAGAAGTCATGCACATCATGCACAAAACTCTTTAAAGCATAAGGAAAATAAAAATGTTTAACACATAATAATGGACATAACTGAATCATTCTTTGATAATTTAAAAGTAAATTCAGGATTAGTAATGCCATAAGTCATCATTTCAACATCTTATTTAAAAAATTATTAGATTAGGAGGAGGACCTAAGATGGCAGAATAGTAAGGGGACCCTGGGCTTCTCTTTTCCCTCAAACACAGCTAGATCAACCTCAAACTATTTTGAATGCGTAGGAAATTGATCTGAGGATTAACAGGGCAATCTACGTAATTTTAGGGAGAGAATGCAGCAGATTCACAGTGCAGAGAAGTGAACTGGAAGAGAGAATAGCTGCAGTGCTGCAGAGGGAAGGGAGCTGTTTTCATGGAGAGGTGAAAGAGCTGGAGAGAGAGCAGCACATCAAATTTTCAGAAGAAAGCACTCGCCCTGAAAGTAGCTAGAGAGGAAGAGTGAAAACACACACAGGGGACTCCTCAAAACCACTGACAGAGAAAAAAGGAGAGGGATTCAGTAACACCAGCTTTCCTATAAAGAATGGAGCACGGAGTGTGAAGTTTCAGAGCTCAGCTCCTGGCAGTGCTCTGGCGAGGAAGCAGAGTAGAGCCCGAGGAGCAGGCAGTGAGGTCTAAGGATCCCCTGGGTCATACAGGAACCAGCAATTCCCCTGATTGGGGTGCATTTGGTAGAAGTGATACAGCCTCTCCCTGGACAAAAGACCCAGCAGGCACCATCAAGCCACCATGTTCACCAGGACAGGAACAAAGATGCTGGCTGAGGACAGCAAACCTTGGCACCAGCTGCATGTTGAGATTTACCATAAACTCTGAGCCATTGCCACTGTACAGTGGTGCAACTGTTTTCTGGGACAAACCAGCCCTGAACACAGTGCAGCAAGACCGTCCCTAAAAAGATCACTGCTGGTCCAAGCTATCAGGGTCTCTGAAGTGTGGGGTTTTGAAATATAGCGGTGTCTGAAATAAAACTCTAGAGGAAGGTGGCACCTGGTAGGAGGACACCTTGGACACAGGGGGAAGGCGGAGGAGCTGAGGGATGCAGGGGACACAGGAGGGGTGACTGATCATACAGCTGTGAAAGTGCAAATTTCCCATTCTGGAGACTAGAGAATGGGGTGAAGCTATTTTCACCATTAGCCCACCAACACTGATCAACCCCAGTGAGCTAGACAGCACCACCACGTGGAGAACAGAGCTGCTACATCAAGTCCCTGCTCTCTGTACCCTGCAGGCACATCTCCACTAGGGCAAACCAGCCTGAGAATCAGAGCAGCAGGCCCCTCGCCAGAAGACCAGCACAATTCCCTTCCTTTAGTCTACTAAACTGCTGCAAAGTTTGAGCTCTGCGGGAACTATATCTAGCTTCATTTGGGTGTCTTTGTTCGTTTTTGTTGTTGTTGTTATTTTTTCTTTTGTTTCTTAAAGAGGATTTTTTAATTTTTAATATTTTTTAGTTTTTAGATTTTTTAAATTATTTTTTTTATTTTGAGAGAGTCAGAGTGTGAGCGGAGAAGGGGCAGAGAGAGAGAGAGACTAGGAAACAGAGAATCCCAAGCAGGCTCCATGAGGTCAGAGCACAGAGCCTGATGCGGAGTTCAACTCACAAAACCTTGACATCATGACCTACCAATATCAAGAGTCAAATGCTTAACCAGCTAAGCCACCCAGGCAATCCTTTAGTTTTTTTTATTTTTTATTTTTTTGTTCTCCCCTCTCTTTTTTCTATCAAGCTTCTCTTAACAAGCAGACCAAAAACACACCTAGAATCTAGCTTCCTTTACTTGACTTTTAAAATTTTTTTAATTTTTATTTCATTTTATTATTACTATTATTTTTTCATCCTCCAAAATGACAAGACAAAGGAATTCACCTCAAAAGAAAGAACAGGAATAAATGATGGCCAGGGACTTAATCAAAATACATTGAAGTAAGAAGTACCAACTAGAATTTAAAACAATAAGATTAAGGATGCTTGCTTAAGGGGTTGAAAAACAAAGCATAGAAGACACCAGCTAATTCCTTTTTGCAGAGATACAGGAACTAAAATCTAGTCAGACCAAAATTAAAAATGCTATAACCAAGATACAAATCCAAATGGAGCCCAAAAAATGAAGATGGACTAGGTAGAGGAGTGAATTAGCAATATAGAAAATAAAGTTGGGGGAAATGATGAAGCTTAAAAGAAGAGGGAAACAAAGGTCACGGATCATAAAGGCAGACATAGGAAACTCAGCAATTTATTAAAATGTAATAACATTCATATCTTAGTAGTCCTAGAAGACAAAGAGAGAAAAAGGGGCAGAAGGCTTACATAAGCAAATTATAGGTGACAATGTCTCTAATCTGGAGAAGGACACAGACATCAAAATCCAAAAAGCACAGAGAATTCCCATTAAATTCAATAAAAGCTGATCATTGTCCACACATATCATAATCAAATTCACAAAATACACAAACAAGGAAAGAATCCTGAAAGCAGGAAGGGAAAAAGGCCCTTTATCTACAAAGAAAGATAGATCAGGTTCACAAAAAATCTGTCTACAAAAACCTGGCAGGCCAGAAAGGAGTGACAGGATATATTCAACTTGCTGAATGGGAAACATGCAGCCATGAATACTCTATCCAGCAAAGATGTCATTCAAAACAGAAGGACAGATAAAGAGTGTCCTAAACAAACAAAAACTAAAGAGGTCTGTGACCACTAAACAAGCCCTATTAAGAAATTTTAAAAGGGGAATCTTTGACTGGAAAAAAGTAAAAAGAGCAAAAGCAGCAAAGACTAGAAAGGACCAACAAACATCACCAGTAACACCAACTCTACAGGCAACACAAAGGCACTAAATTTGTATCTTTCAACAGTCACTCAGAATGTAAATGGACTAAATGTTCCAATCAAAATACATATGGTATCACAATGGACAAATAAAAATAAGATCCATCTATATGCTGCCTATAAAAGACTCATTATAGATCCAAAGACACTTGCAAATTGAAAATGAGGGGCTAGGGAACCATCTATCATGCTAATGGAGGTTAAAAAAAAAAGGCCATAGTAGCCATACTTACATCAGACAAACTAGATTTTAAAACAGAGACTGTAACAAGATATGAAAAGAGCATTATATTATAGTTAAGGGTCTATCCATCAAGAATATTTAACAATTGTAAATATTTATGCCCCAATTTGAGCACACGCAAATATATAAATCAATTAATCACAAACATAAAGAAACTCATTAATAATAATACCTCAATAGTAGAGACTTTAATATCTCACTTACAGCAATAGATAGATCCTCTAAGCAGAAAAATCAACAAGTAAACAAAGATGCTGAATGACGCACTGGACCAGATGGACTTAATGGATATATCCAGAACATTTCATCCCAAAGCAGCAGAATACACATTCTTATTGAATGCACATGGAACATTCTCCAGAATAGATCACATTACTGTCACAAATCAGCCTTCAACAAGTACAAAAAGATTAACATCTTATCATGCGTATTTTCAGATCACCACACTCTGAAACTTGAAGTCAACCTCAAGAAAAAATTTGGAAAGCCCTCAAATACAAGAAGTTAAAGAACATCCTACTAAATAATGAATGGGTTAACAAAGAAATTAAAGAAGAAATTAAAAAATGCATGGAAGCAAATGAAAATGAAAACACAAGTGTCCCAAACCTTTGGGATGTAGAAAAGGCAGTCCTAAGAGAGAGGTAGTTTGTAATTCAGGTCTATTTTAAGAAAGAATAAAGATTCCAAATAAAATATCTAATCTTATACCTAAAAAGTTTAGAAAAGGAGCAGCAAATAAAGCCTAAAGCAAGCAAAACAAGGGAAATAATAAAGATTAGAGCAGAAAAAAATGATACAGAAACAAAAAAGAGAAAACAAGTAGAACAATTAACAAAACTAAGAGCTGGTTCTTCAAGAGAATTAACAAAATTGATAAACCCATAGTCAGACTTATCAAAAAGAGAGAGGACCCAAATAGATAAAATCATGAATGAAAGAGGAGAGATCACAACAAACACCACAGAAATACAAAAAATTATAAGAGCATACTGTGAAAAATTATATACCAACAAACTGGGCAATCTGGAAGAAATGGACAAATTCCTAGAAACTTACAAATTACCAAAACTGAAACAGGAAGAAATAGAAAATTTGAAAACACCCATAATCAGCAAGTAAGTTGAATTAGTAATCAAAAATCTCCCAATAAACAAGAGTCATGGGCCAGATGAACTTCCAGGGAAATTCTGCCTGTCATTTAAAGGTTAATACCTATTCTCAAATTGTTCCAAAAACAAAACAAAACAAAAAGCCCAGAAATAGGCGTATATCTACAAAGATAGCATTAGATTCCACAACCAAAGACCCCACTAAAAAGGAGAATTGCGGGCCAATATCCCTGATGAATCTAGCTGTAAAAATTCTCAAAAAGATACTAATGCAACAGTTTTCTGGAAGAATTATTCACCATGATCAAGTGGGATTTATTCTTGGTTGTAGGATGGTTCAATATCTGCAAATCAATCAACATGATATAACACATTAATAAAAGAAAGGGTAAAAATTACATGATTTTGTCAAGAGATGCAGAAAAAGCATTTGACAAAATACAGCATCCATTCTTGATAAAAAAAAAAAAATCAGCAATGTAGGGATGAATGGAACATACCTCATATCATAAACACCATATATGAAAGACCCACAGCTAATATCATCTTCGAGGGGAAAAACTGAGTCTTTCCTCTATGGTCAGGAATAAGACAAAGATATCTACTCTCATCATTACTGTTTAGCATAGCACTGGAGGTCTTAGCCTCAACAATCAGACAACAAAAAGAAATCAAAGGTATCCAAATCAGCAATGTAGATAGAAGTCAAACTTTCACTATTTGCAGTTGACATGATACTCTATGTAGAAAACCCAAAAGACTCTACCAAAAAAAAATTGCTAGAACGCATGAATTCAACAAAGTCACATATATAAAATCAATGTGCAGAAAGATGTTGCATTTTTATACACCAATAATGAAGCAGGAAAAAACAAAATCAAGGAATTGATCCCATTTGAAAAACAGTAAGATCCCTAGGAATAAACCTAACTAAAGAGGTAAATACTGTAAATACTATAGAAGACTTATGAAAGATATTGAAGGCGACACAAAGAGATGGAAAAGCATTCCATGTTCATGGATTAGAAGATCACTGTTAAAATGTTCCCACTACCCAAAGCAATCCCCATCAAAATACCACCAGCATTTTTCACAGAACTAGAACAATTCCAAAATTTGTATGGAACCACAAAAGACCCTGAATATCCAAAGCAATCCTAAAAAAGAAAAACAACTTGGAGGCATCATAATTCTGGATTTCAAGCTATATTACAAAGCTGTAGTCATCAGGACATTATAGTACTGACACAAAAGCAGACACATAGATCAATCAATCAGAATAGAAAACCCAGAAATGAATCCACAACTATAGCCAGCTAATCTTCAACAAAGAAGAAAAGACTATCTATTGGGAAAAAACAGTCTCTTCAACAGACAGTCTTCCAAAAGGTGTTAGGAAAATTGGATCGTTACATGCAGAAGAATGAAACTGGACTGATTTCTTACACCATACACAAAAGTAAATTAAAAATAGATGAATGACCTAAATGTGACACAGGAAACCATCAAAATCATACTGGAGAAAACAGGCAGCAACCTCTATGACCTTGGCTGGCACAACTTCTTACTAGACACATCACTGAAGACAAGTGAAACAAATGCGAGGTTTTGGGATTTCATAAAGATAGAGCTTTTTCACAGTGAAGGAAACAATCGATAAAACTAAAAGGCAGCCTACAGAATAGAAGAAGATATTCGCAAGTAACATATCCAATAAAGGGTTAGTATCCAAGATCTATAAAGAACTCCTCAAACTCAACAGCCCAAAAAACAAATAACCCAGTTAAGAAATGGACAGAAGACATGAATAGACATTTTTCCAAAGGAAATATCCAGATGGCTAACAGACATATGAAAAGATGCTCAACATCACTCATCATCAGGGAAACACAACTCTAAACCACAATGAGATACCACCTCATACCTG
Source organism: Crocuta crocuta (assembly GCF_008692635.1). Taxonomy (NCBI): domain Eukaryota; kingdom Metazoa; phylum Chordata; class Mammalia; order Carnivora; family Hyaenidae; genus Crocuta; species Crocuta crocuta. Next base: position 287,424 of record NW_027530644.1, on the reverse strand, counting down.
TCAGAATGGCTAAAATTAATAATACAAGAAACAACAGGTATTGGCAAGAATGCAGAGAGAGGGGAACCCTCTTGTACTGTTGGTGGAAATACAAACTGGTCCAGCCACTCTGGTGAACAGTATGGATGTTCCTCAAGATACTAAAAATAGAACTATCCTATGACCCAGTAATTGCACTATTAGGTATTTATCCAAAGGATACAAAAATACAGATTCAAAGGGGGGTACATGCACTCCAATATTTACGGCATTATCAATAATCGTCAAAGTATGGAGAGAGCCCAAATGTCCAATGACTGATGAATAGATAAAGAAGGTGTGGTATCTAATGGACTATGACTCAGCCATCAAAAAGAATGGAATCATGCCATTTGCAATGATGTGGATGGAGCTAGAATGTATGGTTTTTAAAAATATTTATTTATTTTGAGAGAGAGAGAGAGAGAGAGCAAGAGCATGAGTGGGGAAGGAGCAGAGAGAGGGAGAGAGATCATCTCAAGCAGGCTCCACACTGTCAGTGAGGAGCCCAATGCAGAGTTCCATCCCACAAACTGTGAGATCATGACCTGAGCTGGAATCAAGACGTTTAACCTACTAAAACCACCCAGGTGTCCCCTGGAATGCATTATGTTAAGCAAAAAAAGTCAATCATTGAAAGACAAATATCATATGATTTCACTCATATGTGGAATTAAAGAAACAAAACAGATAAACATATGGGAAGAGGAAAAAAGGAGAAGAGAGAGAAAGAAGCCACAAGAGACTCTTAATGATAGAGAGCAAACTGTCGGTTGACCTAGGAAGGTGGGTAGGAAGGAGATGGGCTAGATGGGTGATGGGCACTAAGGAGGGCACTTGTTGTGATGAGCACTGGGTGTTGTATGTAAGTGATGAATCACTGAATTCTACCAATATTGCACTGTATGTTAATTAAAACTTAAATTAAAAATATAAAGATGAAAAAAATTAATGTATTAATTATTGGGCAGTTTTAAGCTTACATAAAATTGAGACGTTCTCATACATCCACACTGCCCTCCTTTCCTAATTTTCCCTGTTATCAACATTTTGCATTAGTGTGGTAGATTTGTTATAAATGATGAGCCAATACTGACACGATTATTATCTAAAATCATTATTTGGGATGCCTTGGTGGCTCATTTGGTTAAGCGTCAGACTTTGGCTCAGGTCATGATCTCATGGTTCCTGGGTTCGAGCCCCACGTCAGGCTCTGTGCTGACAGCTAGCTCAGAGCCTAGAGGCTGTTTTGGATTCTGTGTCTCCTTCTCTCTCTGACCCTCCCCTGCTCACGCTGTCTCTATCTCTCTCAGGAATAAATAACACATTAAAAAAATTTTTTAACATCATTATTTTACATTAAGGTATGCTTTTTCTACGTAGACTCTATGAGTTCTAATAAATGTATAGATGTATAATGACATGTATCCATCATTAGAGTATTATACAGGTTAGTTTTACTGGCCTCAAGCCCGCAGGGTTCCTGGCTCTTCCTGGCTTCCTCTTGTCCCCAGAACCGTTGGCAACTACAGATCTTTTTACTGTTTCTGTAGTTTTTGCCTTTCCCAGAATGTTATTTTTTTGAAATCATTTATTATGTAGCTTTTTCAGATTGGCTTCTTTCACTTAACAGTATGAATTTCAAGTTCTCCCGTGTCAGTATGAATTTCAAGTTCTCCCGTGTCTTTTTCCCCCCTCAAGTCTTTTCATGTCTTAATAGTCCATTTATTTCTACTGTTAAGTAATTTCCATTGTATAGATATACCGCAGTTTGATCATCCATTTATCTATTGAAGGACATCTTGAATTCTTCCAAGCTTTGGCAAGTATGAATAAAGTTTCCATAAATATTCCTAATTCCATAAGGTATCATTCTAATATTTTTTTAATTCTATAGTACAGCAGAGACACATACAGGAAGCCCAACACATCTCCATAAATAAGTAAACCCTAGAAGCTGGCTAAAAAGAACAAACTCTCGGTGTTAACCTATTCTCAGATATTTTATTTCACTCTCATTAGAGTGAAGAAAAAGGATTATAAAAACACTCTGTAACCTCAAATTCCAGATAAATGGGTATTTAATATATAATTATAACATCTTAAAGATGAAAAATAGTCAAAACAATTCAAATAATAAACACAGTCTTTCTCTCAAAATAAATAAAACATTTAAAAAAAAGGTGGGGGGCACGCCTGGGTGGCTCAGTCAGTTAAGCATCCAACTTCAGGTCAGGTCAGAATCTCACAGCTTGTGAGTTCGAGCCCTGCATCAGGCAGGCTCTGTGCTTGCTGATAGCCTGGAGCCTGCTTCTGATTCTGTGTCTCCTGCTCTCTCTGCCCCTCCCCTGTTTGCACTCTCTTTCTCGCTCTCTCAAAATAAATAAAATATTTAAAAAAAGTTTTGGTAGAAAACTACCCAAAAGACAATTTACTCTATAAATTAGTTAATACAGAACAGATATTTTTTTTTTCTAAAAACCCATTAAAATTTTTGCCATAACATACTATGTCNAGGCTCCAGGCTCTGAGCTGGCAGTCAGCACAGAGCCCGACGCGGGCCTCGAACCCACAAACCACGAGATCATGACCTAAGTGAAAGTCGGACGCTTAACCGACTAAGCCACCCAGGTGCCCCTCTAACAATTTTTATAAATATCACAGCTAATATTTATATGGTGTTTACTAGGAGTCCTGTTTTAAAAGTTTTTATATACATTAATAAACTTACTCCTTACCATTACATAATGTGTTGATACCCTTTTAAACTTGATTTCACCAGTAAAACATTTGAGTCACTCTGAAGAGGCAGGATGGAGCTTCACTCAAGTTTTGGTTTAGATGTCAAGAGAGCTGCCACCACACAAACATAGAGGTTATGAAAATGTTTATAACACATAATAACATTTTCTTTTTAGGAAGAATAAGGTAGACTCCCAAGTAGATCCAAAAATGACTTGAGACAGAAGAGAAAAGAAACTAACTAGACTTTTGTGGTGGTTGGGCCACCGTGATGTGAGGGCTCCTGAATATGGTTTGAGCTTCCCACCAGCACAAAAGGAGGAAGTCTTCAGGCTTTACTATGAGACTTTCTAGACATAGGGATGAAGGGGAATAGGGCATGATAGGGGTTGGCAACTAAGAGGAGTCAAAAGAAATGGGGTCTGATTTATTACAAATAGAAACTGAAGTTCAGTGTAAATAGCTTACCCTGGTCAGAGAGCTTATCTATGGGAATACATTGCAGATCTGGAACTAAAACCCAGGCTGTTCCTTCCAGCACCCATGCTCTTAACCAAGATACTAATTTTCTGATTGTAAAAGCATTGCTTGTTTACTGTATAAAGTATGGAATTTATAAATAAATTGGGAATAGAAAATAAAAATTATCCTTATGACTCATAAAAACAATTATATTTAGTTTAGTTTTGTACTACTCTTTAACATTTATCCTATTTTAATACTCTATAAGCTGCTTTGAATCTTCCTAAAATACTAAGCATTTTTCAAAGAATTAAAAATTCTCCCTAGTGGTAGACAGAATTCTAAGTTGCCTACCATGGTCTCTAGTCCTTGGTGTTGTGTCCTATACTGTCTCCTGCACTGGAGAATGGGCAGAGTCTCATCAATAGAATGTGCAAAGGAAATGGAATGTCACTCTCATAATTATGGTACTTTATAGAACAAGGTGGAGTATTGTACAAATATAATTAAAATGTCTTGTGGCACCTGGGTGGTTCAGTTGGTTGAGCATCTGACTCTTGATTTTGTCTCAGGTTAGGATCTCACAGTTCATAGATCAAGCCTGGCTCAGGCTCAGTGCTAACAGCATGGAGATTACTTGAGATTCTCTCTCTCCTTTCTGCCCTTCCCGGTGCACTCGTGCTCGCTCGCTCTCTCTCTCTCTCTCTTGCTCTCTCTCTCTCAAAACAAATAAATAAATAAATAAATAAATAAACTAAAAAAAAAAAGATCTTTTGAGCTCATCAAGGGATATTATCTTAGGTGGGCATGATGTAATCATGTGAGGCTTTTTAAAAACAAAAGGCCTTGGCCTTTCCTGAAGAAAGACATTCTTCAGCATTCTTTCATTTTTTAAGTGCAAACTCATATCCCTCCAATCCATCTATCTGCCTACCCCCCTACCTAAACACACAAAGGATCAATCCTCCCTATTTGTTGATTCGGTTTCTGTGAATTTGCCTACCCACTAAAACATATGTAACCCCCAAATCAGTACTTCCCCGATTTGTGGTCATTTACACACATTTGCAGAGTGCTGAAAATTTTGAGTGGCTCAACCAATACATTCCAGGTGAGGTCAAACAAGGCTACATTCTGCTTCTTATTTCAGCTCTCATACTGTAAACAAGTATCCTTTTCAAGGACTATCTAAGTGTTATGTTTTTGCATTTTTGTGCTTACTGGACTGATTTTGGTTTAAAATGGCTTCCAAATATTAGGTTGAAGTGCTGTCTAGAATTCTCAATTGCAAAAACCTGATGTGCTTTATGGAGAAAATGCCTGTATTAGGTAAGTTTTGTTCAGGCATAAGGTATTCTGCTGTTGGCCATGAGTGCATGTTAATGCAGATAATACAGTACATTGACACAAAGAAAGAATGTTCTGTACATGAACATTCTTTAGTCCAGAATGTGCTAAGGTAACGTCTACAGTGCATGAGGACTATGAAAAAGATGGAAAAGTGGTTAAATTTGGGGTTCATGAGATGATTATGGATTAAGAAAAAAAAAAAGAGAGAGAGGCAGAGGGGTCAGCATGTGTGAGGCTGAAAGCCAAAGAAATTTATGATCACATTATCCAGAGTCAGGTAAATGTAAAACCTTCCTCAGCTAGTGCTGGCTGGCTTATACATTTCAAAAGGTAGTAACTGCATGAAAAATAAACTGGCAGCTAGGCAATTAAGAAAGTACTTGATAAATGTTTTATAGGAAAAAGATTATTATGGAAGAACAGATTTCCAATAGTCATAAGACTAGCCTGTTTCACAAGGACCTTGATAAACTAGCCTATATAATGCAAATGGCACTTTAGTTGACAAAAATGTGACTAAATTCTCACAAGAATCTTACCCTGTATTTCCTTTGGAGCAATAGCTCAGGAGTTGCTGATTCAGTGTTTACACGACTTTATAGAACACCCTTATGATGAATAGCCAGAATCAACTATGTATGTATAAAATGTATGTATGTATTACATATATACACATTATAATTATATGTTGTTATATAACACACTCACAAACCAGTTTGTTTACTGCTAGCAGCTAAAAATATACTATAAATACATTGGATCAAAGGCAGAACATTAATCACTCTTAATACAACTTGCCAAAGCTGTTCTTCAGAAATGCAGGAAATATATAAAGACTTTCTCAAACAAACAAAAGCTGAGGGAGTGTGTCACCATTACATCTGCCTTACAAGAAATGCTAAAGAAAGTTCTTTACACTGAAATGAAAGGACACGAATCAACAAAGTAAAAACATATGAATGCATAAAAATCACCAGTAAAGGTAAATATATAGTCAAAGTCCAAATTCTCTAATATTGTAATGGTGGTGCATAAATCATTTCTACTCTAGCATAAAATTTAAATATACATATATATTTAATAACTATAATTGGTTTTTGATTATTCATGTACAGAGCTCAGAAGTAACCACTCCATCCTAACAACAAATAAAACAGAGTGAAAAATCAACAGGACCTCTTGGATCCATAGGAGAGGACACAGGGCAAATCACTGCCTCCAAAATTGGAAAGACCAGCAAGCAGTGGGAGTCATGGCTGGTGAGAACAGGCATTCAGGAGCAGAAAAAAAGCCCTGGGAAAAGAGCTGGAGTAGGAAAACCTGAACTATATTGATGAATTGGTGGGGGCTCAGAGGGACAACTCTGAGTTAAAACCTCAAGGGGGTTCCCAGGCATAAAAGGACCCCTACAATATTGTGAGATTTACCTCTCCTAGTTTAGAGAGATTCCCACAGCAAATATCAAGAAAAGTCCCCTCAGGCTTCTAATGGGGGAGGGGGAAAGGAATCACTTTGAAATGTACCAGAGTAATCTGATCTTCTTAACAAGACCCACTTTCAGGAGAAACTAGTTAACAAGAGCCTAAATTTCTGGGGTATTATCATGGCATAGCTGACTTGGGTAAGGGAAACACCCAACTCCAATATACTCTAGGCAACCTCTCCCCCAACTTTGATTAATATGTTCAGAACTCTAATGGATAAAATAGATAGCATGTAACAAAAGATGGGCAATGTAAACAGGGAGATAGAATTCCTAAGAATCAAAAAGAAATGCTGGAAAAATAACTGTAACAGAAGTGAAGAGGGCCTTAAATGGGCTTATTAGTAGACTGGACAGGGCTAATAAATAAACCTCTAAGCTAGAAGTTTTATGAATAGACTCATGAAACACTGAAAAGTAATGAAAACAAAGAAAATAAGAGAGAATATCCCAGCACTGTGGGTCAACTATAATAGTGTAAAATAAGCATAACAGGAACACAAAAGAAGAAGAAAGACAAAGAAATAAAAGAAATATTTGAAACAATAAATACTGAGAATTTGCCAAATTAATGCCAGAAACCAAACCATCAATCTGGGCAGCACAGAGAATACTAAGCAGGGTAGATGCCAATAAAACCACAGGGAGGCATATTATTCTTAAATTTCAAAAATCAAAGATTACCAAGAAAAATACTGAAAGGAGCCAGAGGGGGAAAAACAGCTTATCTACAGAGGAATAAAGATAAGAATTGCATCCACTATCTCCTCAGAAACCATGCAAACAAGAAGAGAGTGGAGTCAAATATCTCAAGTGTCGAGAGATAAAAACAAAACAAACAACACACCAACCTAGAATTCTGTAACCATATAGAATTATCCAAGAAGTTCTTCATAGAGAAGGAAAATGATAAAGATGAGAAATTCTATCATTTTTTTTTTACAAAACTAAACAAAGTTCCACCATATGACTCAATAATCAGGATTCTTGCTATTTAATCAAAGTTGTTGAAAACCTATGTCAAAACAAAAATCTGTACATGAATGTTTAGAGCAACTTTATTCAAAATGGCCAAAAGTTGGAAGCAACCAAGAGATCCTTCAGTGAGTGAATGGATAGATATAATCTGCAATACAACCAGACAATAGGGTATTATTCAATCCTAGAAAGAAATAAGCTAATGAGACATGAAAAGACTTGAAGAAAATTTAAATGCATGTTTGTGAATCAAAGAAACCAATTCGATAATGATCTCAACTATACAACATCCTGGAAAAGGTAAAACTATGGAAGCAGTTAAAAAAAAATCAGTGGTTACTAGTAGTAGGTTGAGGAAAGAAGAATGAATAGGCAGAGCACAGATAATTTTTAGGCTAACCTAAAACAGAAGCCATGAATGATCTTTTAATGATGAATATATGTTATCATACATTTGTCTAAACTCAAAGAATATAGAACACGCAGAATGAACCCTAAAATTGAAAAAATGAACCCTAAAGTAAACTAAGGACTATGCAATGATGACGTGTAAATGTAGGCTCCTTATTGCTACCAAATGTACCATTCTGGTGAGTAATGCTGATAATTGGGTCACGGGGTATATGGGAAAAATCTGCACCAACTTCTCAATTTTGTAATAAACCTAAAACTACTGTAAACATTAAGTTTTAAAAAATGTATAATAAAAAAATTTACAACTATAATATGTTATTGGATATGCAATATAAAATATACATAAATTATAACAAAAATAACCTATGGGGGGTGTGTGGGGGGAGTAAATGTATAAAGTTCTTTTATGAGATTAAATTATTACCAGTTTAAAATAGGATGTTAAAACTGTAAGATATATAAGCTTTGTGGTAACCACAAAGCAACAACCTATAGTATATTAACACATGAGATTAAGAGAAAGGAATCGAAGCATACCACCTCGAAAAGTTATCAAATCCTAAATTAAGAAAAGCAGAAGAACAAAGGAAGTGCAAACAGAAAACATTTAATAAGATGGTACAAGTAAGTTCCATCTTATTCTATCAATGACTACTTTAAATATAATTGAATTAAAGTATTCAACCCAAGGACAAAGACTGACTAAATGGATTAAGGGGGGGGAGGGGCTTGTGATTTGCTGCCTACAACACATTCGCTTTTGCTTTAAAGGAACACCAAGCTGAAAATGAGGAACAGAAAAGATATTCCAAGCAAATGATAACCAAAATAATACAAGAGCGGTATGCCTCTAACAAGTAAAACAGACTTGATGTCAAAAATGATCAGAAGAGACAAATGTTTATTATATAATGATAGAGATGTCAATTCATCAAGACATAACTATTGTAAATATTTATGCATCCAATACCAGAGCACCTAGATATATAAATCATATATGAACAGAACTGAACGCAGAAATAAAACATTAATATAATAATAGATGACTTCACTACTTCACAACAATAAAAAGGTTATCCAGACCAAAAATAAATAAGGAACAACAGATTTTAACAATGCTATAGAGCAAATAGACATGACATATATACACAGAACACTCCATATAATAGCAACACAATACATAAACCTCTCAAGAGTACATGGAAGGTTCTCCAGAATAGCCCATATGTTAGCTATAAAACAAGTCTTAACAAATACAGGAAGACTGGAATCATATCAAGCATCTCTCTGACTACAATGATATAAAGCTAAAAATCAATTTCAGTGGAAAAAATTGTAATTTTTTAATTTGGAAATTTTTATGGGGAGATTAAATAACAGGCTTCTAAACACTAATGTATCAAAGAGGGAATCAACAAGTATCTTGATACAAAGAAAATGGAAACACAATATACTTATGCGATGTATCAGAAGCAGTTCTCAGAAGAAAGTTTATAGCTATAAAGGCTTACATTGAAGAAAAATATGGATCAGAAAAAAATCCACAAATTTCACACCTCAAACATCTAGAAAAAGAAGAACTAAGCACAAGGAAAGAACTGATACATATTAGAGCAAAAATAAATGAAATACAGAATAGAAAAATAGGAAAGATCTATGAAACTAAGAGTTGGTTTTCTTTAAAGACAAACAGAATTGGCAATCCCTTTAAAGAAAAAAAGAGAACTGAAATAAATAAAAATATAAATGAAAGGGGACACATTACCCTCAAGATCACAGAAATATGAAAGATAAGCAACTATTGTGACAATTATATGCCAACAGATCGGATAACCTAGAAGAAAGGGGTAAATTCCTAGACACATACAACGTTCCAAGGCTGAATCATAATGAAACAGAAAATCTGAACAGATCACTAATGAGAAGGAGATTGAATCATTAATCGAAAACCTATCCAAGAAAAGCCTAAGGCTTCACTGGTGACTTCTACCAAATACTTAAAGAAAAATTAATACCAATCCTTTCCAAATTCTTCCCAAAAAACTAAAGAGGAGAGAACACTTCCAAATCCATTTTACAAGTTCAGCATTAACTACAAGAAAACTACAGGCCAATATTCCTGATTATATGATATAAAAATTCTCAACAAAATACTAGCAAACCAAATTCAACAACATATTAAAAGGATCATATGACATGTCCAAGTGGGATTTATCCCTGAGATATAAGGATGATTCCACATATACAAATTAGTAAGTGCAACTTACCACATTAAAAGAAGATAAGCACATGATCCTTTAAATAGATGCAGAAAATGCATTTGTGGGGCACCTGGGTGGCTCAGTCGGTAAAGCGTGCGACTTCGGCTCAGGTCATGATCTCACGGTTTGTGGGTTCAAGCCCTCTGTCAGGCTCTGTGCTGACAGCCAGCTCAGAGCCTGGAGCCTGTTTCCAATTCTGTGTCTCCCTCTCTCTGACCCTCCCCTGCTCATGCTGTCTCTCTCTCAGAAATAAATAAAACATTAAAAAAATTTTTTTAAAGAAAATGTATTTGATTAAATTCAACATCCTTTCATGATAAAAATAAATGAGGTAAAGAAATGTATCTCAAAATAATATTCCATGTATTACAAACCCACCATCAGTATCACACTTAAAAGTGAAAAGTTGAAATCTTTAAGATTAGCAACACAACACAGGAACTCATTCTTACCATTTCTGTTTAATGTAATACAGTAAACCATAGCCACAGCAATTAGGCAAGAAGTTACTCTTTTTAAAGATGACATGATCATGTGCCCAGAAAATTCCCATATATCTGCCAAAAACTTGTTTGTGCTGAATTATGATTACACACATGTTGGAACTTCTAGATCTATCTTGTCTCCTAACTTCTGTTTCCAAATATTTCATTTCTATGACCTTTATTTTTATTTGATCTTGTACTTTGCTAATTCACTCTTCGTAGGAATCCATTCTGACATCATTTTATCTGTTGAATTTTAATTAGTTTAGTAAATTTTATACCTCCAAGGTTTCTTGTTCATTCTTTTTGAGGGACTAAATTTCCTCTTCGTTACTTTGTGGATAATGATTTTATCTAAATGCTTTTTCTTTATACTCTTGTCCTGCTTTTCCGTGATGTGTTATGCTCCTTGAGACCCGCATCTCTTTTTCATCGGATTTTTTTTTTTTTTTTTTTTTACATGACTGGAGAATTTTCCTTACTGATTTTACTGGGCATATGTGAGAGAAAGGATGTAGAAAGGACTTAATTAGGAAATAAGTTTCTGGTGGGAGAGAGATCCATTTCCCCCTGAGTATGTCTAGATACCCAGGGCATTGTCATGCCTCTCTAGTCTACATGCTCAACCTCACTGCTTCTGCCTGACCACAAAGGCCTCTTCTTAGCCTTAAGGTGGGGGTAGGACAGGAGAGTTGCATACTTTTGGGAACCAATACTCTGGTCTGTTGAAATCCCTTCTTCATTAACATGTGCATCATGCCCAAGCTTGGAACACCTTTCTCCACCCATTACTGGTCATCCTCACCACCCACCCCAGGAATTGTCTTCTCTATAACTTTTGGGCTGTGACCCCTCCTTTACTTGGGTTCCATGGTCTGCCACCTTCCAGTCATTCATTTCTGGTCTGCTATGGGAGTAACATTTTTATTTCTAGTTCTGTTAATGCATTTAAAAGAATATGCTATTGAGCATTTCATAAGGGAGTGTTGTCTTATGTGTATATTCAGCCAGCCATTTTAAGGTGATCCTGAAATACTTTTCTAAGTTTAAAGCCATCTTAAGAAATTACAAACAAAATAATCTAAGATGTGAATTTTTAGAAAACGTAAATCTGCTCTATATAAAAAAATTAATACCTGGATAAAATTAAAGGAAGAAATAGAAGGGAGACATATGAAATAAAGATGACAAAAAGAATTCATACAAATCTATAAGAAAAGGGATAAGGTATAAATAGAGAAAAAAAACACCTGAGAATTTAAATGATATAAATAAACACAAAGGAACATAAAGATACAACTTCAATAGTAAATAAAATATAAATTTAAAAACAAACTGTTTTACATTTGCTAAATTCATAGAAAAAGTGAATTTTAATAAGAATGTTTAATGCTAGCAAGTTTGTTGTAAAATAAACACTTTTTAATGTTTATTTATTTTGAGAGAGAGAGAGAAAGAGAAAATCCTATGTGGGGCTTGAACTCACGACCTGTGAGATCATAACCTTAGCTGAAACCAAGAGTCAAACACTTAACCAAGTGAGCTACCCAGGTGCCCCTAAAATAAACACTTTTATATACTGCTACTGATTATTGGAATTGAACTATTTGTCAATACATTTCAAATTTTTATTCATTTGATCCAAATTGGTGACTAGATCTTTAAAATATGTTTAAATTTTTAAATAAATAAATTTAAATTGGGATATTTTATACAAACTTTATAATGGAAGGAAAAATAAATGTCTAATAATAGGAGGATAGTTAAGTGCATCATAGTTCAAACACATTATTGACTATTATATAGGCATTAAAACTGATGTTTATGATAACTTACTTTATGGGGATAAGCTTATAAGTAGTTTTAAAAACACAGCCTAATTATGCATGTAGTTTGCTTTCAACTTAAAAGAATACGTGAATAAACCCAAAGAGGAAATTCATGAAAATATCAAGGAAGCTTTTATATAGTTGATAAATTTATTTTTTAAGTATTTTTTCTGTATTTCCTACAGTGTCTGTAGCAAGAAATAATAGTCTAATGAATAGTAAAAGAAACTCTTTTAAAAGATTAATCACCTAAAATTCTTTCTCAGCATTCTTCCTTTGAATTTCCTCCTTTTGTATTAGTGTGCTAGGGTTGTTGTTACACAGTACCAATCACGGAGGGCTTAAGATAACAGAAATGTATCTTATCACAGTTCTGGAGGCCAGACATCCAAATCAAGGTGCCAGCAAGTCCATGCACCCTTGGAAGCCTGAAGGAGACAATTCTTTCCTACCTCTTTGTAGCAGTTGGTGGGTGCATGTCAGTCTTTGGTGTTCCTCAGCTCACCAACTTTCACATCCATCTTTTCCTGGTGTTTGTGCTTCCTCTCACATCATCTTTCTCTTATGCATGTCTGCCTCTGTGCTTAAATTTCTCCTTCTTATGAGGACACCACTCATATTGGATTAGGGCTCCCTATAATTACTTCATTTTAACTTGATCATGTCCGTAAAGACTAGGTTTCTTAAAAAGGTTACCTTCTGCGGTATTTCAACAAGTTTGGGGGGGGGGGGTGACGGCAATTTCAACTCATAAGTTTCTGCTTGCAAAGTTATGGTGCCTTACCAACTTCGATCTTCAAAGAAGTGATCTCTTAACATCTCTCTTAACTCTCATTAATATATCCTGACATAGAGGCTTCTTCTTAGTGGAGTATTTCCTTAAGGGAAAGGCTTGGTTAAGGGCTGGGGTAATGTTCAGTAATAGCTCTTGGGGTCAGGCACTAGTGGTGGACTGGAAGACCTTCTTCACCACGTCTCTAATTCTATCACTTAAGAAAAGTGATGAAGTGCTTCACCTAATTCAGGAGAAGCAGAATGAAGCAGCTGTCAGGACATTGGCTCACTGGAAACAACTTAAGAGGAAGAGATTTAGGATCATTGAGAAGAGCCAGTGTGTCATGTTGGATAATATGTCATGTTGGATAATATGTCTAGTAACCCTTAAATTACTTCCTTAATATTGTGCTATTTTGCTTAGAGAAACCTCTCTTGGAATCAGTAGTAACAGTTTCAAAGAAGAAAATAATAGTATGAACCTAGGGCTGGTTTCCTTGCTTTTTCTAACTTTGCATTCAACATATAAAAGGGGAAATACATAACAAATGTGGTAATTTAGGTAGTCGGTAATCACAGTAAAATGCATACCAAAAAAAAGTGTCAAATAAGTATTCAGGAGGTACTAGGCATTGCTTATTCACTGAATGGATTACAGATTTAATCCCCAGAGTAAATCTTTAATTTTGAAGACAGTAAATGGCAAATGTGGGAACAATGAACTATTAATGTTTTTTGATCCTCTCCCTCTGCCAACCACTATTCCTTTGTCAGACCATCTAAAGAATAGCTTTCTGAGACAAATTATGAACTATAATGGGAGGGTGTTGTTGTTTTTTTAAAGCTACTTTGGATTCAGTGCCAGCATATGTTATTTAGATCTATATATTAAATTACATGGCTATTTATTCTAGTTCATTCCTACATTAAAAATATATCTGCTGCATGGTGTTGCATCTACGCACCAACTTACAGGAATTAATTCCAGAGGCAACCCTCTTGCAGAATCAGTCCTACATTATTAGCTCAGCAGGGCCTTGTGGCATCATACTGGGAGAAATGCCCTTTCTTTTAGGACAGTGATTTCTTTGGCCCTGTCCATACAGACTCACACTAGAGCAGAGTGAGTGGCTTTTACCTAGTGATGATTATTTGAAGCCAATCCTAAATTACAGATGTGTGTCCATTCTATTTCAGTAGAGGCTGAGGATCATCCAAATGTAACACCTATATCTGAAAGTTTCTACATACAAATTTAAGTACTATTGTTATATTCAAGCCAGGATTATATTAAAATGCCATTTTTTGTTGTTATTCTGAGTAAAATGAATATTTGTAACAAAAAAAATCTTAGATCTAAGTACAATTCAAATGAAACTGGCATTTAGGAAATATTAGAACTATAAAACAGGAAATCATTAAAACTATAAGGCAAATATTAGTGCTGCATGATTCTCAAAAGGTATTTTTTGACTTTCTTTCACATATATGCTTTAGTCTTTATGATACTGAATTCAGAAAAATGCGGTAAACTTCCAAACAGATGATTTGCATGCATGACTTCCTCATAATGCCTAAATTGTTTCTTAGCAAAGCAACTAGGTCTATAGCCCCAACTTCCCCCCAAATTATTGTTCTGGTATATATGCCTAACTTGAATTTTTCAGTACTTGGTCATTATTGGGGTAAATTAGAATGCAGAATTTCAGGGCACCCAGGTGGCTCAGTTGGTTAAGTGTCTGACTCTTGACTTTGGCTCAGGTCATGATCACACTTTGGGAATTCAAGCCCTGTATCGGGTTCTGTTCTGCCAGAGCGGAGCCTGTTTGGGATTCTCACAATCTCCCTCTTTTTCTTCCCCACCCCTGCCCATTCTCTCTTTCTCTCTCAATAAATAAATAAATGAAAAAAAAAATAAAAGTAAAATGAAATTCTGCATTCTAACTAATAGGAGAAAAACTTCTTTAAAGTCGTTGGCAGTTTCTCTTTCTTGTGGTACAGATATCAAATTCTAAACTTTAGAAATTTCACCAAAACTCACTCCCCAGTTCTTACCTCAAAATAAAGCAAGTAAATCATGATCCATGTCTTATCTTGGTAAACATCTTTGGCTTAGGTGTGGGTGTGGGGTGATGGTATATTATTAATGCAATGTCTTACATACTGTACATCTTTGCATCCAGAAATTTGCTTAGAGATAAAGGAGAAATCAGAAAGGATCAGGAGTAGAGCATACATTCCTTCTCTCTGAAGTCTGAATCTCGGAAACAAGTTGGATGGACTGGTGGTTGCTCCGATGAAATGAGACCTAAGAGGAAGTTATTTGAAGATGGGGGATGTGACTCACACCATTAAAGAGGCCTAGCTCCACGCACTGCAGGACAGATACTACAGTCCTTCCTTCCAAACCAGTTACATTGCATGATTGGGTGGGTCTTAGCATGAGAGGCTATGGATAGAAATAAAAGCATTGCTGCATGTGAACTGAGCCTAAGCCTGAGCCAGAAAGTATTACTTATTCAAATGACAAAACCTTCAACATGAAAATGAGTATCATTTGTTTTCTAGCTGGGTGGATAAATGAAGCACACTAATTTTACTAAAAACAATATTTGTACCTATTTGTAGATGGTATCCATATAGTAGTGTAATTCTTCACATGGGTTATTATATCTCTGAGAATAAGAACCATATCTTCTGTATGTTTTTGTGTTTTATATAGTATCATTAACTGTAGTAATTTACGTGTACAGTAAACACATCATTTTCTTACTATTTTTTTTTGTATGGCCTCATGTTTCATGATGTGCTTTAACATAAGTGCACACATATTCAATTGTATGTAACTAATGCAGAAAGAGACATTTGTGCCAGATTGTTTCTGGACTTGGAAAAATAAGGGTCCTGTTCATAAAGTTGCAACTAATAATTGGAAGAACCAAAATTTAAATTCAGGTTTAGAGAATCCAAAGCGTGATTTTTCCAACAACTTCCATTGGCAGCAATTGATGGCTCTCAAGCCAAATATCAGCCACAGATTTCTTTATTCCTTTTTGACTCCCCACCAAGAGACACATCCTCTTCCCAGTTGTCTAGGTAGAGCAACAACTCTATTCCTCATTGATGTAGATTTGTTATCTGGCCCCTAAAGACTGAATGCCTTATACTTTACCATAAACTATGCAACATGGAAACTTAGGTACAAACTTAGGGACACTACTTAAAGCAGAAGTTTCTAAGGGTTCAAAGGAAACAAAGTAAGCAGTAAGAGAACCTGAAGACTGATGAGAAAGTCATTTCTTATGAGAGATCCCCATAAAAATCTCTAGGAACTTTCCTACTTATAAAACACAAAGGAATGACAAACTGAATTTTGCTTTTATGCAAATAAAAAGCCACCTAAGACCACTTTTTCAGATCACAGGGAACATATACAACAAGGAGAAGAATTACATAAGTCTATGGTTTTACTCTCGCAATCTGTTTTTTTTTTTTCAAATAGTTTATTGTCAAGTTGGTTTCTATATAACACCCGGTGCTCATCCCCACAAGTGCCTTCCTCCATGCCTATCTCCGCTCTTCCCCCCCACAACCCATCAGTCCTCAGTTTGTTCTCAGCATTCAAGAGTCGCTCATGGTTTGCCTCTCTCCCTCTCCCCCACTATTTCCCTCTTTCTTCTCCCCCATGGTCCTCCATTAAGTCCCTCCTAATCCTCCTATACGTGCAAACATATGGTATTTGTCCTTCTCTGCCTGACTTATTTCGCTCAGCATAATACCTGTTTTTTAAAAATACACGGTGTTTGCTTGGCTTATTATATCCTTAGAAAACACACAGTAACATGCTCTCTGGTGATATAAATCAAGGGAGTTATGATAGAAAAATCACCAAGGATCCACAAAATCTGCCAGGTAAAGGTAATGGAAGTAGTCAGGATGAATTCACACTTTAGAAAGAACTCCCCTGGCCCCACAGGTCACACCTGTCAAGAGCTGCAAGGTCCAAACACTTCTTGGTGCTTCCATCCCCAATTACTGCAGAAAGCACCATGAGCATCTGATTCAGAAACAACCGGATAAGTGACAAACCCCAATTCAGGCTAAAGCTGAAAGCATGCTATGATAGCATATTGCTTGGTATATTTAATAGGAAATTAAAAGGGCACTCTGTCCCTTTTGGCCAATCCATACTTCTAATTTTCCAGACATTTCTCCTTCATGGAGCTCTTAAAAGAATCAAATAAAGCTCAGGCTCAGAGAATGGAATTACTCTTAATTTTGACAGATCTTAATAAGGAATTAATGTTCTGATTCATACTGAGGGCCTTTTAAGCATTGAATTGCCTTAAATTACCTCACTTTTATTAGAAGTCTGTTCCTCTATCCTTGCCTATCTTCTCTAATTCCTATGGCATTTTTCAAGACCAGAAAAGAAGGCTCTTTAAAGAATTCTTTGGATAAAATGTTCTTCACGTGGAAAATAGATTATTGAGATTTAAGATTTTTGCCTCTTCTGATGTATTGGTAGTAGTTTGCTGTAGTAGTTAAGAAGAGCTCTAAGGCTATAGCAGGCTCTGAAAGAGTTTTCAGATCAATCTCTGGAAGAACCAGGTATAAGCCATAATCACTGATAATCCTTTGGTCATCAGTGTGGGCCACGTGTTTAACTCAGGTGGCTCTGGTTCAGGCTTGCTGGAACTGGTACGAAACAAAGGCCAAAAGCTTTACCAGCTCTACTATAAGGCTGGCAGCTGGTTCTGGCTCAGCCAGGGCTTAAGAATACAATTACAACATGCACAGGACGGGGAGGGGGGAGAAACTTCTCTCAAGTGACCTGGTTGGCAACTACAGCCTAGCAAGTCAAACCCCAATACAGAAAATTACTTAAGTGCAGGCACATAGCTGTTCTAGGCATCTAGTTGATCTGTTGTTGTTGTTGTATTTTTTTAATCCCACCCCCCTTACCCCAGAAGTGATTTTTATATAAGAGAAAAGGTGTGGTGTTTGGGCAGTATTAAGGGTCAGTTAGGTCAAGACTGAGCCTAACAGGGAAACAGGCTGTGAAGTAGAAATTGAGACTAAATGAGAGTCACAGAAATTGGAAAAGCCTGGCCAGACAGAGTAGGGCATGGCTGCAGGTTGGTGAGCTCAGCACACCAAATCCTGGTTATAGTAAAGACCCTTTCCCCAAGACCAGTTCAGGACAGTTCCCCTTATCTCCTGCCAGCTCCCTACTTCCTGCTAGCTGGATTCAGGTTTGGGTATCTCACCTTGAGTTCCAGAGATCAATCTGAATTCTTTGAGTGCAGCATGCTGGCAATACTGAGAGAATGTATACTTTTCTGAGCTGAACATGGAATGCAACCAACACAGATCTAACCTTGGCATGACTTTTTTTTTTTAATGTTTATTTATTTTTGAGAGAGACAGAGCACGAGTGGTGGAGGGGCAGAGAGAGAGGGAGACACAGAATCCAAAGCAGGCTCTAGGCTCTCAGCTGTCACCACATAGCCTGATGGTGGGCTCGAACTTACGAACCTTGCGGCCATGGCCTGAGCCGAAGTCAAACACTTAGCCAACTGAGCCACCCAGGTACCCCTTGGCATGACTGTTGTGACAGGATCGTCACGGTTACCTATGGTAGAAGAATCGGTTCAAACAAACATCAGGCCTACCCATTTCATGCTACTCAGTACAACATCTCCTACTCATGCCTCTATATAATGACCCTCACCAAAATCACTGTGATTTCTTACTCGATCATAAGTAGGGTTTCAAAGAGAGCAGTTTATAGACAACGGATCCAAGATGAGAAACTGCCAAGTGTCATGGAACACATTTTATGTGAAAGAGAGCTTTAAGCATATTTGTTGAAATAATTTTCATGTACCTATTTCTTAGAAGATTGTGTCTGCTTTTTAATTCTTTTTCAACATTGTCGGGATCATGCTAATAAAATAGGTGATGGTAATGTAGATGTTAATCTATATGGGAAAAGTAGATAGACTTTAGTATCAAAATATGAGAGAGGGGAGTGAACCAGGAAGGTGACGTAGAAAGTTCCTCAGCTCCCCTTCTCCCATGGACACAATAAGTATTTGTATAGCTCCACATAGAGCAATTCCCTCTGAAAGAAATCCAGAAATTAGCCAAACAATTCCTATACATGAGACAAATGAGAAAATACCCATACTGAAATGGGTGGGAAAGGCTGAGCATACTTGTACTAAGTACCTCCCTGCCCCCAGCACCATACAGGTGAGAGGCAACCTCCAACTCCCAGATTGTCCCTGAGGAGCAAAGGGTTTGGGTCCCATGTCTAATGCCCTGACTTTCAGGACTCACTGCAGGGGAGGGCTCCCCACTTAGCTTTGAAAGCCAATGAGATTTGGGTCCATGAGGCCCACAAGACTACAATAATAAAGAATTATTTTTTAAGAGTTATTTTTGAGACAGAGAGTACAAGTAGAGAAGGAAGAGGGGGAGACAGAAGATCCAAAGCAGGCTCTGTGCTGACAGCAGCAATCCTGAAGCAGGGCTCACACTCATGAGCCGTGAGATCATTACCTGAATTGGAGTCAGAGACTCAACCGACTGAGCCACCCAGGTGCCTCAAAAAAGAAGTAATTCTTAATGGGTGCCCAAGCATTTGCAACAGCTACCTCCTTGGGGGGTCAGAACTCAGGCAGCAGGCAAAATCATCAATCTGCCAGTTCTCTCTGGAAAGAATTTTATCTGCATACTTTAAATAAACGGCTCCTGAGGCTAGGCTTCTCATTTAGCAAGCATGTGGGGCTGGCTGTGATCTCCTGCTCAGAGACCTGAGAAGCCAGTGGATACCTCTCCCAATTTCTCTCCTTCCAGCATATCTCCAAGTCACCAGCATCTCTCTGGAAGGAGCTTGTATACATAAGCTTGCACCCCAGCATTTTTGGCCTGAAGGACAGGTCCCCAGATCACCTGGCTCTGTCAGCCAGCAGAGCTTTATACTTAAGCTCACGACTATAGCAAACAAAGTAGTACTTTCCAGGTATACAGAAAGCTCTCTACAGCCATTCTCCCAGGACTCAATGCACAGGGAGCAAGTTAAAAACGCCCATCTTCCAGTCTTTCCCTGAAAGGGGTTTATCTGCATACTTTAAAATCTGCTGCCTGAGGGCCAGGTTTCTAATTTAGCAGGCATCAAGGTGCTGGCCACCAGCCTCCCCAGTAGCTGGGGGAAACCAAAGGGCACCTCTCCTGCCTTCTCCCTCCAGCCTGAGCTAATAATAAAACGAAGTCACCAGTACTCCCTGGAAGGAACTTGTACACTTATCTGGCACCCCACCTTTTGTGGCTGCCACCTGAAAGATAGGACCAGACATTTCCTGCCCATACATGCACCCATTCACCTCTTATACCTAGGGCCAGCACTGAGGAACAGGCAAAAACACCCAGCTCCTGCTTCATCCTCAGGAGGGGCTTAGCTGCATGCTTTCCCAAGTGCTGCCTAGCAATCCAATTTCTAACCAGCCTGCAATCAATATATAAATATCAGCTGTGTTTCTATGCAGCAACACCTGTCAGAGCAAGGAGGAACATCTATTTACAGTAGCATCAGGAATAATTAAATACTCTGGAAAAATTTTGTTTGTTTTTTATTTTTTTATTTTATTGTTTTGGGGTATAAATTTAACCAACAAAGTTAAAGATCTGTACACTGAAATCTATAGGGCATTTATGAAAAAAAAGACACAAATCAATGGAAAGATATTTTGTGTTCAAGTATTGAAGGAATTAATATTGCTAAAATGTCCATACAACCCAAGGAACCTACAGATTTAATGCAATCCCTATCAAAATTCTCAGGGCATTTTTCACAAAAATAGAAAAAAAAAACTTTAATATTGGTATGGAACAACAAAAGACCCAAAATAGCCAAAGCAATATTGAGGAAGAAAAAAAAGGCTAAAGCATTACACTTTCTGATTTCAAACTGTATTATAAAGCCATACTAATCAAACTAGTACAGTACTGTCATAAAAGCAGAAGCATAGATCAATGAAACAGAATGAAGAGCCCACAGACAAACCCACACAACATGAGGTGAACTTGACAAGGGTGTCAAGAATTCACAGTGAAAGAAAAATAGTCTTTTCAGTCAATAATGTTGGAAAAACTGGGTATCCACAGACAAAAGGGTGAAGCCAGATTCCTACATTATACCACTCACAAAAATGAACTCAAAATGGATTAAAGACTTAAAGGTTAGACCTGAAGCCTTAAATTCCTGGAAGAAAACATAGAGGGTCAGATCCTTGATACTGGTCTTGGGAATTAGTTTTTGGATTTTATACCAAAAGCAAAGGGAACAAAAGCATAAGTAAATAGCTGGGCTACATCAAACTAAAAAGCTTCCGCACAGCAAAGGAAACAATCGACAAAATGAAAGGTAGACAGAATGGTAGAAGAATATGTGCAAATCCCCACATGTCAAATAAGTTATTACTATCTACCACAAAGAATGCATATCACTCAATATCAAAAACACAAATAAGGTAATTCAAAAGGAGCAGAGGATCCAAAGAGATATGCTTCCAAAGAAAATAATCAAATGGCCAATGGATATATGAAAAGGTGCCCAAGATCACCAATCATCAGAAAAATGCAAATCAAAACCACACTGAAACATCAGTTCCTATCTGTTAGGATAACTATTACAAAGAAGATAAGATATAAATGCTAGTGAGGATGTGGAGAAAAGGGAACACCTATATACTGTTGGTGGGACTGTAAAGTGGAATAACTAGTATGGAAACAGTATGAAGATTTCTCCAAAAATTATAAATAGGACTACTGCATGATCCTGCAATAGCACTTCAGGGTATATCCAAAGGAAATTAAATCAATATCTTGAAGAGGGATCCGTATTCCCCTTTTCTTAGCAGCCTTATTCACAATATCCAAAGGTAAGGAAACAATCTAGTTGTCCTGCAGATGAATGGGTAAGGGAAAAAAAATGTGTGTGTGTGTGTGTGTGTGTATACACATATATATGATAAACTATTATTCAGGCTTAAGAGAGAGAGAGAGAGAGAGAGAGAGATCTTGTCATTTGGAACAGCATGAATGAAAGTGGAAAACACTATGCTAAGTGAAATAAGCCAGACAGAGAAAGGCAAATACTGCATGGTGTAACTTCTATGTGGAAACTGGAAAAGTCAAATTCATAGAAAAAGAGAATAGAAGAGTGGTTTCCAGGGGCTGGGGGTGGGAGAGAGAGCAAGAAGTTAGTAAAAGGGTACAAACTTTTGGTTATAAAATAAATAATGTCTGAGGATCTAATATATAACATGGTGACCATAGTTGGTAACACCATATTATATTTATATGATTGAAATTTGCTAAGAGAACAAAACTTAAATTTATCTCTCTCTCCCTCCCTCCCCCCCTCTGTCTCTCTCTCTTACACACACACACACACACACACACACACACAGATAAATATCTGAAGTGCTGGGTGTATTAATTAACTCAATGGGAGGAATCCTCACAACATGTATGTATATCAAATCATTAGGCTGTATACTTCATCTTACAATTTAATTTGTCAATTATACTTCAATAAAGTTGAAAAAAATAAGTTAGAAAAGAAGAAATCATGGTGGACAGCTGCTCAAATCTTATAGTTACCATAGTTTAGAACAAATGTTTTTGGGAAAATCATATAGAGAAATCTCCCTTCTGAGTCATCCTACTGTTTGAGAATTGCAACGTTATTAAATTTAGAAAATTACCTTAGGTGAATAGTTTACCTAATTCTTAAAGTCCTAATTATGAATATTAAATGTAAACTATGTACAGGCAGAAAAAAATATAAAAATTATTTTAAATGCTGTATTATAATTTTAATTATTATATATTGCAAAGAAACAATGATATGTCTACAAACTGACTTGTTTTTATAAAAATGAATGTGAGGGGCTCCTGGGTAGCTCATCAGTGAAGTGTCTGACTTTGGCTCAGGTCAAGATCTCCTGATCCCTTGGTTCGAGCCACTGGCAGTCTTCTATCAGTGTGGAGCACACTTCCAATCCTCTGCCCCCTCTCTCTCTCTGCCGTCTCCCACTCACATTCTCTCTCAAAAACATACAAACCAAAAACAAAACAAAACAAACAAAAAACTTAAAAAAAGAATGTGAAAATGTCCAATGAGTCAAATATTTTCAGTGTTCTTCAGTAATGTAATACTGAAATATAAAAAATATGACAACTATGTCTCTATACATTTTTTAATTTACTGGAGAAAATATGTGGCAAAATGCATAACTGCTGGAAGATACATAATTTCTAAAAGAGATGGGTACATTAATCGGAGCTCCTGAAATATATTTTTAAGAACTAGTTATGCACTACAAGAAAAGCATTCAAACAATGATATGTACATCATCACTAGTACTAAGATATTTGTTTGTTTTCTATAAATACAAATGTGGGAGTTTTATTCAACAAGTTGAAAAAGAATGTGGTTTTTTTTTTTTTATCATTAACTAGGAATTCAGGCCTATAATTAAGAGAACACATAATTGAATATGACTTCCTCTGTATATAGTACAGGGCTGGCCTTCTTTGTTCTTTTATATTTCAAACTCAATTTTAACAAAGCATCAGGAAGGAAGTTAGATATAAGGCTGCCTTGAATTTATAAAATAGTTTTCTCCCCAAGAACTCAAAATTACTTGCATTATTCTTACAAGATGCTTGTCAGTTTGCCAGTCTTTATTGTGTTCTAGTATGTACTAAGATGTCTCTGGCAGAAAAAATACCAACTCCCCCTGTCTTCTAATTAACAGAAAGGAACAGAACCAAGTAGATCTATATGGGCTGTGAATCTGACATCCTTTCAGACATGAGACCTCATATGTCTATATATGAGATTGTTTGTGGGAACCCTATCAAAGTAGTCACAGTGGAGGGATAAATATTCCATGCAGTTGCTACTGTATCAAATATAGTTAACACTCTCTGGGTAGAGGATGATGTTGCCTTCAGAGCCAGTTGGTGGACCACTTTTGTGCCCCACATTACTATATGAGCGCATCCTCACAATGAAGATTTTGTAACCAGGGTAAATATCCAAAGAATCAGACACCAAAACTAGTCCTTGTCGTTCATAGATCTGTACAATAAAAATGAGGTTGATAAATTTACTATTAGCCAACACTTACTGAAAATTGCCTGAAAGCAAGAAACTATTCTAGCCTCTTTAACTGCATAATTTCATTTAATGCTTAACATAACTCATAGAAATGATTTTTTAATTTTTTAAATGTTTTATTTATTTGTGAGAGAGAGAGCGAGCGAGCATGGGAGGGTCAGAGAGAGAGGAGACACAGAATCTGAAGCAAGCTCCAGGATCTGAGCTGTCAGCACAGAGCCCGACGCGGGACTCAAACCCATGAACTGCAAGATCATGACCTCAGCCGAAGTTGGACGCTTAACCGACTGAGCCACCCAGGTGCCCCATAAATGATTTTTTAATGAGATATTGAAAGATCACATAATTTGGCTAAGGCTATAGCTCATAAAATCCTCTCCATATGCAAGTTCAACATTGTCCATTTCTAAGTCATTTATGACCAAGGCAAAGAATACTCAGGCAACTGACAAACACACTCCCAGCAATGCACGAAGTGAGAACAAAGGATTTATAGTATAAAGAATTTGCAACAAAGGAGACAAGATCTCTATCAGAGAAGCAGTCTTGAACTGGCACCAACACCTGCGAAAAGAAAGACTTTACCCTTGGACTCTAGCCGATTTCAGTTTTTGCAGTGCCTGAAAAATTCAATTGTATGACCCTCTTTTTAAGAAAAGATTATTAAAGTATGAATAAAACTAAAGAGTGAAGGTGTATATTTATTAGGAATGAGAAGTCCCAACAAACAAAAATAAAAAAATAAAACTGCCAAGTGCCACAAATATCACGGAAGTTCGATAAAGAGCATATCAGTACTATTAACAAACTGATTCACCTAATACTTTATTTCCAACAATTTTCAGTGCATAGTCATTGCCTCTTCTCATGATAGCAATTTTATGATCTAATTTTCTAAAAAAAAAAAAATAGGATGGTAATATTCAATTGCTCTTTTGGCATGATTGATGGAAAGCTGGGTGCATTTTTAAAAACTGTTGATTCAAAAGTTTCTTTCTGTGTCACATTCCTTATTGATAATGCCACATGTGCTTAGAAAGTGCTTTCTCTTTGGAGGCAAGTCATCAGAGAGCTGCAATGAATGCTCCCGGTCCAATTTGGCTATGTCCTCCCTGTATCATCATCTCTTCCCATGCCAGCCTTCACCAGGCTATTGGTGCACTAGGCATGACGGAGCCATGAAGCCTGGTCATGGTAACCTCCATGTAGGAAGCATTGGAGCAGATTCTGAATGAATTCTTCTTTAAGTCAAAAGATGGGATCTAGATAGATAATGAGGTCTACCAGGCACAGATCTAACTACTCAAGGTAAAAATTGGTTTGTCCTCAGGCACAAGCCACCATCATGGGATAGATGTGCACCTCTTTGGGAAGCCTCCATCATGATAGAGGGTCATACCCCAGCTGGGTAGCATACCATTCCCAGCACCTCTGCACATTCACCATGGAGAGGGCTCTATGCTGTGCCTTATTAGCTTATTAATAAAGCCCCATCTGATTATAATATTTTACAGATTTATAGAGAAGTAGAAGGTGGCAGGTGACACTCCATGGATTATGCAACAGTGGAAGTTTCCTAACTAGGGAAATAACTGGTTAGAAAAAGAAAATCCAAGTGAGTCCGAATATCAGCAGTGACTTAACCTAGAGACCTTGGGTTCTTCCATGAAGCAAGCTCTGTCCTGTTCTCCAACTTTCTTTATCAAAACTTTAAGACAGAGAGTGAACAGGAGCATTTAGGAGAAAAAGCATACTCTCCTCAATGCTATAAAAGAGAATGGGCTTTGGATCCAGATAGACTATGTCTGGCTCTACCACTTAGTATTTCTATTAAATAAAAGCAAATACACACGGCACCTGGGTGGCTCAGTCGGTTAAGCATCCAACTTCGGCTCAGGTCATGATTTCACAGCTCGTGTGTTCAAACCCCACGTCAGACTCTGGGCTGACAGCTAGCTCAGAGCCTGGAGCCTGCTTCAGATTCTGTATCTGTTTCTCTCCTGTCCCTCCCCTACTCTCTCTCTCTCTCTCTCTCTCTCATCTCTCTCAGAAATAAATAAAAACATTAATAAACAAATAAATAAATCAAATCAAATACATACTGTGGACTGTTGGGTAGAGATTAAATGAGATATTATATATACAAAGGAGAGTGCCTTCCTTGGCTTCTATGGGTTTACTGTTAAATCCTAACCATCTCCCCTGAACCAAGCAAGATCAATATGCTCCACCAGCGATATAAGTTTTACTGCTTAAACTTGGCAGACAGGGAACCTTGCTGCACACTAGAAACTCAAATATGTATCAAGTCACAGCTGATGTCAATCTCTGCACTTTTTGTCTAATACGACATTTATGAGTTTAACATGCCATGTCCCCATTCTTGAGGTAAACCTCTGCTCACTTGACTAATTCTGAATTTATTCCTAATGAGGATACTTTGTGTAAATGGCTTACTGGTTTACTGACGTTCAACACTTCTTGATGTAAGTGACCCCTGCTACCTTGCTCAGCCCACTAAATTGCATTGTCGTCAGGATCGTTGCTGGCTTGTTTAGAATTTGAAATTACTCAAGCCACGTGGCAATGGGGAGCTGGCTACAAAGCTGTCATTTTATTTCATCTGGTGCATTCATGCTTCTCTTCCCTGCTGGCTTATGCGTCCAAGTACTCAGCAAGTAGGAGGGTCTAATGCAGTCTTCTAAGCCACTTCCCAAAGAGGTACTCAAAACCATTCCAAACACAATGGAATATATATTATCTCCCAGGATGACTAGTCTATAAAAACCACACTTAGTTGCCTTCATTTTCTCTCCTATTCTTATCAGAGCTCTTTAAGAGAGCTACTAAAATTATGCCCATTTTACAGATCACAGTTTGGCAAAATATGTATGGCCTTTTGGTCTGGCCCACTATCTGTTTTTCTGTGACCCAATGAACTAAGGATGATTTTTAAATTTTTAAGTGGTTGAAACATAATCAAAGGAAGAATATTTTGTGACCTGTGAAAATTAAATTGAACTCCATATTCTATAGCTATAAATAAAATTTTATCAGAATACAACACAGTCACATTCATTTGTTTACGGACTGCCTGTGGGTAGCTCAGTAGTTGCAACAAAAACCCTGTAGCTGGCAAGGCATAAAACGTTTACTACCTGACCTCTTATAGAAGCCTTTGCTGACCCCATTTACAGACAATGAATCTAAAGATCAGAGAATTCAATAACCTCACAAAGCCTACCCCCCAAAATAAAACCTGGGCCCGATTGATCGAAGAGATCATATCATCCCTTAACAACTGGACATTTTTACTGTAGTTCTGGTTGTTAGGAAATTCAGTGAATCTCACACACAAAATGTCAATCACATTGAATGACTCTGTTGTCATGTTTTCTATCCTGGCCATAGCAGATAGGTTTGGCAGAAAGGGACCACTACCACTTCTGTAAAATGGTGTGCTGACTATATAAGGACAGCATTTTGCTTTGCTGACATCTGCACGGCACAGTGCAGTTTTGGTCCTTCTTCAAGTAAAATGATTGCCAACCCCCATATTATAACCCTTCTACTGCTAAGCTAACTTCAAAAGCTCAGCACATATGTTAGGCTTTGGAATTGGATGAAAGGTATGGGACTATGCCCAAGAAATAATTACAAATGATTATTCAAAATTACACATTCAGTTAATTGCCAGTAAAGAGAAAAAATGTGATCCCTTCCTCATTTCAGGAACCAGAAATAGTGGCAAAGGATTCAATCCATTAAATAAGTGAAAAAAATTACATCATCATAGTCATTATCTCAGAGTGACATTTTAATATCCGCTATTCATTTGAAGATTAATTTTTAAATCTTTTAAATACATTTTTATATTATTTTATTTGCACCTTAACAACAGTTAAATTTTAGAGATAATGATTTAAAATAATTGTACGGTCTGTTTTTGTTCTTTTTCACCAAAGTGGCACATAATACTTATTTTCAAGAACTCTATCTGCACACATTACAGCATACTACTAGGGGCATGAAGGATTAAGGGACAAGTGTAGATCGCATCCCTGCATAGGCTGGGGCACAGTGACAAACAATTAGCATTGTGGTGATACACCGACTTATAATTAACCACTTCATGATTGGTTATCACATGCTATTCTCATTGCCAATGGTATTAAGACCTTTGGAATGAAAAACAGTTTACTTGCTTTGGGTCATGGCTGCCCATTCTGAAAAGCTTCATCCTTCAACTATTGTTATGTTGGATACTAGGATATTTGTCTTTGTGACTTGGCAGTCACAAAGAGGTAAATGGCCAATCTTGGATGAGCCCTTCTCTTTTTTGTTAGACCAGTAAAGGAGTAAAGGAGATAAGGCTTTTATTTTTTAAATTAAAAAAAAGAAAACCTTCTAGGAAAGAAGAAAGAACATATGCATTAGAACATTATAAAGGATAAAGTAACTTGCTAAAAATTAAAGCTGGACTTCCTATTTCCAGGTCCATTTGTAAGGTGCTTAGAAACTACCATTTCATCCTAACAATAAGCAAAAAGGCATACAGACAGAAAATAACAATTCTCTTGAATCCACAACAGAGTGGAAGACACTGGGTAAAGGACTCCCCAAAGACCAAAAAGACACATAGGTCATGACTCACCAGAGCAGAGACTCACGAGCAGAAATCACCATGGAAACCCGGGCCAGAGCGTGGAAACCTGAATGGAAATTGAAGAATTGCTGGACTTTCAGTGTGAACATCTCTGAGAGTTAAAAACCCTAGGGGGTTTAACCCAGTCATGGGAGGGGCCCCCATAGAATCAGGAGATTTACTTAGAGGAAATCAGTCAGATCGCCATGAGGTGAGTGGAAAGGGAACCATTTTGAAATACTCTACAACACTTCTTAACAGGGCCTGCCCTCACGTGAAACTAGTTAACTGGAGCCTAATCTACCTTCATGTGAAACTAATTAACTGGAGCCTAAACTACTTGGGTAAGAGAAATAACCAAATCTAGCTCATTCTAGCCATCCTGTCTCACCTGAGAGGGGAGGGGAAAAAAACACACATACTTGTGTAGTTCACAGTCCAGAGATAGAGGCTCAGTAAAAGACTGACAGCTAATCATAGGACAATGGAATGCTTCGTCGCCCCCCCCCCCCACACCCACCCCAAACACCTCAGTATCACACTGCTAAAAGCCTATTTACAGCAGTTCCTTTTACCCAGCATGTCATGCCCTCTATCAAGAAAAAATTGCAAGGCACACAAAACAGCAAAGAACACAGTTTGAAAAGATTGAGCAAACCACATAACCAGACATGGCAGGGATGTTGGGGTTATCAGACTGAGCCTGTAAAACAACTAGGACTAATATGCTAAAGGCTTTAATGGATAAAGTATACAGCATGCAAGAACAGATGGGTGATATAAAGAGGAGATGGAAATCCTAAGAGAGAACCAAAAAGAAATCCTGTAGGTACAAACCACTGTGACAGAAGTGAAGGATACCTTTGGTGGATGGCTTATTAGCAGACCAGATACAGCTGAGGAAGGGGTCTCGGAGCTGGAAGGTGTATTAATAGAATCCTAAAAAACTGTATACACACACACACACACACTCACAGAGAAAGGGGGGGGTTGAGGGAGAGAAAATTACCAAAATAGAATATCCAAAGACTGTGGGACAGTTACAAAGGTTTAAGATACGCATAATGGGAATACCAGAAGAATGAGAGAAGAGAAGAGAAAAAAGATTTGAGACAATAATCAGTGGGAATTTGCCCAAATTAATGGGCAATAATCAGTGGGAATTTTCCCAAATTAATTCAGAAACCACAGCATACATCAAGGAACCTCAGAAAAGAGCAAACAGGATAAGTAACAACAAAACTATACCTCAGAATAACATTTTCAAATTAGAGAAAATAAGATAAAGAAAAAAAATTTTTGGAAAAAAAAGAGCCAGATAAAAAAAGAAAAGAAAAGAGAACCATATCTACAGAGGAACAGAGATAAGAATTATATCTGACTTCAACTGAGAAACCATGCAAGCAGGAAGAAAGTGGAGTGAAATATTTAGTATTAAGAGAAAACCCCCCCACAAACCTAGATTTCTGTACCCTGTCAAATTATCCTTCAAAACTGGAGGAGAAATAAAGACTTTATCAGACAAAGAAAACTGGAGGGAAATTGTTGCCAGCAGACCTATTTTCTGTCTTTAAAGAAATGTTACAAGAAGTTCTTTATAGAGAAGGAAAATATTAGAGTAAAAAACTCAAATTGATATCAATAATAGAAGATCATCAAAGAAGGGATAAGTAAAGGTACAATAAAAACTTTTATTTGTTTTCTTAATTGATCTAACAGATAACAGTTTGTTCAAAATAATACATAATACAGCTATTATGTATTCAATACATGTATATATTTTTATATATGTTAAGTGAATTACAGCTTTGATACAAAGAATGGGAGAAAGGTATTAGAATTATTTTTTTAAAACATATTCACTCTACACATGCAGTGGTATAGTGTTATTTGAAAATGGATTTGGACGACTTGTGAGTGTATTTTGCAAACCCTAGGACAACCACAAAACGTATAATTGATATGCTAAGAAATGAGAGGAAAATACAATCACATAAAATGCTAAATTAAAACCACAAAAGTGAGAAAAGGAGTGGAAGACCAAAACAGAAACAAAGAATAAAGGGAACAAGCAGAAAAATAGTAGATCTTAATCCAATTATATCAATAACCACTAAGAATGTTAATGTTAACATTAAATGCACCAATTAAAGACATTATCAGAGTGAACCACAAAACGTGACACAACTATGTGTTACCTACAGGAAATCTCCTTTAAAAATAAGGAAATATATAGATTAAACATAAACACATGGAAAAAATATCCATGCTACCACTAATCTTAAGATAGCAGGAGTAGCCAAATTAATTTTAGACAGAACAGATGTCAAAATAAGGAAAGTCATCAGAGAGAAGAAAGGACATTATAAAATGATAAAGGGATCAATTCTCCAAGAATACATTTTCTTAATGTGCCTAATAAGAGAGCATCATGATCCATGAGTCAAAACCTGATGGAATTTCATGGAAAAAAAGATGAATCCACTACCAGAGTTTGAGACTTTACCACCCCTCTCTCAGAAATGGATAGATCAAGAAAGCCGAAAATCAGTAAGAATATAAATAAACTCAACAACAACATCACTATTAACTGGATGTAATGAACATCTATAGATCATTTAATCCAGAAACAATACACATTTTTCTTTAAGCTCACATGGAACATTCACCAAGAGAAACCACATTCTGGACTATAAGACACGCCTTTACAAATTTAAGGAATAGAAATTATACAGTGTCTTTCAGACCACAGTGGAACTAAGCTAGAAGTCATCAACAGAAAGATAACTGGAAAATTCCAGTATTCCAACATTAAACAACACACTTCTAAGTAACACATGGGTCAGAGAAGAAATCTCAAGAGAACTTTAAGAATATTTTGAACTAAATGAAAATGAAATCACAACTTATCGAAATTTCTAAAATTCAGTACAGTGCTTAGAAGGAAGGTTAGAACATCAAAATGCACACATAAAAAAAGAAAAATAACAAAATTAATAACCTAATTTTCTACCTTAGAAAACTAGAAAAAGAATAAATTAACTCCAAGTAAGCAGAAGACAAGAAATAATAAGGATTAGAGCAGAAATCAATGAAAGTGAAAATAGAAAATCAACAGAGAAAATTGACAAAAGCAAAAGATGGTTTTTTGAAAAGATCAATAAGTTGATAGGCAAAATAAAAGAGCAATGAAATACCACTACAGTCTTATTAAAATGGCCGAAATCTAGAACACTGATAAACCAAATACAGGTGAAGATGTGGGTTAACAGTGGTTCTCATTCATCATTGACCAGAATGCAAAATGATAGTCACTTGGAAGACAGTTTGACATTTTCTTATAAAACTAAACACATTCTTCCCATACAATCCACCCTTTGCACTTCTTGTTATTTACCAAGAGGAGCTGAAAAGTTATGGTCATACAAAAACTTGCACATGAATGTGTACAGTAGCTTTATTCTTAGTTGCCAAAACTTGGAGGCAACCAAGATGTCCTTTAGTGGGTGAATGGATAAATAAGCTATGGTACATCTAGACAATGGAATATTATTTAGCACTAAAAACAAATGAGCTATCAAGCCAATGAAAGACATAGAGGAAACCTAAATGCATATTATTCAGTGAAAGAAACCAGTCTGAAAATGCTACATACTATACAGTTAAAACTATATGGCATTGGGGGAAAGGCGAACTACAGAGACAATATAAAGGTCAGTAGTTATAGGGGGTGGAAGTAGGAGAGTAGAGATGGATAGGCAGGGCACAGAGGATATTTAAGGCACAGAAATACTCCATCAGCTATTATAATGATTGATATACATCATTATACTTTTGTCTAAACTCACAGAGTGTAAGACACCAAAAGTCAGCCCTAAGGTAAACTGTGGACTTGGGGTGATTGTGATGTGTCAACACAGATTCATCACACTTCCCTGACCAATGGTGTTGCTAACAGGTGGGGGTGGAGGCAGGGAGCATATGAGAGATCTCTGTAATTTCCTGTACTCTGTATTCACCTCCCAACTTCGTTATAAACCTACAACTGCTCTTAAAGTTTTTTTTTAATGTTGTTTTTTTTTTTTTAAATTTATTTCTAGGAGAGAGAGAGACAGTGTGAGCAGGGGAGGGTCAGAGAGAGAGGGAGTCACAGACTGAAACAGGCTCCAGGCTCTGAGCTGGCAGTCAGCACAGAGCCCAACGCGGGGCTTGAACCCACGAACCGTGAGATCATGACCCAAGTGAAAGCCGGACGCTTAACCGACTAAGCCACCCAGGCGCCCCTCTTAAAGTTTTTAAATAAGAAAAATTAAAACCAGTAAGATATCCCTAAACTCTCGTCTTACTTTTTGTCTTTGGCTCTTTCTCTGGATGAAACTTGCTTCAAAATTAAGCTATTTTCATAAAGTAAAAAGCAATAGGAATCTGCCTGGTTATGTTTCTTCCTTCTTCCCAGTCCTCTTAAGATTTTGTCTGCATGCCTCTTCTTGCACTTTTGTTTCTTATTATTGCTATTTATTTACTTGACTCATTCTGCCAGGTTCCATATATTTATTGTTAACTCTCTGAGGGCAGGTACTTAATCTTAAAAAAGTAATTTTTATTTCCTCCTATAGGGAATTAATGAAAAATCATTGGATTAAACTGGGTGAGATAGTTAATTGTGAAAATGCACATTATAAGAAAAGGTCTGTGTTTAGTCTGAGAGACACAGGGAAACTATTATGTGCCAGTTTCTTGTATTAAACTAATAGACACCTATCCACTTTCAATGTCTGATTTGCTAATTTAATCTTTTGGAAAGAGAAAGGTTAGAAAAAATGTGAAGTAGAGAGCAGAATTTATTTTTTTAGGAGGAAGTAGAAAAGGGGAAGGGGAACTTCAGAGAGAAGTTAGATTACCTGAAAAGAACTTGCCATCTCCATGGCAAGAAATGCACAGGATGTTATACTGGAAGTATCAGAGTGACCAATCTGAACATAGTTTACAACATGATCTTCTGTCCAGGTAAAGTTACAAGCATGCTTCTCTTTCACCCTGTCTCTAACACTTATTAAGTATTAATAAGATTTAGTATATGCAGAGCACTGTGTATTAGGAGTCATCATATTTTGTATTCTAAGCGCTTCAAGTGAATTTTGCTGAGATGGATAGATAAATATGATTGTTTATTCTAATACATGATAATAAATCTGATCTGAACAGACTGTGGTTAAGACACTAGCAGTCATGCCATGTGTTGTGAACTATAGGTAATCCAATGAAAGATGGGTCAACTCTAAAACATAACATTTTGTTCTTTTATAGGCTTGGAAAGCTAATTATCTTGGTTCAAATTCTGATTCTATCATTTATTAGCTCCTTGTACTTTGAGGTTATTAAAGTTCTATAAGCTTCAAAATCCTCATTGGATACATAGGGATGCTAGCAGAACTTAGCCAATAACATTTTTGTGAGGATCAATGGAAATAATGCATTTAAAATACCCTGCACATTATTTGCACTCAATAAATACTATTAATACTGTTGTAATTAGTGTTGATCTATTCTACAGTTGTCCCTGTTATGGATCTCTTGACCTCTGGGACAAAGATGTCTGAGTGGATAGTTAATGCTGATATAATTTGAATTTATTAACTGCACTTTCATAAGCTGTTATTTGTCCATTCAGAATGCTTTATAGGAAGAGAACTGTCCCAAGCCTGGGAGTCCTTGGTATTTTTCTCTATACTTAAGGGAGCACATAATCCCCAGTCTTGATGATCTTTCCATCTTTATTTTGATTTTTAAGCTAGCTTTCAATAGTATGATGTGTTAAAATATATTTTCATTAGGTATTTAATCTGAATGCAACATATAAACCCACAGAGTTTTAAAAATGTAGTTCTGGTGTGTTAAGTGTTCTGAGGATGTCAACACAGTTACTTACAATCTCTTTACTGTGAATATATGACACTGATTCAAGAAGTGAGAGATGAACTAGTTCAATCGGCTAAAATGGTTCATTTTACTATTATTTCTGAAAATGAGGTTTTTGTGCAGAGCACCTTATTGGCAACTACCCAAGCTTATTAAAATTATCATTGATGGCACGAATATCTAAAGAATGTTCAGAATTCACGTTTGATGCCCAGGTTATTTAATAATGTCTTTCCTGCTACATGAGTAGCCAGATCAAAACACTTGCAACCATACAACTCTGGAGCAACAGCAAAGGAGCTCCCTCGTCAGTGAATAAAGCAAAGCATTTAGGAAAAAGAAAAAAAGAGAGAGTGAGATTTCATTTTCAGATGGAAAATTGAATTATATTTTGATGATCTATAAATGATATAGAGTATATAGTTTCCAATCCAATTTCAAATATCATTCATTAAAAAAATAAAACACATTAGCCTGGAGGCAAATAGCATTTGTCCGAATACAGCAAACTAGTGTACATACAACCTCTCTCCGCTTCTGATACACACAGCTTTCACAGCTGAGTGAGCATATCTATAATTTGGACTAGGCAGATAAATTAACTACCTCTGTGCAAGTTGAAGAGGGCATCTTTCTAGGGCAAAACTATTCTAAACTTGAAGATGGAAGAAGCATGATTTCTCTCTAATAAATATGTCATGTTTTTTAAAATACCGGTCCTAGGAAGTGTGTGATGTGTGTGTGGGGTGGGTGAAGGTTTTGTAGGAGATGCTGAAAGAGGTAAATCATTCCTAAAAAAACAAATTATAATTGTTTATTTTGGTAGAATATATTATGACTATACATTGGGATTTCAACATTGAATTTTGGTAGTGTCATCTTTCCTGAAATCATTCACGCTTAGGAATTTTCTTAGAAGTACTAAGAGATTTAGCATGCAGTGGTTCTCAAAATGTGATCCCTAAGCCAGCAGCATATCACCTGGGGACTTAGTAGAAATGCACACTTTTGGGCCCCACCCCAGAACTACTGACTCAGAAACTGTAGGGGTAAAATCCAGAAATTGGTGTTTTCATGAGATCTCTAAGAGATTTAGATGCACGCTGAAGTTTGAGGACCTCTGGTCCTAATCCAATTCCTCACAAAAAGGAGACATTTGACACATGTGCCAAAAATTATAGGAGCAAACACATGAAATTATTAACTTAAGTGGTGTGTATGTCATTGGTGCCTTTTTCAGTTCCTTGCAGGTCCTGTCTAGCTATTTTACTCTTTTGACTAAATTAGAGAACAATTTACATAGAGCCATACCTGCTCTTTTCTCTGTGTAACCACTTCAAGCTCAACCTTCTTTTGGTCTTTATGACGGATTTGATTGTAGTCAGGGGTATTCAAGTAAGCTCTAGACCAATAATTTGATCAGTGTCATGATGCTCACTGACAGTCGGACTCATCATACGGGCTAGTTCTACTTTGTGTAGTTAGCAACTTGAGTTTCTATTTCTAGAAAAGAGTAAAGCATAAATGCTTCTCTTCTCATGGTCCCACCCCTTTCCACTGAGGATAGATGTTTAGCCAAGCATGTGCTTCTGACTACCCACTTTATTAGCTACTCTGAGAGAATGGATTGATTAGTAAGATTAACCAGAAAAGAAGTCATTGAATAGCCCACTTTTCACTACCATGCAAAAACACTGTGTATTTGTATGAGGATGAATAATGGGGGTGGGCAGGAAAGGTGGGTGGAGGCGAACAGAGGTACTACAGGAAGCATCTAACAGACACCTACAGCTAAGGTTTAGCACTATTTTTCAGCTAAACCCTGAATGTGGTGAGGAATGGCTCCCATGGTATCAGGTGCTTCCTTCTCAGAGAGGGCAGAAGAATACAGTTCAGAATTCAAACACTAAATTGCACTCCCTGAAGCCCTAATTTCTCAGATTTAGTAACTGTATCCCTGTTTTCTTCTCCAAAACCAGAGTTCAGCCTGGATAACCAAAGATGTCCAGTCTTGAAGGAACTTAGTTGCTTGGATAAGCTCCCAAATTAACTAGAATATGTGCTAGAAACCTTGTGGGGAGCAGGTCCCTGTGGCCAGCCATAAGTCTACGCCAACCATTCTCAGATAAACGAGTAGTCTAAAAGTTCCACTTATCTGCCTTGGGGGCCTCATCTTTCTCCTTGTTGGATTATGTTTTGGACTATCTATTGTGGTCTCTTGTTCTATCTCCAGTGTTCTAAGTTTTTCATTCCTCTCATCCTTCCAACTGGAGTAGTCAAACTCAACCCATGTGTCATTAGAAGTGATTCTAGTTTTAGCTCCAGGCCTTAGATCTTTCTTTACAAATGTGCTGTAGTTGCTTGGTCCATGTTTGGCCATATTTTGAAGTATGGTAACTTTACTTGGCAAGTGACTTTGTGAAAATGTCTCATCTTTGAGTTTGTGTTTCCATTATGAAAGGCCATCTGGATAAGGAACAGCTCAATAAAAATACACTTAAAGACTTTAGCAAAAGTGTCTTTGGTTGTTACATTTAGCCTAAGGAAGTTTTGCAGTTGCTACCATCTTGAGAAATTTTGGTAGGTATTATACACATTTTTATCTACATCATGAATGTGAGGAAGTATTTAAGAAACATAGCCAGCATCCCTCAGTGGAGTGCCTGGCTGGCTCAGTCAGTGGTGCACACAAGTCTTGATCTCAGGTTTGTGAGTTCGAGCCCTACGTTGGGTATGGACATAATTTAAAAAATAAAATCTTTATTTTTAATTTTTTAAAACTTGTTTAATGTTTATTTATTTTTGAGAGAGGGAAACAGAGCATGAGTGGGGCAGGGGCAGAGAGAGAGGGAGACACAGAATCCAAAGCAGGCTCTAGGGTCTGATCTGTCAGCGCAGAGCCTGACATGAAGCTTTAACTCATGGACTGGAAGATCATGACCTGAGCCAGATGAAAACTCAACTGACTGAGCCACCCAGATGCCCCATAAAATAAAATATTAAAAGAAAAAGAAAAAGAAAAAAACATACCCAGCATCTTGGATTTAAATCAGAGGTTTTCAAGGAAAGATCTCAGGAAAGGTCTCATTGACTATTTAAAATTTACAATAAAGAGGCATCTGTGAAGCTCAGTTAAGTGTCCAACTTCAGCTCAGATCATGATCTCACGGTCTGTGAGTTCAAGCCCAGCGTAGGGCTCTGTGTTGACAGCCCAGAAGCTGGAGCCTGCTTCCAGATTCTGTGTCTCCCTCCCTCTCTGCCCCTCCCCAGCTCATACTCTCTCTGTCTCCCTGTCTATCTTAAAAATAAACAGTAAAAAAATTAAATTAATTTAAAAATTAAAAAACATACAATAAATAGAAAAATAAACATATTTTTAGCAGGGGAGACTCATTTATTTTGTGGTCACTAGTGATAAAACATAAGGCTAAAAATTTCCATTTTCTCTTCTCTCCTTTTTCTCTTCTTTTTATTTCTTTTCTATCTCTCCCCGGACAATCGCACCCAGGGTGATTATCCACTTCAATGGAGATTACTTTCACATCTGTCTCATTCTTCCCCTCCTGACCTCCACATACACACCATTAATGGCTACGTACAACTGAGCATCTTATGGGCACCTGAAACATAAAACAACTGCACACACCTCATCATCGTTGCCCTGACTGCAACACACACCAAGCTGCTACTCCTTCTTTATGCCTTATCTCAGGTAAGAAGACCATGAGGCCTTCCAAGCGAAAACCTCAGACATATCCAACACTCTCCCCTTTCTTTCAGTAAAAGTCATATATTTGGTTATCACGTTTTTATTCTACTTCCAAATTATTTAGCCATTTGGTTCCCTCTTATTCATCCTCCAGTACCTCTGCATTAGTTCTTGACCCACTAACAGTTTCTTTTATTTACTACAATAGCCTCAAAGTTGAACCCCATGTCTCCACATTTCTTCCCACCCAATTCTCAGCATCACTTCCTGGGACTTCTTTTTGCAAAATCACCATCATTATCATCATCCTCATCCTCATCCTCAATTACAATAATAGTAAAGGCCGGTCCCCCACATTTAAGAGACTTCAAAGATTTCTCATTGCTTCCAAGATGAAGTCTAAACTTTAGTTTGACACAAAAGATACATAGTTTGGCTCTAAACCTACTTTTCTGACATTTACTGTTCCTTCTTTGCCTCCATAAACACTCAGATCAATCCACAAAAACTTCTTCATTGTTTTAGAAAAATGGCATGCCTTTTATACATTTCTTTCTCTGTTATATGCTTTCTCTGTGTCTAGAATATATCCTCTACCTCATTTTACTGACATTCGATATTTCCACTGTGACTTCTCACATGCAATTCTGTTTTTTTTGTGACTCTTTCCTCACTAAACTGTGTTCCTGGAGGGAAGGGAATATAAGT
Source organism: Crocuta crocuta (assembly GCF_008692635.1). Lineage (NCBI taxonomy): Eukaryota > Metazoa > Chordata > Mammalia > Carnivora > Hyaenidae > Crocuta > Crocuta crocuta. Next base: position 248,450 of record NW_027530644.1, on the reverse strand, counting down.
AAACTACAGGCATCTAGCAAACAATAGACATTTAATTTCACTGACTGAATACCTAAATGAATCCAAGGCAAATGCATAGTAATTACATCTATAAATAAGGATCTTTGTGATTTTAGAATAAGGTTGATAAATCAGTGAACATTTAAGAAAGAATGAAAAATCTGGAAAGATACCATTTATTCTTCTCTCTTACTTGCAGAATGAGGAAAATCTTGATTCTACATCAAAAGCATCCCAGAGAATGCTACTTTATATTCCTATCAAAGAAATTATGTCATAGATATATGACACGTGTATAATACCTATTCCATCTCCCATGAGTAATGTCAGGCACACTTCTTCTAAGTGAAAGATAGATGGTGACCATGAATGACACACAGAAACATATTTTTAGGTCTTTGATGATATTAAGGAATAATTGATAATGGTATTGTAGTTACATTAGAAAAAAATCCTTAAATTTTAGTGATACAGAGTGAAAACACAGGTATGACAGCAAAGAATGCTTCCAAAATAATATGAAATGGTGAAGTAGAGTGTGTTTATGGCAGCTTTAGCTTCTGTGGATGGGTGTTTAGAGCAGATGATGGATAATGAGCATTTATTAAAATATCTGTCCACCTTTGTATGTGTTTGAAATTCTCTCAATATGGAAAAATAATTTTCCCTCATGACCAGTGTCTAACCAGTTGTGAACAATTAAAGTGACATTAAATAATCGTTATTGCTACTTGTGATCCACTTAGCACTTTCTATTTTATTCTCCTCTATTCTATTTAAAAAAAACATAATGATTTTGAAAAAAAACATGAGGGGTGCCTTGGTAGCTCAGTCGGTTAAGTGTCTGACTTTGGCTCAGATCATGATCTCATGGTTCGTGGGTTGGAGCCCTGCTTCAGACTCTGTGCTGACAGCTCAGAGCCTGCTTCAGATTCTGTGTCTCCCTCTCTCTCTCTGCCCCTCCCCCATTCTCACTGTGTCTCTCTCTCAAAAATAAATAAACACTAAAAAATTTAAAGAAAACAATGATGATACACTAAATTTATTTGTTTTTGTTAACCGGTAATGGGAAACATGGTTTTGTACACTGGAATAGTTCTTCATGTATTAATCTCTCCTGTGTCCAATGCTCACTTTAGGAGTCTTCTCATATTAAATATCAACCTTCTCCTAAGGCTCCAGACTTTGAAGCACCTCATCTCTAATTTTGTCACATAGCAAATTTTGGCATCTTAAAAAAAGTGACATCTTAAAATTATGTTCCTAACTATATCCTTGAACTGAAACATTACTTGTAATAAAACAGTGTTCCAGGTGATAAAACTGTATTCTTTATTCGGTCTTTTCCCTGGTGTAAAAGGAGAGTCCTCTTGAACATACGCTCTTCCCTATGTTCTACTCTGTGTGTAAGCATCTGTACTCTCCTTGTTTTCCTGGCCTTTCTAGCATTATGTTCTGATGATTCCTTAGCTTTACAACCATAAATAAATGTCCAGATTCATAGACTCTCCAGGCATCCAAGTCATTCCCTGGCTTATGTTTATATGGCCTATTTTTCAGATTTTTAAAAACTGAATGTCATTCTGTGTTTTTAAATACTTTTCCATTTATCAAGGTCATTTGCAATCTTATTTTCTATGGCACAAGCTGGGCCTCCTGGGATAGTGCCATCCACAAAAAATAAATACATTTTATACTGCAGCATTCTGCTGGATGATAAAGTTGAATATTATAAAGTCCCACTGAACCATCATTTTTACTGTCACCTCAACATAGTGACACTTTATTTCAAGCCCCAAACCTATTTTAACTGATCAGATAAATGTAATAAATAATGAACAACTGAGCACCACTAAGTTCTTGAGAGTAAGCCACATAGATTATCTAAAAAGTGACAAATGTAACAGTTTGGGGGTGATTTAATAGACATTCATTTACAGTACTCCATTTAAGAACCATAAGGCTTGGTAAAAATATATAAACTTACACGTTGTGCTATTGTCTCTCACCTTCTATAATTGTTCTTATGTATTTACATAATTTCCACAAATGTATGTTATAATCCTTGAGACCTTTACTCCCTAATATGAAAGGTGGTGTTTGATGTATAATGATGTAATTTAATATTATGCATAATGAATTAAAATCCAACTCATCCTATCTCTTTAGTATTCTGACATAGGAAGATAGAAAGACAAATAATTTCCAGGCATAGAAAAAAAATGGTTTCTTAAATACTTGAAAAAATGCACCTACAAATCGTTTCTGGTGATTATAAACTGAGTAATATTAAGAAAAAAAAACCTCGGAAAACAAAGAAAACTTGAGTTAGAAGTTCCTGCAGACAAGGGGTGCCCGGGTGACTCAGTTGTTAAGGCATCCAACTCTTTTATTTATTTTTTTAATAGTTTATTGTCAAGTTGGTTTCCATATAACACCCAGTGCTCAGCCCCACAAGTGCCCTCCTCCGAGGGCATCCAACACTTGATTTCAGCTCAAGTCATGATCTCACAGTTTGTGAGTTCGAGCCTCACATAGAGCTCTATACTGACAGTGTGGAGCCTGCTTGGGATTCTCTCTCTCCCTCTTTCCCTGCCCCTCCTCTGCTCTCTCTCTCAAAATAAACTAAAATATTAAAAAATAAAACATTAATTAAAAATTACTGAAATTACAACTTCTGGTTTCGATGTGGTCATGTTTCTCCAGTATTACCTCAACGCTGAAGAGGATTGACCCTCTGGGATAACAGAGCTGTTTGGTTCATCCTTCCTGGTTCTCCTCAGGTGATGTGAGGCAATCATGGCAGCATCCCCTTTAAGGGAACCAGTTTGAATCTTCTTTCTACATTTTAAATCACCATCAGGTTATTAAAATGATTTGGGAAAAATAAAAGATACGCTTGAATTTGGAGAAGTCAATATACTAGCTAGATGTAGAAAAGTATGCAACTAATCTAAAATCCATAATTTAGTGTGGATAAGGATCAAGCCTGGTCGCCACACTTTAAATGCACATTTTGCCACTAACCAAACTGAGATAGTCTGTCGGAATCCCAAACATTCTTAGGATTCCCTGGTTTGAGATAAAGATAAATTAGAACTGGCCTCGCAAGTTCATTATACATTGAGAAATCTCACAATCTCTAAAACTATTGTGTTTAGGAGTCCAATTAGAGGAAATGGGATTCTGGTTTTTGGCAAATGTAACAGCTGTTAACTCCATGCAAGGGACAGAAAGCCTGAGCACAACCTGGGCAGCAAGATGAGCTGGAGCAGCACCTGCTGTCTGTGGGACTGCCATACACTCTCCCCCTCCCCATCATTCCATTCTAGCCAGTCTGTAACCTCTGGTTTTCTTTTTAATTTTTTTAATGTTTATTATTTTAAGAGAGAGACCAAGCATGAGAGGGGGAGGAGCAGAAAGAGAGGGAGACACAGAATTCAAAGAAGTCTCCAGGCTCTGAGCTGTCAGCACAAAGTCTGGTGCAGGGCTCAAACCCATGGACTGTGAGATCATGACCTGAGCTGAAGCTGGATGTTTAACCAACTGAGTCATCCAGGCACCTCAAGCCTCTAGTTTTCGATTTCTTGAAACTCACTAAAATAACTTGTAAGCTAGATGACACTTAAACATCTATTTTACCTTCACATGTTTAAAGTTTTAATTTGCAACCTCTGAAAATCAACCTCTTACTCAAACTTTGAGTTCACCGGAGAACACTAAGAGTTTAAAACTTATTATTACCTTTATCCAAGTAAACTCATTTAAAAAATGCTGGTCCTACTATGCTGATATTTACCTTGTGCCCTTTTTCAAGTGAATCCAAATTACAAGGTCTTTATTATTCAAATACATCGACAAAGTACCAAATAATTATTTTCATGTATTATAAAGGGAATCAAGCACAAAGAAGTTCATTGTCAAAAAGCAGTTTGTCAGAAGATAGAAGTACATTCAGCTGTTCACTTTGCCTCTGCTCTTCCTTTTATGTTTATCTAATTTTATTTTAAAGCAATGCCTTTCATCTTATCATGATTAGAATGCAAAATATTCTCAAGTTTTTCCTCTCGAAATCAAATGAGATTAGCACTTACAGTCAGTCCCTTCCCTGTGCCAAGCACTGTGAAAACACTTGATAAAACAAAAGTTGTTTAACTCTGAATCACATAAAACACATTTTAAAAAATGCTTTGCAAAGCTAAATTCACATTATGTTCTACTTAAATTAGCAAAGCAAATAATGGAATTTTCTTTTGTCTTTAAAAAGCAGTATTATATTCTGCTTGGGGGAGAACACACACACAAAAAAAACAAGTGTTGGCTCCCCTGTGCACTAAAATGAGCAGGTGACTGATGTCAGCCTTCTGTAAACGGTCTCAAGTGATTTCAACAAGATACTAAAAACAGGAAGAACCAGAAAACCAGTTAAGCAGAGACATGCAGGCAATATTTTTGAATAACCACATATGACAAAAACATAATGTATGAAGAGGACCTAAGATGGTCTTTCTCCGTCTATGTGGAAATCAGAAAACCCTAAGTTGTAAAACTGTACAACTCTAAAAGGTACAACTCTAACCAGCTATACCTTGTGGCACAAGTATTTGGAGAATTGCTTTCAAGCATGTGTCTTCTCTTCCCGGATTTGTATATATAGCCTCCTGTAGCTAACGAGCTTTGGAACAGTTCCCCAAAGCAATCTTAAATACTGTTTCCTGGGCTATGGTCCTCAGTAAGACAATGAATACAGCATTTACTAACCCATTTTAAGTTTGGCTTGTTTTCAGTTGACAATCTGACAACCAGGAAGGGACCCCAGAAGAGACAACCACTTTTTTATCTTGACTCCACAGGGAAACGGATGGTCTCCTGTGCCCAACAGTCTCCTTAGAGGCAGTACAATAAATAGACTAAGTTCTTCCTGGGATCTGGACCTCCCAACTTGGTAGATTAGATGTCCAGAGCTTTATTCATTGTTGTTCCTTTTCTTTCTTCTGCAAAGTCAAGAAAAGATGTCACTGTGTGTGACACAAGTTTCAGGTCTTAACTGTTCTTTCTCATGCAGTCAGGAAAGAGAGCCATTTTGTGCATAACACAGGGTCCTTGACCCATCCGTTGTCTCCTTCCTCCTGCATAAGTCAGAAGGAGGGCGGTTATGTGTGGAGCACAGGCTGCGGTTTTGTTGAAGGGACAAATTTTAATCTTCATCCAGAAATTAAAGATTCTTATAATTTTGGCAATTTGAATACTCAGCGCTACAATGATATACATGAGATTCTGAAGAAATCCAGACACAAGGGCCAGGAGCTCCTCTCACTGGAGAGGGCAGAGGTCAGCCTTATGCACTGCAGGTGTCTCATGGGGATTCCCATTCACAATACAGATAATTTAGCTGCTCTGCAGAGGGAAGCGTGAGAAAGTAGGTTGCTCAGCATTCGGAGCACTACTGATTTCACCAGGCTAACTGGAGAGAAAACTGGGACACATCCCTGCTTGGGATTCTCTCTCTCCCTCTCTCTACCCCTCTCTTGCTCTCAAGGGCATAGGCAGTGGTGGTGGGGGTTCTCTCTCTTAAAATAAATGAAGAAACCTGGGGTGCCTCAGTGGCTTTGTAGGTTAAGCGGCAGACTTCAGCTCAGGTCATGATCTCCTCAGTTTGTGAGTTAGATTCCAACCCCCCCCACCCCCAAACTCCAACCCCTGACAGGCTCTGGAGAGCCTGCTTTGGATTCTGTGTCTCCATCTCTCTCTGCCCCTCCCCTGCTCTGTCTCTCTCTCTCTCAAAAATAAACATTAGAAAAATATTTTTAATAGATAAAAGCTTAAAAATACCAATTGCAGTTTGTTGGTTTAATTTAAATATGGGTTTTTAAAGAGCTGTCAACATTAAATATAATACTTGTATCCTACCCAGGTTTACTAAAACTCAAATAAGCTCATCTTTCCTCTGTTACAGAATTTATCAGCAAGAAAGATAATTTAAAAATGACAGCTGATAAACATCACAAAAATTTTTAATTAAGAATAAGTGGATTAAAATTGATATAAAAGTTTATAAATTTTTCAGCAATATTTGTGTCTGCTTAAAATATTTTTCCCTGATTTTTTTTGGGGGGTAACTTAAAACCTCAGAGTTTTGCTAAGTTATATTATATGAAGGATAGTCATTAAATACCTACATCATTTTCAAATAAGATAAGATACTGAAACATTAATTACTAACATAGGTTAGTTATCTATCTTTGACTTTCTAATACAGAGAAACTAAAGATACTTGGGTCTATTAATAAACATATTTTGTACAATGGTGATACATTTGCTACAAGAAGGCATGTTTTGAAAATGTATTAAATGTATTCATAAATTTGTTCATCTAAAGAATACTGGTATAACAAACAGCTCACAATTGCTTGCTACTTGAGTTTTCACTAGAAACTAAGATTTCTAAAAGCTAAGAACTCTAATAAATGTGGGGTGGCTGCGTGGCTCAGTCGGTTAAGCGTCTGACTAAGGATCAAGTCATGATCTTGCGGGTCCATGAGTTTGAGCCCTGGCATCTGACGCTATACTGAGAGCTCAGAGTCTGGAGCCTGCTTAGGCTTCTGTGTCTCCTCTCTCTGCCCCTCCCCGCACAACGCTCTTTCTTTCCCTCTCTCGCTTTCTCTCTCTCTCTCAAAAATAAATGAACATTTTTTTTTTTAATTAAAAAAAGTGAATTCTAATAAATATAATTAAGGTGAATGGACATAATAAGGGAAAACTCTATGCAAGAAAAGTGAGATATGTGCTTTTGGTATAAAAAACAAAATGGTATGAGGAATGGGAATGCATTTTTGTGGAGGGAAAAGAAAGTAATTTTGTCCTAAAGTGAGACTACATAAGGAGAGAAAACTTAGGACAAAATCTGAACATAAAAGAAAACAAAACAAAACAAAAAGAAAGAAAGTTGTAGAAAGTTTGTAAAAAGGGAACCTTTGGAAAAGAATTTTATGTATGGTCCATAGTGTCTAAGATTAGAACAAATTGATATAAAATTTATATTGACTTATTAATATCAAAAGTACATTGGTATAAGATTGGAATTTTTTTTTGTCTGTTAAGATGACAGTTTTCTTAGATTATTAGTCTATTCTTAATGGAAACTATAAACAAAGGTTTTTCTTTATATTTAATGTAGTCATCCAGGAAAAGTTTCTGTTTTGTCTTTATGAAATAAATCTTCAATCACTTAAGAAAACTGAGTCTTCTAAATATTAAAAGAGCTAAGTTTTGCTAACAACTATATAACTTCCGTATTTGCCTTTAAAATCTCTTATTCCCACCTTGGTTAAATAGATAATTAAGTATTCAGTTTTGATCTATATCTCTATTTAGGCATGTCCTTTAAAACTCTCTAATATTTTTGACAAACTTCACAAAATTGAAATTTTAAATGAAGTATTTTTGACTAATTAGGATTGTTTATTTGGTTTGTTAAATTACATCAGAAGAGGGGCGCCTGGGTGGCTCAGCTGGCTAAGCGTCCGACTTCATCTCAGGTCATGATCTCATGGCTCATGTGTTCGAGCCTCGTGTCCGGCTCTGGGCTGACAACTAGCTCAGAGCCTGGAGCCTGTTTCAGATTCTGTGTTTCCCTCTCTCTCTGACCCTCCCCTTTTCATGATCTCTCTCTCTCAGAAATAAAGTTAAAAAAACATAAAAAAATTGCATCAGAAGTATTGTCAGGTAAATGATGATAAACCTTTTTAGATTATATTGTATGGGTGAATGCTATTGATATAATTGTTCTAGAAATTATATGAAATTTCTGAAGTTTTGTTATGGCTTGGTATAACGTTATCACTTGTAATTCTAATTACTGAAATATTGCATGTCACAGAAATAACCAGATGTCCTTGCCAAATGCATTATAATAAACTCTCATCAGATATTTAACCTTGGCCATTTTTGAGTCCTTTGCAATTTACCATTATTGTTTTTGCTCTGATGCTCTTGCAAATGTATTTCAGCTTCAAGGATATTCATAGAAAGGACGTTTGACAAATACAGATGGTATCTCATACCCTTAAGATCATAAAACAACACTGGGTAAAGACTTGCAGGAACCAGTGGGAAACCTGGATTCAAATAGAACAAGAATTAACAACATGACAGTGAATGATCTGAGGAAGATGATTATAACTTTAGGACTTTTGTTTGAAATATTTACTGGTTCTATAATATTTGCTCTACCAGATTTAAGGAAACTTTTTCTCTTAAGATATCTATGGCTTGGGGTGCCTGGGTGGATCAGTTGGTTAAGCGTCTGACTTCAGCTCAGGTCATGAACTCACGGTTTGTGGGTTCAAGCCCCGCATCAGGCTCTGTGTTGACAGCTCAGAGCCTGGAGACTGTTTCAGATTCTGTGTCTACCTCTCTCTCTGACTCTCCCTTGCTCATGCCCTCTCTCCCAATCTCTCTCTCTCTCTCTGTCAAATAAAAAAAAAAAAAGATATCTATGGCTTACAGAAATTTGGCAAAATATTCCTTTGTAAACAAATATGAGACATTTCTGTTTCTCCCTACCTGATTCCTCCAGAATTTGGAAAGTCTCAGTACATATTCTCACTTTCAGGAAAGTTATAGCTATTTGCATAAGTTCAGTAAGAATCTGTTCTTCTTGTAAGAAGACACCATTGGAAACATCACATATTACCAAGGCTTTGACTGGAATGTAATATTTGAGAGAGACATGCATAGCCTCAAAAATGGCCAGACAGCTTTAAGGAACTAAAGCTGATTTTATGCAGCCAGTGGAAGCCCCTTAGAAAAATCAGACTGATACTACTTATCATGTTCTTGGGAGGCTTACCATTAATGGCCTTACAAGGTCATTTTCTGGCAGGCTTTGAAACCTTGGAAACCTTTGGACCTCAAGAAGAAAGGAAATAACCCAAATCTACAGGTATTGCAGACAAGTCTGATGGGAAGAATTTGGCTTGGCTTCTTGGCCTCAAAGGGCTGTTAAAAGTTCAATTTTAAATACTTTATAAAAGTTGCATCAAAGCAGATTTGAAAAACCTATATAGCCACTTTTCTTTCTGGGATCAAGGAAATAAAGTAGGCCAAGATTGTTAAAACTGGGCTTATTTTACAATTAGTCTTCATTTGGCTCTCTTTGGTGGAAATGAGGGTGATATTAGAAATTATCTGTTTCCGTTAACACAACTCTGTGAATTTAGATTCTAGCCCTGATTAACCGTCTTTGAGTGTTTGTTGTTTGTCTATAAAACTGGGCTGGATCCTGAATTCTTCTGGGTTCTTTAAATATTTGGCTATGACTCTCCAAACTAAGATTTCCAATATTCTTCTGTTCTTTTGACTTAGAATCATTGAGAACTTAAACCGCCCTGCGTCCCTGAAGCCCTACAGGCTGAAGACAGACAACTTGAAGTTAACTTCTGAGAAATTACCACAATGGCCATATTCAGACAATCTTCATGCCAGTTGCTGTATGGGCCACACGGAAAGATCACCAGAGACAGTCAAACTAAACCAGGAAAATCTATCAGACTGCACTGACTGCCCTCATCCCATCTGAAGATGCATTGAGTCAACATCTAAAAGCCATCTCACTGATAGCATTCAGCACTTGGACCCTGGAGCTATAATTTGCTGACTAACCTGTGCTTTTCTTTTCTTTTCTTTCCATTAGAAATGCCCCTTATTAAGTCTAACTGCTTGCACAATGTAGGCTTATTTGAAAGCCCATCTGTAGGATCACCTGTTGAAACAAGACAACTGTTTAACTGAACTGACCTATTCTCAAGACTAAGACTGGTTCAAGAGCTATGAAACAGGCCTCTTACCTAAGGTCCAGAACAGTACAGTTAAACTCCAGCTGAGAAGGAACAATGCTGGGGCGCCTGGGTGGTTCAGTTTGTTAACCGTCCAACTTTGGCCCAGGTCATGATCTCGCAGTTGGTGGGTTCAAGTCCCACATCAGGCTCTGTGCTGAATATTTGTCCAGAGCCTGGAGCCTGCTTCGGATTCTGTGTCTCCCTTTCTCTCTACCCCTCCTCTGCTCACACGGTGTCTCACTCTGTCTCTCAAACATAAAATTAAAAAAGAGGGGACAATGATGATGTTAAGGGGAAAAAATCTTGCCAAAAGGGGAGAATGTTAATTTGTAACCACAACACAAGGACTTCTGGTGATAATTTATGCCAGATATGGGACAGATTTGTGTGGCTGACTCCCCATGAAGCTAGATTAAGTCAGGGGCTCCACTATGCCAGAATTAGCTAATCATACCAAATATCATGTTTAAGTGACCCAACACTCAGTCTTGAGGAAATGTTAGATAACTGGTTCAGTTCTAAAATTCTTGTTTTAAACTTAGTTTAATGTTTCTAGCTAAGACATTAGCCTTTTTACTGTTAACATATTTACTATATAAATTAAGTTCTTATTGTGGGCACCAGTCTACTCAGACTTGAACTAAGCTAATGATGGTCAAACGTCTGGATACTATAAATAATCCATACAGTTCTGTATAATGTTTGGCTGTTTTTACCCAGACATCATGAGTTACCTCAGGCTACAAAATTCCTAAACTTTAGCAAATGTAGAAGTTTGAAGATGGTTATCCTTTTTAGGACATGTCTGCCTCATTTATCCCAATAGGCACAAACATTCCTAGTGCCCTGGGACAAAGAGATACTTGGTCACCATTGTCTGCCATAGGCTGCAATTTGACAAAGAGGGGAACTGTGCACTAAAACTGCCATAGGTAACTGATGTCAGCTTCTGGGAATTTGTCAAGTGACCTCAAGGAGATAGCAAAAACAGGCAGAACCAGAAAACTAGTTAAGCAGAGGCATGTAGGCAGTACTTTTGGACCATTAAATACTATTAAAAACAACAACAACAAGAAACCCATAATATATTGAGAAGACCTAAGGGTCTTGCTCTCCTGTCTGTGTGGAAATCAGGATACCCTAACTTTTGTAAACGTAACCAAATATACCTTGTGACACTCACGTATTTGGAGAACTGCTTGCAAGCATGAATCTCCCTTTCCCCTTTTTGTATATATCACCCCCTGTAGCTAACAAGCTTCAGAGCAGTTCCTCAAAGCAATTTGAAAAACTGTTTGCTGGGCTCTGGTTCTCAGTGAGACAACAAAACATTTACTAGCCTATTTTGAGGTTGGCTTGCTTTCAGTTGACATCCCACTTATAAAAACACATCCAATTCTGGGCTTTACTGTAGAATCTTATTAACTAGAATATTTGTTTTAATGTAATGAATATCTAACTTAGTAGTGAACTAAAATAAAATTTTGGTAGTTTGTAAAGCAAACACATACACACACACACACACACCAAAAAGCTTTCTTTAAAAAAATGTTGTTTACCAGGGGAGTCTGGCTAATTCTGTCTGTTAAGTGATGGACTCTTGATTTTGACTCAGGTCACAATTTCATGGTTCATGGAGCCTTAGGCTCCATGCTAGGCGTGGAGCCTGCTTAGGATTCTCTCTCCTCCTCTCTCTCGGCCTCTCCCTCCAGCTGGAGCACTTGCTCCCTCTCTCTCTCTCAAAAAATAGAGTGAAAAATAAAAATTATGGTCTATTAAACCTAGTAGAATGTGCCTGGTAATCGAGACACATAAAGACTGTTAAAAATTTTTATTCCTATAGCTAGAAAAACAGTGTAAAGGTAAAATGTGTTGGTATCAGGATATACCCTGAAAGTTGTTGTCGAAAATAAGTCCCTAATTAAAGGTTCTTGTTTTTGTTTTTGTTTTTTGAGGGGGCGGTTGGCTTCTCCCCCATTCATATCTAATGAAAACAGTGGAGACCATTCTATCAAATTCATTTTGTGAATTTTGTCATAAACACTTTATGTTTTGTTGTGGCTATGTGATAGATATGACTTGTATTTCCCAACCCATTCTAGTTCAATAATAAGGGAGCAGTGAGTTCCCGTCTAAACCTGTTCTGGTGGAATTTCCATCCCTCCTAATTTCCCAGTGTATATGTTCTAGGTGTCCCTAGAGGGTTTTACGATCGTGGCTTCCTCATGGTACCTATTCTTTTCTGCTCTGGCCCTCTGTGGTAACGTGGTCACACTACAAGTGGTAGATGTACCTCATTGTTGCTCACCAGGGTCTGTAGTTGTAGCTATAAGTTAACATTAAGTTAACATTAAAAGGCTGCTGCTGAAAATGGAAGGCTGTGTGCTGAGGGTCACGGTGAGGGCTCCTGTGGTGGCGGCCCTTGACACCTGACTCTCCAAGTAGCATCCTTGGAGATTTTAGAGAAGCCACTCTTCTGTTACAGTCCCACATAGACGACTGACCTTGCTTGACAATCTGAATGACTTTACACAGTTATGCTTCCTTCTCTTGTGTGCCGATTGTCTCTGAACTGAATTTGAACAGCTCTACTCTATTTTCCTTCAGAATGAATTCTTCATCAGGGGTTTCCTTTCCTTCCAGTATATGTATTCTCAAAAGACTAAACTTGTTGGATCTGTAAAGATGTCCAGATCGCAGGGTAAATGTGGCAGAAATTTAAGCTAGGACTCTTGCTGCATTTACCCATCCGTGTTTTTTAGTACAAATGGCTATATAGAGATCTATAAAATGTACATTTTAATGAATGGATTTATCTAATTATAGTTAAGGAAATGATTGGATTCATACACAGACTATTTATCAGGCATCTCTTCTGTGCACTTTGCTAGGCACTAGGAGTACATCAAGGCACAAATTTGGACAGACTTTGGGTAAGCATATACATTTTTGCTGTTAGTTTGGGCTATTCTTAAAATGCTCATGAAAACTTGCTGCAGCATCTGATTACCCAGACATCTCATTTTTTTCTTACATTGATATTCTACTATAACCTGCATACTTGGAATAAAGTAGGTTCCCAGTATGTTAGGTGAAAAATGAGCCAGATTGGATCCCAGGGGCAGAGCAGTGGATTCCCCTGGGCCTGGCAAAATGGAGCTTGAGGCCGTGACCAGATGCACCAGCCCAGTGAACCTGGCTGTCTCCCTGCATCTGACTGTGGTGCTGCTGACCATTTGCAGTTCTTCGCTTAGTTTTCTTTATGAGGTGCCAAGTACAGTCAGGGTATCTGCAAGGAGTGCTTCATCTCCTCGGTTGCCTTGCTCTTTACGGGCCTTGGAGTCCTGCTTCTTACTGCTCAGGGTAGCCATCTACATTTGAGCTCCCAAGGGTTCTGACCAGAAGACTTCATGGAATTCCACTTTTGTAAATTAATTTTTACTACTGCTGGAAGCATCCGACCTGCTGTTCACAATAAAGGCAGATGTGTGACCATAAAAAAAAAAAAAAAGGGCCAGACTGTTGAAACAGATTATGGGAGAAATGTCCAATTTGACATGCTGCATTTTCTTTGTTAACTCGGGAGTTTTCCTGTCTATATCTCTTGCTTCAGTTTCTTCCTGCTTTCACCTCAGGTAATTTCACCTCATGTAATTCTTCCCCACAGGCAGCACACACACTCACCCCTTTCAGTCCCCTTTCATGTTTAGTCCAGTTACCTCGGGTTGGTCTTTAGCATGGTCACAAAAGTAAAACCTTATCCATTTTCCTTACCATCCCATTGAACTAGGTTTTTCTTAAACATCCATATTTATGGTAAATGGGGGAAAATACAAGATTTCTCCTTAAAATTAAAGTAACCTACTTAAATTATACTTACCTATATTTGTCTTTAAAACACTATTCAATTCCCAATACACAGTATTGAATTGCATCTTAATCTATGATATGAAGGCGTTTTTCTTCCTAGGAAAAATGCATTTTGAGTTTTAAATAACTTTCAGACTCTAGGTTATTTAATGTCACTAACTGATCTAGTATAAATGTACCTTAAGAATATTTTACTCAAACTAAATGCTAAAACATTATGCAAAGGTCAGCTATTCATTTTTTTTAACAAAATTGTCTCTATTTTTCAAAGTGCCAAGTTATTTAAAATAGCTATATATTCCAGTAGAAACAGAAATAGAGAATGAATGTATATGATATTGTGTTTAAGGGAGAGTACTGTCACTGGTTATCCAATATGGATAAACTATTGTATGAAATCTAATTGCTAATCAAAAATAAAAACTAAAAGTGTTCAGGATATTATTTCAAAATTCATAAGTAAATATTAAAAGTGTGCAAAAAATTTAAATTCATGATATAAGCTAAATAAAAACATGTTCTTAAATGGAGAAATACATATATATGAAGATAAAAAACAAACAACATACAATATATTGATGTTTGTACAAAATTAGTTAATATTTATTTATTAGATCTAAAACCAGGCTAATTTGGAAGAATATTTCTTTGCCAACATTTATGTATATAAAAATTGACTCTTTGGTTTATAATTTCATCCTTTTCATTTTAAATATTCTAGAACAAAACTGAATATTAAGATAAACTTTTTTTAAAAAACATTATCACATGTAGTTAGGGTGAAACAATGATTCTACTTTCCATCCCTTGGCCATAGTCACATTGAATCAACAGATACTCATGAAAGACAAATATCTGCAGAGTAATAGCTGAATAACTGGACAATCTTGAGTATAGTTATAGTTGAATGTAGCCGGAGTTCAACTTCTTCCTTGCTTATCTAGATCACAATAGATGTCATCTTGATTAAACAAGGTATTTGTTTCCATAAAAAATAGACTGCCAACATATACCCATTACTCAATATGCCACATTAGAAACGTGGCTAATCCCAATCACTATAGTAGAGAGATACCAGCATGTTCAGGATACAAGCACTTCAGCTATTCTGCAGACATCTGCCAAATCTGCTTTGAAATCGTACCTATTTTCTTGAGTTTCTGCTTACAAACTAATGTATTATGTAGACAGTAAAAACTGCCTTACCAAACTGTAATATGAAAGTACATCTAAGTGCCATTATCTTTCCAATATTAATATGGGGAGCAAAAGAAAGTGTTTTGCTTGAAATGATTACATCTATGAAGTTTGAAAGCATCTGTCTGAAACTTAAACTCTGAGTAAATTATTTGAAGTATTATGTGCTTAATCAGTCCCAATCCTGAGGAATTTCTCAGCCATAGAAACTTTGGGAAGTATAGATTCTGAAATACAGAGGTTTCTGGAGAAAAAAAATAAATAAATGGGGGGAAAAAGGCAGAGGAAAAGAAATCTGTACAAAAGCCCAAGCTACTTGTCACAGGTAGATGAAATAAAGCATCATGCACTTCTCAATTCCACTAGGAAGAGGAGGGATTCAGGGACTATTTAAAAGCTATCTATGTTTCCAGAAATGATGGCAGTGACTGTACAAAAAAAAACAACAGGCCTTTGCTTGTAATTAAACATGATTAAAACTAGTCTATGTAATTTCAGCTTCAAAGTTACCCTGCTCTACATTTTAGAGCTTCCAATTTCAGAGCTGCCTAAAGACAATTAGCCCATTATCCTCTTAGCCTTGAAAAATGCCCCATCTAACAGACAAAGAATGGGTAATATAAAGTCAATTTGGTTTGGTTAACTATGGGTTCTACCTTTGGTAAGTGGGTAAAGGACTATGGTTCAGAATTACAAAAGTGACATTTTCTAAGAGCAAAATGAAAAATATCTTTCATTCACTGGATTCCAATTCTAATGCTTTTTAATAATTTGATACTAACATATGAAGATTATACACTGCCAGAGGACTCTAAAACCTAACCCACTAGCAATTAGATTTTTTTCATTGCAACTGAATTTCTTATCTGATTAAAAGGAAATGCACATTCCAAAGGTCATTTTAAAAATGCAAAATATTTGTAAATACAACTGGCTACTTTGCCTGTGAAAAATAACTTTCTTTCTCAATTTTATTTTTATACTATTTAGGAAGTGTGCCAAATGTACAATCTATTACACACAGCTTTCCAAAACAATGGGACTCTTATAAGATTATAACAATAATATTATGAGAGTCTTTAAAACCCATTTTTATGAATAATGTTAAACTGAATTTATATTTTGGATTTGTGTTTATAAAATGCTATTGCTGTACAGTTACTGGTATATTTCTACAATTTGTAAAGATAGAGCAAAGAAGAGAGACCACTTTCAGGAAAGCTTCCTCAATCAAAACAAAGTATGGGATGGTTTACTACTAAAACTACAGGGGGCACCTGGGTGGCTCAGTGGGTTGAGCATCTGACTTTGGCTCAGGTCAAGATCTTGTGGTTTATGAGTTCAATACCCCACATCGGGCTTGCTGGTGTCAGTACAGAGCCAGCTTTGGTCTTCTGTCCTCCACCCTCAACCCACCCCTCTCCTGCTCACTCTCACTCAAAAAAAAAAAAAAAAAAAAAAAAAAGGAAAAAGAAAATGGTATTAAAAACACAGGCTTTTGTGTTCACACCCCATTTTGTGTTTAAACCCAGTTCTACCAATTCAGAGCCATACATCTCAGAAGATTTTGGAACTTCTCTGAGGATTAGTTTTCTCATTTGCAAAAAAGGACGTACTTACTTCACAGGGCCATTGTGAAGAAGTAAGGAGATAACATATTTAACACTGAGTTCCATTCCCTGCTGAGCTTTCTCACCCAGTGGACTGCTTTCCCTAGCACATACACAGGTTAAACTCACTTATGGTTCCTTTTCCTTCTTTTCGTTGTCACAGGTTAACCAGCACAAGATCAAAATGGTGGTCTAACAATTAAAACTGGCCTGCTAAGTTACAATCAGAAATAAATGTCAATTTCATTTCCTATCTCACCTACTATGATTATTTTAAGCCCCACTGTATCCTTCTTATCTGGTGGAATTCAACTAAACCTTTCTTAGCTGATTACTGTTGAAGCAGAAAACATAAACATTCTCTCATTTAATTCTCAATAGTTCAGGTGAGGCCAATGTTGAACTCATTTGGGAGGAAACGGGATGTGACTGCATGTTAGACACTAGAGTACCATTATCTTTTAACTGTGTGAGTTGGGGCCTTACCTCTCTGAGTCTCAAAGTTTCATTTATCACCTTAATCATCACCTACAAATAATGAGGACGAAGCTAAAATAATTGTTGTGGGAACTATAGGTTCTAGCTGAAGACCTGGTCTATAAAAGTGCTCAATAAATGTTAGGTTTATTTTCTCTACTGTCATGTCTTCTCTCATCATGTTATCATGCTATTTTAATACTACGGAAAATTATTCTAATGACTGGTATTTTAATGCTGTTTTTTTTTTTTAATTTAATGACACAGACATTATTTGACTAAGCCCTGATTTTTTAAAACAACATACTGCTCCACACTGCAGCTCAGAAGGTGTTATATAAGATATTTAAAGTCTTACAAAAACACTTTACACTTCTCAAATGATGCATTGTTTCTTGAATTCTGTACTTTCTGGATGAAGTAAAGATAAGTTAAATCTCTTTAACAGACACGGGGCTTTAATTTCATTACTCTAAAAAAGGCAAAGGGTATCTTATGCTTTATAGCATAACCAAATTAAGATATCATCACCAAATTAAGATATTGAAGGAGTTAAAACTTTCAACCAGGCTTCATAGTCATGGAAGAATGGGGCCAGATATCACTTCTCAGGTTCATCACGGAACTTTTATGAAAACAGTATGCAGTCAGATTGTTTGGCACAAATTACATTTGGCACAGTGTAAAAAAGAGCAAAGACTTTTATAAGCAAAACATCTAAGCTTTGTCCTGCTACTCTTAAGATAAAAATTTATGCAGAAGTTTAGAATTCAAGTTTCCCAAATATCTGTTGCTTGCTCCAAGTTTCAAAGAAAGAATGCTTATAACAGTTCAGCAGTTCCCTGGTGACTGGAGTATAGGCTTCCTTGGTCCAGAGTGCAAAGAAACAACACCTGGAAGGTTTTTTAAAAAAAAATTAGGAACAGAAATTCCTACCAGGTGCTACATGAGTTTGACAGTCTGCAAACACTGAAGTCAAAATGAAAGATGTGCTGACCTACATGACTTAAATTGTATTGTTGCTGCCTAACCGGTCACATATGTTCCACAGGAAAATAAAACATTAATGAAATAGAACAAGTTACCCTGTAGAATTTAAAGGTAATTAAAACCCAAAAAGGCTTTGTCCTATTTTCTCATAATGTGAAGCTACGAAAACCCATAAAGATATATTATAAAGGGCCACTGAGATATATTCTGATCCTTTTTTAAAGGGAAAGGGTTTGGAACAAATGCTTAAAATCCATACACCATGTCTCCACTAAAGTTTCTATCTGAGACTTAAAAAGATCTTCAGTCTGAAGAAAACAGTTTACATTTTTTTTACCACTACCATTTAAAAACCATGTGTATAGAGGCATTCCATCTACACTGTAATGAAGCACAACTAATTTTATCACACAGAACTTTACTGTATATATTAGTACCCTGGCAAACATTTATATCATATCCCCAAACTCTGCCCTTCTAGAAATCTATTGGCATGTTACAAAAACTACCCACAGTGTTCTCTGGACACAAACTTATAGTTACTGTCATTTGTATTTTTAAAACTATTTGATGTTACAGTATTTCATTTATTTTTGTGTATGAAGTTTCCAAACTTCTGCATAAATCCTCGGAACTTGTTTTCATTTGGCTGGTATGAGTGGTACACACCAGTGTTGTAGTTAAGCAGTGGGCTGGACCTGCCGTAACTATTGCCCAAAGTTGTGGATTTTATTTCTGGGCGGTGCACACCAGTATTTGGCAGGTTGCTTGCTGGCTGAATAGAGCTTTCAATCTTATAAAACGGCTCAAAACGACTGTAAATGCGCCTATCGGTTGAATGAGATCTTAGAAGCTCACTGGACTTTTGCCTTGGAGAAGAAGCTGGTTTTCTTTCAGGAGCCAGAACTGTATTAGCCTCCTTCGAATCTTGGTACTGGATCTGTTCGGTGTTAAATCGAGGGGCAGAAGCATCACCTGCCCTTTCCAAGAACTTGTTTTCAACTGGACCTGAAGAAGGTATTGTTTTACTACTTTCATCGGATGGAGAACTGATCCCCTGACATGGGCTAACAGTTACGTCTTCCTTACTCTTATGAATACTGCCTTGAGAGTTTGATGAGGAAGAACGCTTTCTTCTAGGAGATGAATCAACTTTTGGTTCTGACTTCTTTGGTTTTTGATTCTCTTCGGTCTCCGAAACTAATGTGTCAGAACTACTGCACATTCTATAAAAGGCAGGGGCTTTATTTTTGGATAGATTTTCTTTCTTCTCTGGGGTAAGGCTAAGTAATGACCTTAACTTCTGAGAGCCCTTTTTCAAAAAACTTGGCGAACCTTTAACTTCCTTCTTTGAAGGGAGTTCTTTGCTAGGTTCATCTTTATTCATTTCGAGCAAAGCAGCAATGGAAATTGACTTGGTAGTAGTGCCACTCGGAGGGTCTCTCTTGATGGCCTCCCTGTCCTCTTCCATGCTCTGGGTCACATTGTGCATGCTCTTAGAACTTTTCAGCAAATCCTCTTTGGGTTTCTCTGGTTGTCTACCTCGATTCCTGGTAAGCGTACTATACACATAATGCTTATTGTGTCCATGATCTAAATTGGCTTTTGAGTGGTCAAAGAATGGGAAACTTCGCCTTTTGAGCAGATTCTCATTTTGTTGACTCTTTAGATTTTCTGTCTGCTTATTTGAACACAAGGATGTATATAAATAGTTGTTTGACTCTGTATGGCCATTTGTAGTTTGATGCGAGCCTGCTGAGTGGTTTTCGGGAACCTGCAAGGTGTGCATTTTGGGTGCCTCGGACTGCAGTGGGAGCTTTGGGGTTGATTCTGGCAAGGGCTTGTCTGTCATATGCTGTACACTCATAGGGGTGTCCGGGACCTCCTTAGGTGTGTCACTTCCCTGGGAACCGACGACAGTTGAATTTGAGGAGCCAGTTGTACAACTGCTAACTTCTTGCTGCTCAGGTAAAGTCGGTTTAAATACAAAAGAGGAACGAAGCCGAGAATGAGTATAAAGAGCGTTGGCTTTCACGTTTTCAGAACTATCGTAGCCCTCAAACCGGTCACCTAGAGCCGATCCATTTGAATCAGGTGCAGCTTCTGAATGATCATTTAAGTAGGATTCAATTCTCCAGTTACGCAAGAACGACTTTGTGGTATGTTCAAGGGTTGGCATTCGTTGTTGCAAAAAGCGAATATGATTATCTGTCCCGTTAAAAGACCTCCGTACATTTGAGTTCCTTTCTGCAAGATTGGTTGTTTTTCTCTGGGCAAGCCGATCAGCAAAACTCTGGGCAGGTGTGTTACGGTGGCCTGCATAGCCGCCTCGTGATGAGGACGCCACACTCAGACTATCTGAAGGCTTCTTCCAATTACCTGGAGGATTAACATTTCGATTCAGAGCCCTGTTAAGCAGCAGGTATGGTGGTGTTTCTGGCTGTTCCCCGGCATAACTATGCCTCTTCCAATTTTCATTTATTTGACTGGATTGATACTGACGGACTGTATTTGGACCATTAAAATGTGGAATAAAATGAGGCTTGTAGCCATGATTTCTTATGCCGTATCTGTCGTGCTCATTTAGAGTATATATCCCTCTGTTTTTGAAGTAACTGGAGTCTAGTTTATGAATTTTGTCCTGTCTGCCAAAAAGGTTTCTTTGGCTGGAAACAGAAGCTAGTGAGGAAACTGAACGCTGGTAGGTGCCATTCTCCCAGAGTGCTTTGCCATGCTTCACCCTTGCTGATTCTTCCTGAGCGAATGAACTGGGGACACAGGATCTGGCATAGAGAGTTCTAAATTCTTCATCGAAGGACTCAACAAGTTGTCCTGTGATTATCTGAACCATGCTGAGGTGAGCTTTTTCAAATGACCACATGTAGCTGAAAAAGAATCAAAATTGGAAAATTTTATTTTTGCTATTAAAGGATTAATGACAATATATAAATCTACTAAGCAAAATATGTCATTTTATATCAACAAGAGTATTTTTGTCTGTTTTCTTCAGGCCAAAATTTAGAACATTGTTAATCATTACATGTTTGCAGTACCTATACATCCATACTCCCACATTCATATTTAAACATTTTTAATGTATATTTTTGAGAGAGAGAGAGCAACAGAGTGTGAGTGGGGGAGGCGCAGAGAGAGAGAGGGAGACACAGAATCCGAAGCAGGCTCCGGAGTTTGAGATGTCAGCACAGAGCCCAGCACGAGGCTCCAATTCATGAACTGCAAGATCATGACCTAAGTGGGAGCCATATGCTTAACGGACTGAGCCATGAGCCACACAGGCACCAGCTTCCTTTCATATTTTAAATAACAAAGCAACTCAAGTCCTGGCTTTGAATCTACCCATAATTTCTGACATCACTTTCTAGAAGTCCAAAGAAAAGCTTGCTGTGCATTCTGCATCATTGCCTACTAAGATGTTATGGAATAAAAAATAATGTATTTTATATACAGCATCCTGGCAGGGTGCAAACAAGTCAGTATCAGAGGGAAGGATGGGGACCTGGCTTCTGCTGTGCTATCTACCCATATGGGCTTGGGCCTCAGTTTCCTCATGTCCAAAATGCTAGCATAATCCTACCATTCCTTATAGTTGTAGCATGTTATAAAGCAAGATAGGTCTTTGCTAATGCATGCACTTTATCTCTATGGCTTCCTCAGTAAGTGTACTTTGGGAAGCCAGGGCTTTGGGATGCCAATTAAGATCTTTTAATATAAAATACAATTTCTAGGAAATTAAAAATTTGTAACTACTTTATAGTACTTTGTGGAATTTCTACAATTTAAAAATGAAAGTTGGAATTTCATATAAAAGTTTAAATCTGCCATGTAAAAATTTAGATAATGTAACACAGAGTCACTGAGGTAAAACAGAAATCACTAATATGCTATGTATCAAATACTGTCTATGATATAATAGGGGTTAATAAAGGAAAAAGGAGACAGACACTCCCTACAATGAAGGACCTTACTGTTTAGAAGGAACACAGTAACAAAGGCCGATGAAAATACTAAGAGAGTGTGCAGAGTAAGAATTTAAAATACACAAAATGTTATAAAGAGTGTACAACTTAAGAATCTTATTATTCTCGGGCACCTGGGTGGCTCAGTCGGTTAAGCGTCTGACTTCGGCTCAGGTCATGATCTTGCGGTTGGTGGGTTCGAGCCCTGCATCAGGTTCTGTGCTGGCAGCTCAGAGCCTAGAGCCTGTTTCAGATTCTGTGTCTCCCTCTCTCTCTCTGCCCCTCCCCTGCTCATGCTCTGTCTCAAAAATAAAAACTATAAAAAATTTTAAAAAAGAATCTTATTATTCTGATATGCTGAATTTTATCTAGTATGCTTATTGAAAGCATGGTATGAGAATCATTTACCAGGTTCCCTTTTTGTACAGATGTGTGGGCCACCAGGCTAACTTAAAATAAATGATACAATGTGGATCATTAAAGGAATTTTCAACCCCATTGCAGATATGAATACAAAATTTGGGTGAAAGAGCAAATAAAGGAATGAACAGTCAGCTATCACATATGAGAAAAACCCCGGAGATAAGTAGGGGTTAGATCCTATTCGGACAGAGACCAGATAACCGAGAAGTTCAAACCCAAAAGGCGTGGAACAGTTTATGTGGAAGAAGAAACATATAGGAAAAGAAAGGAAGCAGGAATGGCCATGTTTTTGTTGAATGGAGAGAACAAATTCTGTTTTGCTGAAGTAAAGAATTTATATAAAAGACTGATGAACAAGGTGTGGGGATTCTTGAAAGCAAAGCAGAATGTCTGTGTAGGATTTGTTTCCAAATTTGGATCAATTAAAATAAAAAGATGGTTGAGGACTGATTTTTTTTCCAGGAGCTCTTTGCAATGCAGACATGAAGGATGAGGCACTGAATATACTGTGATGAGTAAAAGAATTGACATAAGGTGATAAGAGCCTAAACCAGGGTAGAAATTGGAATGAAGAGTAAGAATGTTGAGCCAGTAATAAGAAGACAGGGCTGGAATATCTGCACATCCTAAGGGATGTATATAGTTTATGAAATAAAATAATCTCCAGGTGTTGAGCTTAGGAAGCTGACAAGGTAATGGTATTGGGGAATATGTTATAACCGGAAAAGTGTGCCTGCTTTGGTAAATCAGAAAACAATACTGTAGTATCACTGCACATAACAGAAAAACACTCAAGGGTAAATATTCAATTTAAAAATTAGTCTCTGGAAATGCTGAAACAGCCCCAAATAAAAGAGCTATTTTACTGACATTCAGAGAACTTCCTATAAAACTGTCGGGACTCTGGCCAATCACTCTTCTGTAAATCCAACAGTTGATAGGCATTTCCCATACAATTTCAAATTCAAATAAGCATTTCAATTTCAAATAAGCATTTGAGTCCCTTATCAATACTTATCAAAATATGAGCAGACATTTAATGAAAGTTTAGAAGATAGCTTATAAAGCTTAAAATCTTAGGTGCAAAACAGAGATCAAAACAAACAGGAGAAAGACAAATGGAGGAAACAGAAAACGCATAAGTGAGAATGTGTATAAAAACAAAGACACAGAAAAAACTATAGTCACGGTCTTCAAAGCAATAGACATCATGCATCTATAATAAAACACAAACAGGATGCTTTGAAATGGTACAATTTGCAGATATTCAAAATATTTGACAACAAAATTTAAAAACTTTAATGTTATTTATTTTTGAGAGACAGAGATTTTGAGACAGAGAGACAGAGAGAGAGAGAAAACGAACAAGCAGGGGAAGAGCAGAGAGAGGGAGACACAGAATCCAAAGCAGGCTCCAGCCTCTGAGCTGTCAGCACAGAGCCCAATGAGGGGCCTGAACCCACAAACCAGAAGATCATGACCTGAGCCAAAGTCGGACACTTAACCAACTGAGCCACCCAGGTGCCCCGACAGCAAATTTTTTTTTAAGTTCTAATAGATATATCAGAATAAACAATTGAGAAAATCCTCCAGACAGTACAATTCTACCCACTCCCAGATATCAAATCATAGGAAAAAAAGAATACAATGGAAGTAGATGTCCAGCTAATAGTAAGAATTCCAGAGAGAGAGAGACAATAGAGACAACTGAGGAGAAGAAATGATCAAAGAATACGTGAGAATATGTTCCAGAATTGAAAGACATGAGTACTTGGATTGCTCAGAACAATAAATAAAAAAAAGACCTAGATCTAGAAACATAATAAATTTGAGAATAGCAGGGAATAGAAGAGAAACCTTAGACATTTCTGGAAAGGAAAAAAAAAAAGTTACATAAAAATAACAACTCTTTGAGACTTCTCAACAGCAAGTTTGACTGCCAGTCAATGTCTTTCATATGTGGAGGAAAGAATGATTCAGCTTAGAGTTCCATCTCCAGTTAAGCCATTAACCCCCTAAAATGATAAATTTCTGGACTTAAAAACAATTCCATGCTGATGGAAAGTATTCTTGAGCAAATGAGAGAAAAACTAGGACTTAAAAACAAAAAAGAAGAAAAATGGCATTAAAAGATGGGATATATTAAGGATGGGATATAAGAAAATGTGGCTCAAACTACCCAGGAATACAGGAAATTGCAGAACCTCAGCAGTTTCCAGGTTAAAGAACTGCTAGTCCAGATTGGACATGACAGACTGTTGACAGTAACTGAGCATTTGGAAAAGTTGTTCAAGTGCTAAGAAATCTTCAATATTAACTGGAAAATAAATCGGAATAGATAAATAGAAAACAAAGACAATGCATAAAACCAAAACCAAATGGTCATTATTAACTTTGTTATAAAAAAAAAAGAAGCATATAACAAAGGACTCCAGGGCTCCTCAGTGATAAATTCTGACACAATTTTAGAAATGTAAACCAAGACTTCTTACTTAGCAAACAATTGTGATAAAACTACTGGCTAAATGGCAAGCAGAGGGCAAGTAGATATGAGTGAATAGAAATATCACTGTTCAATCACCATACCTGAGAGTCAAGAGATA
Organism: Crocuta crocuta; assembly: GCF_008692635.1. Lineage (NCBI taxonomy): Eukaryota > Metazoa > Chordata > Mammalia > Carnivora > Hyaenidae > Crocuta > Crocuta crocuta. The sequence goes on along the minus strand of NW_027530644.1, from coordinate 223,464 downwards.
ATATCTAAAAGTGATAGACTCAGCATCTGCAGTATAATCACATTATGTAAGAGGATGGAATAAGTATCAGAAGAACCAGCTCAAAGAATTAAATGCCTTTAATTTAATTTAATTGCGGAGATCAAGATCCAGCAATGGAGAGAGATGGAGAAAAAAAACTTTTGTATTAATGTCTTTTAGAAATACTTGATTTTTTAAAAAGTGTGCACATATTTACCTGGATAAAAAATAAAATGAACTTACTACTCCCATTCCCTCCAGACACAGTGTCACATTCATGAAATTGGGAATGTGACATATTCATTATAATATGTATGAATTTACATATTAAAATGAGGCTCAAAAACTCTGAGTTCCTGTCTGGGGATTACACAGCGAGGTCTAAGGAGTGAAAGCGGTGACAGCACACAGGTTGTAGCATGGATCTCAATGTGACAGTCCTCAAGTCTGATCAGAGATGGCACCTGGAAGCCAACAATTTCCGTGAAACTTGTCTTTTGAAAGTAGCTTTCATAGAGGCCAGAATATTTAAGAAAATGCTGAAAAAATTCTCTCCCAAATGTGTAGACAATACTAATATATGTTCCAGATTTCATTGACAGTTTCAAACAAGGGCATCCAATTCACAATGTGATTTGCACACACTGATACAAAGTGTACGCGTTTTATCTCATCAATGTTAGTATCATGATATGACAAAACACTTTTCCTGTTTTCCTAATAAAACTGTCATCACAATGATTGAACTGTCACACAATGTGTAACTACGGTGAGTGCTGACATCAAGCCTCTCTGGAAATGCTTGCAGTTTAGAGTATGAAGACCTTTTATGGCAAAGAATTTTGAATTAAAGAAAGTGGCATTCTGATTTGGGCTATAAGGAAGATGACGGCAACCTTGGAATATGAGACAAATGCTGTTTTTAACCAAAAACAATTAAATTTTTAGCCAGTTTTTATGAAAACTGGTTCATAATTGTTCCACCAGATCCTTTTAGAATACTGTTAACAGGAAAGGTTCAAGATAATTAGTAGAAAAACAAAAACAAAAAAACAAAAACAAAAAACAAGGGCTGACAACCATTATTTTTTTAAAGAAGCGTATTTAAAACTAACATGGACTAATAAGGAAAGCAGAGTTTTGGCGAATTTTTATCATCTGCAGTCCTAGGCATTCTATCCTCATTTCCATAAGTAGCAACTTAAATTCTGCCTCTGGCTTATGATATACATTGAAAGCTAAAGGGTTTTTGTTGCTGTGGTTTGTCTGTTTTTCCCAGTATCAATTCAAAAGTAGTTTAGCCATAGTCATCTCAATATACAGGACCTATTAATGCCTAGTGGTAGCAAAACAAAGTTAAGGTACATTTATTGTTCAAGGTAATCTTAAAAGTCAGGTTAAATAATAAAAACAGAAAGCATTCATTATGATGAGATTAACTAATAAATACCATTCTATAAGTCAAGTGAACTCCTAATTTTAATTAAAATTTCAATTAAAAACCCTGTAAAGCCAAGTGGATCTGAACAAATACATACACATATAATGAGTCTTTAAAGGGACTCATTAATTTCAAGCACTGGTTGTAATTTCTGCTTTTAACAAGTTTTCCTTTAGAACTCAAAACAGTACTTGCAAAAAAAGGTCTCTGAGCTTAAAGGGAAAGTTACCAGATAGTAGTGGCTAAAATATGCCTATCATTAAACCTGACTCCAGGGGTTATGGATGCAGTAACTCATTTAATTCCCACAACAACAATGTGAGGTAGGCTCAAGGATTATTCTTATTTTATAGAGGAGCAAACCTAAGAGAAACCAAGTAACTAACTGACACATCCCCAATCACTTCAATATATTGTCTCCTTCCTGTGGACTTTTTACGTTGTTAAGAGAAAAAAAAAGTTTCCCCTCGCACTGCTCTGTTTACCCCCACAGTTCTCCTGGCTCCTTAGGAGTCTATGCTGCCCTAGTGACCTAGAAGGTCACATGTGCTCGTTGGTATTTTGATCTGTCTCTTGATATAACCTGATTGTGTGTCTCTGATTGTGTATCTGGTGCCCGGAATTTGTAAGAGAGGATTAGGGCAGCACTTTCACTCTGGAGCAAGCAGAGCTTGGACTTGGCTGCCAGTCCTGCAATGCTGCTGGCCTTTAGCTGTGGGGTTGTAGACAAGTCACTTAACCTTCTGGAACTTCAGTTTCATCATTGATAAATGTAGATGCAAACAACTGCCTTGTAGATAAATGGTAAGGACTGCGGATGACGTATGTAGAAGGGCCAGGCTAGAACAGGGGAGGTATTCTGCCAATGGTAGCCTTGAACGATGCTGATAATAGTAACCCAAGTAACCTTGTCTAGTGTCTACCATGGCGCTTTTAACAGCCAGCGTCTGAAATGCATTTTGGGTAGTACTAAACATAGTGACTACATGATGGACTATCAGATTCTTAATACTAAAATAAAAACAATCTGACAGTTCTTCAAAGTGATAAAGAGCTTCTATTTTTATGAACAGATGTTACTATTAAGCCTGTACTGTAACTATTTTCATAAAGAGCAAAAACACTTTTAGCATTAGAGAACTATAGGGAACCTCACATATTTGTTAGCCATTTCATTTTGGAGATGAAGAACTTAGAGCACAAGGAAGTTGGATGACTTGCCCAATGTCTTAATGTTCTTTTGAGGTACAGCTAGAACTAAAACCCAAGTCTCCAAGCTTCCATGCAAAGGTTCCTTTTTATTTCTAAGGAATATCTAAGCAGATTATATTAAAATTTGAAACTAATAAATCCTATAAGTGGTTGATAATGCTGGAGGTAAACAGAACGATCTTACCTGTAGGAACCATACATAACTTTCTGGCAGTCAATTAACAAAAACTTCTGTTCTAATTTTCCATGAAATTTTGCTCCTGTTTTTGAAAGATAGTCTTGGCCTTTTACTGTCCGCACTCGAATATTCTAGAATTACATGTAAATATAAAGTTATAACTAGAAAAGAGATATTTTGAAAGTGAAATATATATCAATATAAAATCTTAGTACCAAAAAAGTATACTTGAAATAATCTTTTTTTAAACATGTAACAAAAAATAGTAAAAGCAAATTTTAAAATATCACCCCAAAAAACACTCAAGAAAAAGTCATTAAAAATATAGATGTATCTTAGCATAACATAAGCAGGAGGCATTATTTTACACTTATACAGAATGGTCTCATAAATCACCTAGGATACTATTGCAAGACAGCCCTTCGGGTTATAGTGACACAATTCCACAATAACTACAATGAAAATCCACGCTGTTTTTTTAAGAAGTCAAATGAAACTGAAAACACTATGCCTAAAAATTGTGATAAGCAACATCTGCTGAATGATAGAATCACTGGAGTCAGTGATTTCAAGGTTATGTGCACGGAGAAACAGAAGTGTTCACTATGACTGAGCAAAGTTAACTCAGAAGCTTAAGTGTCTCCTCATCAAGAAGAGCATCTTATAAAACCATCATGAGGATGTGTGTTTTCAGTCACATTCCAAAAAGGAGAATAATATCCTTTTGTGATTTATTATTATTCCACCTTAAGTTTATTTATGTGTGTGTTACATATATGTAGAGACAGATATATATTTGGAGTAATACAGCTTAACTTGCCTTACATTCAACAGAGATAAAAAGGGTACACAAAATAACCGAAGAAAAAACAAACATGGAATTCTTACCCTGAGTCGTTGAACCTGACAGCCCTGTTTTTCAGTCATATTTAGGAAATGATTAAAGTTGGACTCATCAAGCAGAATATATACAGATATCCCTCGAGTTGATGCCTCCACTATTTCTTTGAAAATGTCCACATCTGTAAATATATCCATCACTAAAGCAATGACCTATTAAAGATAAAAATGTAAAACAATTTTAGATATCCAATAGGGAAAGGTTTAGAAATTGCTTGCTCTCAGCAATACTAAAACAGAAACTAATGAAATACATACCACTTATAAATGTATACACAAATGTGTATGCAGTTTCCTAAAAGGTACAAAAGTATATTGAAAATAAACAAGTGACTGCATACAGTCATTATAGATTTGTAGCATGAAATACTTTCATACTGACTTTAAATACAAGGAAATCTACAGTTCAGTAAGATGCTGAGTGAAGGGTGAATCCAAATTACAGACTGCAAGTGGACAGGTAGGGTAGTGGGATGACACAGGTAGACAGAAGGTGGACACCAGCGTTAGGATTTTTTGTGGGAAACATTTCTAGGGAAAAGCAAGCTCTCCGAAACTAGTTGTTAACAATAAATGTCTTGGGGGTACTGGGACAGAGAAGAAAATCTTACATGGGTGCCTGGGTGGTTCAGTCAGCTGAGCATCCTACTCTTGAGTTTGGCTCAGGTCATGATCTCATGGTTTGTGGGATTAAGCTCTGCACTGGGCTCTGCACTGTCAGATTCTTGGGATTCTCTCTCTCCCTCTCTCTCTGTCCCTCCTCTGCTTGCTCTCTCCCTCTCCCCCCCCCCCGTTTCAAAATAAATAAAGAGACACTAAAAAATCTCACAGAAATAGAAACATGGCTAGGAAGGGGCTAAAGCTGAGAAAAGGTATAGGACTTAAAAACCAGGAAGTTAAACACATTTGACTAAAATGAGCTTAGCAGACAGAATAAGTAAAAGAAAAAAAAAGAAGACAAAAAGGCCATATAATTAAGATGATGAAGAGAAAAATTTCTTTAAAAACAGGCCTGTAAAATGGAAAGAGTTCAAGCTAACAGTTGACAACAGAACCATTACTGACTCTGAGGAGCAGTGGGAATGAAATAATGCTGGAAAAAAAAAAAAGGAGAACCATTCAACTGACCACCTACTATGTGCTAGACAATACAAAATCCCTGCCCTTGGTGAAGATTACATTTTAGGTAGGGGAAGAAACCGGAAGCTACAAATAGGTAAATTCAGTAATAAGCTATCATATGATAAGTTTATTGGGAAAAATTAGAATAAGGGAGATTATGGGCCCCTGGATATTGAGAAGGTTGAGTTTGGGCCTTTCTGGGTGGGTCTCTTTGAAAAAGTGTCCTTTGAGCAGAGACATAAAAAGGAATTGAGTTAGTCATCAACATGGATATCTTGAGAAATTGGGTTCCTAACAAGGGGTACCAGCAGTGCAAGGCTCAGCATTAGGAGCTTGCTTGGCATATTCAAGAAACAGCAAGGAGATAACAGAAATGGAATGAGAATGGAGTAATCACAATGTCTTGAAGGTATTAGAAAGCCTTCAGCATTCCATCCTGAATAAGACTGTAATCTATTAGAAGCTTTTAAACTGAGGTAATAATATGATCTGATTTATGTTAGAAAAAGATTCTTCTGGCTACTGTGTTGATCCTAAGGGTAGGAACTAGGGAAACAGGCAGACCAGTTAGAACTAAAGGAGCAATTTAAGTGAGGGGTGATGGTAGCCAGGAGAAGGATGGTCCTTGTGCTAGTCACCATCACTGATGAAGACGAATGGCTAAAAGCTGGATACCTTTGAGTCTCAGGATTACTGAGTCAATTGAACATAGGATGGGAGAGGAAAAAGGGGGAAAACAGAGTGACTCTAAAATATCTAGCTTCACAACCTGAAGGACCAAGTTGTCATCAACTGAGAGAAGGAAGAATACAGCTACACTAAATTTTAGATAAGTGTGAGGGGCCAAGTGGAATGCTAAGTGGAGAAGTCTAAGCCAGAGATGTCAACTGGGTGTCAGTTGTGTAGAGATGACAATTAAATTCAAGTCACCAAGGGAGACTGGATAAATAGAAAAGGAGACCAAGGACTGAGCCTTAGGACAAGGAAAGGAAGCAGCAAAGGCCACTATAGTTTTTGTAGAGTGGTAAGAGCAAACGCCTTACTCTAAGGGGTTTAAGAGGGAATGGGAAGACAGATGCAGGAAATGGCAGGTATGGGCGAGTCTGAGTGATTTGTCTATGAGAAGAAGCAGAGAGATGAAGAGGAGGAGTTTTACTTTTTTGTTTTGTTTTAGGGTGAGAGAACAGCATGTCTGTATGCTAATCAAATGCTCCAGTAAAGAGTGAAAATTCATGATGCAAGAGATGGTGGGAGGTGGGTGGGGAAGGAAAGAACTGCTGGAGCAATGTCTGTTAGTATGTAATAAAAGAATCCAGTGTAAACATAAAGTAATAAGAGCACAGAAAATAAATACCAGTAAAAGATCATCCCAAACATCAAGACAGAAGGCCAACTATGAGGGTGCAGATGCTGGTGGTAAGGCAGGTGTGGTAGTGATGCTATGAAAGTTCTCTTGTGAATGCTTCGACTTTTCCCATGAACTGGGAAGCAAGATCGGCATCTGAGAACACCCTAGACTATGGAAGACGTGTTAAAGGGTCAAGAAAGGGGTATTAAATAGAATGGTAGGGATAAGAGAAGACTACAGAAATATAGTATAATTACAGAGCAGTATTAAGGACTCCCTAATAATGAATTTAAAAGGAGAACAGTCAGGGGTGCCTGGATTGCTCCGTCAATGTAGCATCCAAGTTCATCTCAAGTCATGATCTCACAGTTCATGGGTTTGAGCCCTGTGTCAGGTTGTGTGCTGACAGCTCAGAGCCTGTAGTCTGCTTCAGATTCTGTCTCCCTCTCTCTCTGACCCTCCCTCGCTCACACTCATCTGTCTTTGTCTCTTAAAAGTAAACATTAAAAAAAAATTTAAATTAGAACAATCAGCCTCATGGTGGTTATCCCAGGCTGTATTCCTACACTGACTGTACAGAAAGAGGAGGCAGAGTAAATCCACCCATATACATTCCAGCCCAGGCCCTTTGCCTGGTCTGTACTGTGAATGGGAGGACAAGGAAAATAAATAAATAAAATGAAAACAGTCAATGTAGTTGTCAATTACTTTCCAGCTTTATTCAGCTGTAGGGATGCAGACATGGAGCAGGCTAAGAGTTTGATGTAACCCTGGATGTAGTTGTGGCCATGAGAATATAATGAGATTATGTTATAATGGAATTCTCTCTCTCTTCTCTCTCAACCCCTGCTCTTTCTCTCTCCCTCTCAAAATAAATAAATAAATAAATAAATAAATAAATAAAATNGGGTTAAATTCCAGTTACCTATTAAAAATTAACAATAATTTCTTCACGTTGTTAGTAATATAATAAAAAAGATAAATATATCATTTCTTAAATGTAGTTATTAATATAAAGATTAAATTATATGTTACCTTGTATTTACTTCACATTACAGTAAATGAAACAACATTGGCAATGAATTGATAATTGTTGAAAGTGGCTGATGGTACATAAGAGTTCTATATACCAACTTTCTTTCTTTGGAAGCTTCCACAGCATACAGTTTAAAAAAAGGAATAAATAAAGAAACACTGGATACTAGCAGATACCAGAGGGAATAAGCCAGAAATATATGTACAAGTGATAGTCAGATGGGGATACCTTAATTAGGTTATATCGGATTTGCAGTTAAGGCTATGCTATTATCAAGGATATGACTGGGAGTCAATGGCTGAGGTATAGGTAGGCCAAGATCATGGACGGCAAGGAACTGGTCTTTAGAAGGATCTCTTAATATACAGTTGAGACAGGAGTAGCATTGAAAAGAGTAATAGAGACCAAGAAACAAAATATGTCAAGAAATGAGAGGGAATGCAAGACAAACATGGCAACAATAGCCAAAATGTTTTTTGTTTTTTTTTTTCCTAAGAGAGCGAGACAGTGTGAGCAGGGGAGGGGCAGAGAGCGGGAGGGAGATACAGAATCTGAAGCAGGATCCAGGCTCTGAGCTAGCTGTCAGCACAGAGCCCAATATAGGGCTCGAACCCACGAACCATGAGATCATGACCTGGCCGAAGTCTGATGATTAACTGACTGAGCCACCCAGGCGCCCCAACAATAGACAGAATGATGTCATGGACATGTTGTGAATATGTTAGAAGATGAAGAAAGCCATGGATAACAGGTAAATTTGTTTTTATTTAATCTAATATGATATTATAACCAAATACTGGACCATACCCAAATTATACAAGTTGGTGACATTCTTCAAACTACCTGTGAAACATACTTCAATCAGATTTTTTTCTAGGAAGAACAATTTCAATCATTTAAAGAGCCTCACATGACTCCTTTCTTATTTATGAATGATAGAAGGTGCCAGAAGAAGGAAAAGATAGTGGTAGCAACCTCATTCATGTCTTGTGCACATTCTTTATAAAACTAAATATGTGAAAAACCTTCCAATCACATCAAGATTATTAATTAATGCATTGATTGTGAAATAACAAGTGGTATGATGATGGAGAACACTGACATAAGGAAAAGAAATGTCCATATTATAAACTTATTTTACATAGTAACTTCTAAAATCGTATGTCTGGAATAGTCTTTTTAACTAGAGGAATTTTTCTTAAAGAAATACTATTATGCAACATGGTATTGTTTAAGAAATTAATCAGCACATCTGAAGAATTTATCTTTTATTTGCTAGAGTCTCATGTAACAAATTAATTAAGACTTTGGAAATGAACAAAACACATTACCAGGATAAATAAAGATTTGTTTGCAAAAAGTAATTGAAGTCAGTCAGCCAATGGATGATTCTAGCATACTAAATGTAGAACAAATTACAGTCTCTCTTGCGTGACAGATATTACACTGGATCAGGATCCAAGAGACTAGATTATACATCTTTGACAAGCTTATCTGATGTCAACCAAGTCAGGTAGCTTATCGGGACTTCTGGTTTCATGCACCTTCACTAGATGGAAAATTATATAAAGTCTACAGAAAATTTCAGTTATGCCAAGAAAGCCAAAATAAAATGTAGCTCATTTTATTTTTTTATGGTGCGTTATATTCCTGGAAAGGAATAATAATTACAAAGGAAGTGTGCCAAAGCTGATCTGAAAGTATTATATTCCCAGTTACCTAAAATCACACTGCTCTGTAGAAATAACTATATATAATGAAAGAAAAATTATATACCTGATTAGAATAAGGCTTTTCAAAAGGTACATCAATTGACTTTATAAGTCAATAAAGAAACCAGTCACGTTAAATGGTATTCATTAAACCACCGGGATATTATATACTATTTAAATTCTCCTTTTGCTTCTTCACTAATTCCTGTTTTATTCTTACTGAAAAAGTAAACAAATAAATGCATTCATCAGCCACATGAGACTTAGAACATTTTTAGAAAGAAGTCCTGGGTCATCTTTAAGATCTGACTGAAGGGGAGCCTGGGTGGCTCAGTTGGTTAAGCAGCCAACTTCAGCTCAGGTCATAATCTCGTGTTGTGGTTTGTAGGTTTGAGCCATGCATCGGGCTCTGTGCTGACAGTTCAGAGCCTGGAGCCTGCTTTAGATTCTGTTTCTCCTTCTTTCTCTGCCCCTCCCTCATCTGCACTCTGTCTCTGTCTCTCAAAAATTAATACAAGTTAAAAAAATGAAAAAAGAGATTTGAGTAAAACTTCACATGCTTTAGCAGTTTGAAAACCTGACTCAATGTTGGTTTACAATCAACCTTTCTCACTGTAGCAAATTCTCCCAAACTGACCTAAACTCTGGAGGTCATGCCAAATTAAAATAATATAAACACTGGCAATAAATTTCTCATAAGCTCATAATCATGACATAATTCAAGGCCATTCAGGAGATTATATAATCAATTAAGTAATACACTGTAGTAGTTATTCAGAGGAAGAAAAACAAATGCTCCATATGTGCAAGGTTGTTACAGGTGGGTCCATGGCAGAGAAAACAGACTAACAGAGCTTCATGGATAAGCCTTACATACGAGTAAAGGGAGGGTCTAGGTGGCTTAGTCGGTTGAGTGTTTGACTCAGTCTCAGTCATTTCACAGTCGGTCATGAGATAAAGGCCAGCCTTGGGTTCTTCGCTGAATGTGGAGCCTGCTTAAGATTCTCTCTCCCACTCCCTCTACCTGTCCCCACTCACTCTAAATTAATTAATTCATTAATTTTAAAAAGATAAAGATTAATTTTAGTCATTCAAGCTGGAAGACCAGCACTGCAAAGATAAAGAGACAAAGATTAGAATGAAAATGATAGTAATATTTTTTAAAATGTTTATGGAATTAACCTAAAGTTAAACACAAAGGTCATTACTTATGAATATGGAATAAATTTGGTTAGGATTTATAGAGGTTATGAAAGGTCTTGTAAATCTGACACATGTTTATATTTGATCTGGAGTGCAATTTAATTCCTGAAAAATTAAATATCTGGTCAAAATAGTGTCAAGAAAATGAGTCTGATAGCAGTATTCATACTTCAAATATCTAAATTCCACTGAGTGATATTGACTGGAGATTTTGAAGTCCACTGTTCTTAGTGTAATGCTCATATTTATAAATGCACTAAAACGTCAAAAAATTTTTAAAAAGGTAAGGTAGAACCTAGTGATAGGATGAAAAGAACTAAAACTTCTGGACAGATTTGATAGAGGATGTTTATCACAATGTTAATATTCAATACTTGCATTTCCTTAGAAACATGCTTCACAATCTTAAACTGTTAATTTTGAGCCCCATCTTATTTTTCTCATTGTAAACCATTAGGAAAGAAAGCTATTAGCAATATGTTCTAATATGACCTAGATACTTCATGAAATGTAAGTATACCTTGGGTTAATGTTCTGTAGTCACAGAACTGTCATTATCATCCTCAAAATTGAAAAATTGAATATTGTGCCTTTTATGTTTCAAAATACTAAGCACCATTTGAAAGGGTTCAGACTTCCTTAGTAATTGCCTGCATAGATACAGGAAGAGTTATTTTTTCCAACAGAAGAAAAGCTAATAAGAAGTTCAAATTTTTAAAAATAATAATAAATTAATGGACATCTATAATAGCTATATTTTTAATGAAATTCAACACAATTAGAAAACTTTGAATTGAGTAATAGAAATCAAGAGTAATGATCACTTAGGGAATATATACTTTTGAGTCTGTAAAATCTGTCAAAAGCAATGAGCTAAGTGGGTTTCAGAGAAAGGAGAGAGGCTGATGTTAAGAATAAGTGCTTTTGGTCCTTATCCTCTGCAACCTAAGTAAAAATGTTCATTTTATGTAAGATTTTATATATAGTATATTGTGTGCAATCTACTATTGTTTAGTAAGTTATAGCATTACATTATGAATATCTTAATTTTTGCAGGTATTTTAGTACCTATACTAATAGCTGTTATTAATATATCATTTGTTTGGTCTATCTTAACTGACCGTGGGGAATCACTGAAATGATTCTGAGCTCAATGACCTCTATTATATATTAAATAAATCAGAGAAGATATTACATTTTATTAAGTTCTAAAATTCTGCATTTCAACAACTGTTGATTTACTCCCAATTACCCAACACCTAGGGGAATGTTTGGGCTATATTATGGCTACAACATAAACTTACAGAAGCATCATACATGTGTGAGAACTCCAAAGAGACATTGCAAAAATTATTTCCTACATTTTTTACACTGTATTATATAACGGAAATTATACTTCTGCACCACTGTTAAGGACTGTGTCTGGCATGACAAGCGTCTTCCACATGAGCCACCAAATCTGAGGTGCTAGAGGATCTAGACAGAGTCAGTGATGGTAGGAAAAAACGAACTCAGGGATGTCCGCTCTCACCACTGCTGTTTGACATAGTGCTGGAAGTCCTAGCATCAGCCATCAGACAACAAAAGGAAATCAAAGGCATCAGAATTGGCAAAGAATAAGTCAAACTCTCGCTTTTTGCAGACGGCATGATACTCTACATAGAAAACTTAACNAGCAGCACTCTCAACAATAGCCAAATCATGGAAAGAGCCTAAGTGTCCATCAACGGACGAATGGATCAAGAAGATGTGGTTTATCTATACAATGGAATACTACATGGCAATGAGAAAGAGTGAAATTTGGCCATTTGTAACAATGGGATGGGACTTGAGGGTGTTATACTGAGTGAAATGTCAGGCAGAGAAGGACAGATACCAATGCTTCCACTTATAGGAGGATTAGGAGGAACTTAAAGGAGGACCATGGGGGAGAAGGAGAATGGGAAAAATAGTTGGGGAGAGGGAGAGAGGCAAACCATGAGAGACTCTTGAATGCTGAGAACAAACTGAGGGCTGATGGGGGTGCGGGAGAGGGGAAGGGGGATGATGGGTATGGAGGAGGGCACTTGTTGGGATGAGCACTGGGTGTTATATGGAATCCAACTTGACAGTAAACTATGAAAGAAAAAAAGAAAAAATAAAAAAATCACTTTCAAATAAATATCATTTTAAGCCTTGGGAAAAAAAATAAACAAACAAAAACAAAACAAACAAACAAAAAACAAAGAAAGAAAGAAATGGATGAGGCTTTCAAGTCTAAGGTCCAGAGTTCAGATACTGGTAAGTTGACTAAAATTAACACTTTCCTGAGACTCTGGGGAGATCTTTTTTATTCTAAAACAGAATCATCCATGTGCTTGTATATGTGAATTTCTGCAATATAATGGGTGTCTGTCATGAAGAAAGGAGTGAAGGGCCCTGCAGTCAGAAAGAGAAAGAGAGGAGAAACAGTAAAACTCCAGGTGTGTTAGGAGCTTTGTACAATAGTGCCTCAAGAGGAGGCAGGGGTTGGGTAATGGGAGCTGAATCATAAGAGAGGCTCAGAGGCAAGGCAGCAGTACAATGGCAATAGCTAATGATCTAATTTTGCTAAGACACAGAAATCTGCTGAGCCTCCTCAGCAGATTACACATATGGCCAGCAAGACTACAAAGGCTGATTTGGCCTAGAATGCAGAGGGAAGTCTTTGAATGCCAGTCCAATCACAGATTCCAAAAGGCACAAAGGGGAAACAGTTAAAGCTTTATAGCCAAGGAATGATGTGATCAAAACAATAGTTGAGAAGATTAGTATGTTGGTATATATGGGATGAGTTAGAAACTGGAACATCTACCAGCAGGTAGAGGAGTTACAGTGTTTCAATCCTAATGCAGTATAAATGTATATGATCCCAATGTGGATGGTGATAGCAGGAATAAAAATTAGGGGTGGAGGTAAACTTGCAAAGGATGTTTTGATAAGACTCAATGGCTGAAGGCTTCAAGAACAGAACACAGAGCAGCTAGACAGGGATCACTAGGGTTATGAGACCTAAATTAAATGGATGATTATTGCACCATTATAAGAAAACTTAAAATTCAAAAGTAGTGCTTCATTTTTTTATGTAAGGAAAGTCAATACAATGTGATAAACAATGTGCTAAAACAGTTGTATTCTTTGATTTTTCTATGTTCCTATCAATCCATTCACAATCTGTCCGTCTATCCATCTATCCATCACCCATCCCTCCATGTATTGTTCTATTTTTTTTTCCCCCATTGGAACTTCAGCATTATTAGGCACACTGGAAATGCTGGGTGGACACCAAAAGAATAAATTAGGTAAGAGGTGACCCAGTTGATAGCATAAGATGAGTGTGTGTTAGAATGGGATGGGGTGATCACAGGAGAAAAAGTCTGCCTTCGAATTAGGTTACACAAAAGTGCTAAGACCACAGGGAAAAGAAAACGGGTGGTAACTGAAAGAAACACCAAATACTTCAGGGTTGGAGGTAAAGTGTTCCTCTAGGTATATGGCTTAAGAAGAGTTCAGACAATGGGTTTGCATGGGAATGAAAAAGAGCTGCTCTCAGGAATCCTATAAGAAGTTCAGGGGAATTGAAAAGAGTCCGCAGTGAAAGACCAACCAGGATAAAAAAAAAAGTACACTTGTCTTTGACATTTTAGCAAGTTTTTGAGAAATTTCCCAACAATTTTCAACAACTATCAAAGACATTATATAACAAATAGGGAAAACAACACAGAATGGACTTTTTTTTTTTTTTTTTTTTTTTTTAATGTTTTCTTACTTTCACAAGCAGGAGAGGGCAGAGAGAGAGGGAGACAGAATCTGAAGCAGGTTTCAGGCTCCGCACTATCAGCACAAAGCCTGCTGTGGGTCTTGAACCCATGAACTGTGAGATCATAACCTGAGGTGAAGTCAGGTGCTTAACTGACTGAGCCACACAGGCACCCCAAATACTGACTAGATATTTAATAATAATGATTTTTGGGGGTTTGATAATGCAGTTTTTTTAAAAAAGCCCTTATGTCTTAGAGAATGAAACTGAAACCATTAAAGACATTGTATGTGATTTTTTTAAAACTTAATTCAGCAGCAGTGGCAAATTGAAAGAACCAAAGTTGACGGTTAGTTGGTAATTATTGAGAGAGTGGTGGGTACATGAAGTTTCATTGGATTATTTTCTCTTTTATGTATGTTTGAAAACTTCCCTAACAAGATAAGCTATCATTAGGTAATCTAGACTTTAACTAGATCCATCTTATCACTTATCTTTTTTTTTCTATTTTTATCTTTTTCGCTCATGTCATCCAGGCTAAATTCTCCATTTATTTTTGTACTCACTCTTCCTACGTCACATTTTGAGTTTTCCTTTTCTTCTACAAATGTCTGTCCCTACATATCTATTTGAATCTGGGATCAGCCACTTTCTAGCTGAGTGAACTCCAGAGAGGAAAGTTAATGTCTTTAAGGCTCAAATTTCTCATCTATAAAACCAAGTAAATAACTCCCATCCTGTATGGATTGTTGGGGAAAATAAAATGATGTATATCAAGTTGTTGATAAGTGGCCCATGATAAAGGATGATAAGTGTCATAAGCACATGGCAATGGATCATTAAATAGTTCTATTATTGAGACAAAATGTTGGTGATAACATAGCTTGAAGCATAGACATTTTTGTTATATTTGAGCAGAACCTCATAGTTCCTAATTTAACAAGAAGATGAGGAAAGTGTTTTACAGATCTCAATTCATTATTCTCTTAATTGTTAGTGTTGGCCTTAACCAAATTATTCCTGAATAATTAAAACAACTACCACAAAACAGAACAAAACTTTCTACTCCTGCTTTAAGAGGCTGCATTTTTAAATTGGGCAATAATGATTTCACTTTAATGTCCACTGTAAACAACTAATTAATATAATACAAGAAAGTCAAACCTACTTCATGGAGAAAATATCACAAATCCTATTTATTCTAGTAATTTCTCTTTGAATAAGAGCTTAAATATCAAGGAGTTCCGTTAAAGTCATGAAATAATTGTGGTGGCTTTTGTATCTAATGCACCTCATCATTCCAATGTCTTTACCCTATAGTCAAATTACACTTCATTCCCTGATTATTTGACTACTCCTCTTTTCTCTTTTGGGTAATTTTCACAATACTGACTTTTGTGAGTTGTGTATTATTTTTTGAGCTTGAAAGCTGTGAGACAGCATACCTATGGTATAGGTAACAGTGTTTCTGAAAGCTAGCAGATAGGGACAACAATTTTCAGGAGACCATCAAGCTAATTTGAAAAGTTTTAGCCACATTACTTGGACCATTTCTTGTGTAATCCTGTCCCCACAAACCTCATGTTTCTTAAGCATTTTGAATACCTAATGGCAGTCATTTTATACAGATAAATAAAATAGAGACACAAATCAGCAAATGTTTTTCAGTTGGGCTCTAGTAAGAAGACACAGATTTTGTATTTTATTAGCAGTTATTTTATTTTTAAGTTTTCAACAATATTATTAAAATCCTACTGTGAATATCTTCACTTTCTCTGCTGAGGAAATTACAAAGTATAACTTGTTTGTTTTCCTACAGGAGTTCATAAGAAGGGACTCGTCAGATATCTACGTAAAACCATTTCTGTTTATTATGTTATTTTGCATCTGTAAGTTGGGGTTTTATCAAAATGAGATTGCCATCAGAAGCTGAAATAATCACATTTATTCCAACCATTTTCATTACATTAAGCCCAATTGTTTCATCTATAAAATTAAGAATGTTCCATGCCTTTATATATCACCTTTGATTGATATTCTATATAAATATGTCATTTAAAAAATAAAATGTGTTCCATATAATACATCCTCAAGCAGTCAGTAAAGCTGTAAATAGAGGCGAAAGGAAAGTCAATGATTAAAGAGGAACAAAATGAGACCAGGACAACAAGGAGAGAAACTATACAAAATATTTCTTGGAATAAAATATATTAAATCTGTACTTCCATTCTGACAAAAGTCAGACTGGAGTTTCAATTTGGGCAACGAAAATATTTTTTTAATGTTTTTATAGTTTATTTATTTTTGAGACAGAGACAGAGCAGGAGCGGGAAAGGGGCAGAGAGAGAGGGAGACACAGAATCTGAAACAGGCTCCAGGCTCTGAGCTGGCTGTCAGCACAGAGCCCGACACAGGGCTCGAACCCACGAACCGCGAGATCATGACCTGAGCCAAGGTCGGACGCTTAACCCACTGAGCCACCCAGGTGCCCCGCAACTAAAATATTTTTTTTAAAAATTTTAATATGCCTGTAATATAGGTTTCTTGAGAGAATTCATTTCTGGAAAAAGATCAAACTGCAAAAGAAACTTATACCAGATAGGCATTAAAACATTCAGATTATCAGAGCAGGAAAAAAAATTATCCAAATCATTAAAATGTGGAGCAATTCAATAAGAAATCCAACCTGAAGCTTTCACTGTTGAGCTAATGAAATGCAGCAGTAAGCCTGCCAACTGATAAGGGATCCAAAGTAATTTGTCCTCTGAGAAGAATGTGGAATAGGGTTATGCAAAATACTCTTGGGAATTTAAATATCTGATAGAAAGCATCATTTAATTAATTCATTAATTCATTTATTTAATTTCAAGTCTTTAATTAAATTCCATTTAGTAAATACATAGTGTAATGTTGGTTACAGGAGTAGAATTTAGTGAGTCATCACATATACCCAGTGCTCATCCCAAGTACCCTCCTTAGTTCCCATCACCCATTTAGCCCATTTCTCAGCCCACTTCCCCGCCAGCAACCCTCAGTTTGTTCTCTACCATTAAGAGTCTCTTATGGTTTGCCGTCCACTCTCTCTCTCCGTTTGGTTATCCCTTCATTTTAAGTGACATATTTAGTTTTGAGTTAAATTATAATTCATGAGAATCTAGAAAAGACTCCCAACTCTACTTCATATATCCAGTTAAAAGATCATCTCATGGTTTTTTTTACACTTAAAGTTATATTTGCCCTTTTTTAATTGAACTCAAGCCTTGTAAGTAAAATTTAGGGGCATTTCTTTCAATTCTAGCATCTGGATGACAAAGCAAACATACCAGCAGTTAGCAACATTCTTATAATATCAAAAAAGTTGTAAAATATTTGTCTATTATACAAATACAGTTTGTCTAATTCTATCCACAGAGTAGAAATTATAAAACAAAATGAACCAAAAACAGGCTAAATAAAGAAAAATGGCAAGATTTTCACAATTATGCCAGAGGCAATGGCATTTCCTTTTCATTCTGGAGTATGCTTTTTTCTTTTTTTTTTTTTACAAAACTGAGATCATATTATTCACATAATGCCATATATTGGTCATTAGAGAATATTCTCCTATTATACAAACTGTTATTACATCACATGTTCAGAAAAGATAGTTCTCCAATGTGAAGAATGCAGTCATGACACAGAAAGACCACTTAAAATTCCACCCCAAAAGTCCAAAAACTAATTGGCAGAGAGGATTCTATCTTCAGAGTTCTGGCAGGAAAATAAATTTCCTTCAGGTTTTTAATGTTGACAAATTTATGAAAAGACTATTTATAGAAATGTGGGCAGGGATGCCAGGGTGGCTCAGTTGGTTAAGTGTCCAACTTCGGGTCTGGTCATGATCTCACTGTCTGTGAGTTCGAGCTCCACATCAGGCTCTGTGCTTACAGTTCACAACCTGGAGCCTGCTTCGGATTCTGTGTCTCCCTCGCTCCCTGCCCCCTCCCTGCTACTGCTCTGTGTTTCTCTCTCTAAAAAATAAATAGACATTAAAAAATAAAAAAATAAAAAAAGAAATGTGGGCACAATTAAGGGTACCAAGAAGGGAGACAGAAACGTGGCACTTAAGCAGGGAGTGTACCAGGCAAAAACCAAACAGAAAATGAACTTTTCTCTGTCCTGTGTTTGCTCTCTGCTGGTGTCTGCCAATGGGCACCCAACACCCAAGAGAATGTAGGCAGCAAGGACCCAGGTGATGCAGTCTACTGCACCAGCCTTTGAAAACCAAAGGGCAGAGAAAGGTGGAAAACAGATCTGACAAGCAGGGGGCAAGAGGCTAACAGGCTCACAGATGTAGAGCAGAAGCCAGATTTCAGAGATATTAAGGAAGTAGGTGACAAAAACAACATGTGACAGTCGACTGGATGGCAGGGTACATGAGGAGATTATACATGTGGAAAACGTCCAGATTTCTGAACTGGGGTGACTGAGTAGTTGGTACTGCCAATGACAGAAACAGGCAGATGGGAGGTGGTAAAAGAATGAGCTTGGCTTCAGGTCCATTGAGTTTCAGCAATCTATGACCCAGTAAGTGAAAACCCTTGTAGGCTACTGGTTTTTGGGGTCTGGGGTTCAGAAGAAAGGTTCCAATTTCATAGATTCCATTCTAGATTTCAGACTATTTAAAAATCACTTATAGAATCAAATGTGAATTCTTCACAAGGGCATTCACCATCTAACTACTTTTCTTCTTAGTATCATACATCTCTGCATATCCATGCATGCCCATCTGATGACCATTTTTTAAAAATGTTTATTCAGTTTTGAGAGACAGAGCATGAGCAAGGGAAGAGCAAAGAGAGGGGGAGACACAGAATCCAAAGCAGGCTCCAGGCTCTGAGCGGTCAGCACAGAGCCCAATGCGGGGCTTGAACTCACAAACCATGAAATCATGACCTGAGCCCAAGTAGGACGCTTAACTGACTGAGCCACCCAGGCGCCCCTCTGATCACCATATTCTTACACCATCTTTCATATTGTACTTGTACAGTTTCTCTAGTCTAAAATCCCTATCTCCCCCTTTCTCTATGAAAATCCCATCTTTCAAACTTCAGTCTACTTGCAGGCCCCTTTCACAAAGCCTTGACTAATTCCCTGAGCCTAAATTAACCGGATCCTAATTTATAGTCCATCTTTAGGTTATTTATACTTTTAGCATAACATTTATTTCATTCAGCCCTGTTGATTACTTATTACTTTCAAGGAAGTAATAAGCTACCAGAGGGTGGGAAGTATACTTCAATAATTTTTGTGTCCCCATCAACTTACCAATAGAACTCAATAACATTTATTAAATTACTGTCAATTTCTCCAAAGCATTGAGTATAGTTATTTTGAAACAGTAAACAAGCAAATATTTTAAATGAACATTTACATTTCTTCTTTTGAACTCCTCAAATTTCTTGTGATTTTCCAAACAAAGTGCTGTCTCAGAAACATCTCATGGTGCTTTTCATTTAAAACAGAGTTCTGGGAAGGATGTGGGTCGAGCATGTCAAATGCTGTTGTTACTGTGCTTGCTGCTCTTTTGTTCATGGGCAATATTTTATGTATGTGCACTTGTATCAAAAAGCTAGAAGATTTCTAAAGGTTATCTGCCTGTGATGTAAATACAGTATGCCCTGAAATATTCCATAACTGCCATAGGTAATAACGTAAATTAAAAAAAAAAATGTGGGTCTTAGTAAGCTGGGAATAATAACACTTGCACTGTGGAAGGTGTTAATAAGAATCATATTTCTCAAAACAGCCCTATGAGTTGGGCTGGGCAAGTAGTATCACACACCAATGACATGCATGACAAAAAGCTAAAGATCACAGAAATGAAGAAATGTATTTAATATCACACAGTGATGAAGTTCTGATGAGAACTAATTTTCTTTTAGTTCAGCAGTCTAATATTATGCCCTATCACCCCAGTCCTGACTGAATCAGGGGGAAATGTGCAACCCTGAGAGAGCTCCAGGACATGGTGGCCATCTCTGTTGGTAGAATCCAACCTGACCCCAGTTGTGTGGTTAAATGCTTCATTGATAATAAGAGACAAAGCATAGTTTGATGCAGAGTTGCATTTTTGAAATAAAACTGTACCATACGTTCTGAATTTTGTTTAAAAACTTCTGATAACTATCCATGTTATTGAATTAATAACTATTATTTAATTCTACTTTATAGTCTATGTAGAGCCATATCTAAGGCAACCCTGGGACAGAGCCTTAGTCTAAGAGGCTCTATTCCAGATGTACATAAACCCATTATGGATGATTTCCAATATACTCCTAAGTTATATGAGATATGAAAATTATGGCTAGATTTTTTTTCTAAAAAAGTGTAGCTTGAAAAGTGATTATTTGAAAAATCTATCTCATTAATTTAAAAATTAAAAGTCAGGGAATCAGAATGAATTATATGCTCATCCTTACAAAAATTCATAGGATATTTTAATAACACATGTTTCAGAATGCTTAAAGGAGCTCTTTTCTTTGGTGGTAGAAATATACCTCAGAAAATTTCTAAAAATGGAAGAACCTCACCTATTTAAGGAGTCAGAAATACAAAAGTATAAACAGAATGGGATATGAAAGAACCTGCTTTGTTTCTAATAAAGAAATGCAGGGGGAAAAAGTGGAATGAGGGAATAAGGAATATGAAAGTAAGTGAAATCAATGACTACAACTTCTATTAGTAGACTATCATTTCCCAACATCTTTGCCAACATTTGCTAGGCATTTTTTCCCCCACAAAATCTCAAGAAGACAAAGATCTCTATTTGATCAACAAATGAGGTAGCACGTATCAAGTCCACTTATGTTTTTCTTCCTCTAAATTTTGGGAAAGGAGAGCCTTAAATAAGTAATGGTAATTTTTTAAACCACTTTAGTGGATTTTCTTTCATAATAGGTTCAGTATCACATCTGTTTAATGCCATTCCTTTGATAAAAATAACATGTGACTCTGGGGAGCCTGGGAGGCTCAGTCAGTTAAGTGTCCAACTCTTGATATTGTCTCAGGTCATGATCTTGTGGTTTCATGAGTTTGGGCCCTCAGTGGGACTCTGCACTGGCAGTGTGGAGCCAGCTTCGTATTCTCCCTCCCTCTCTCTCTCTCTCTCTTTTCCTCACTCCCCCCTCCCCCACTTGTGCTGTTTCTGTCTCTGTCTCTCTCAAAATAAATGAATAAACCTCCCCCAAAAATCATATGGTGACTCAAATGTGTTTCCACAACACTTATGATAGTTGGTCTCTTTCCAAGCTATTATACATACATTAAAAAAAAAAAAGTATTACCTTTAGAAATTGAGATTCCTTTAAAAAGTGTATTTCAAGTGTTTATTTAAATTCTAGCTAGCTAATATATATAGTAAAATTTGATTTCGGGTAAGAGTCCTTCAAATTTTAATACTTTCTCCGAAATCTGGTTACACTACAATGTTTAACTGGAGCCCTGCAAGAAATTCATTCATTGATCAAAGCCATAAATTAGGTCAATTCTGACCTCTGAAATTCTTTCAAACTCTGAGATTCCATGCTTCTATTAAAAAAAAAAACAACTTTATAAAACACATTCCCTATGAAAGTATTACCAAGACTTCTATTTCCTTGGTCTCATGCTATCAGTAGGCTCCTTATGTTACAAGCTAATGAGATGTTAGGTACAGAAGCTGAAAGTAAAGATAAAATGAGAGCAAAAGGAATAAGGAACTGAAGAGATACAGAATTTCCTTTATGAGAATGGCTAACATTACTCAAAAATTTTAGCCATAGTGAATGAAACTTTTTACTTCTATATTTTAGCAACATTTTAACAATGCTTTGGAGTTTGATTGTTCTCCATGGTAACATTTCCAAACAATTGAGATCAGTAAATACAAGAACACTAAGGCATTTGTAAATACTATTTCACTGAATAAAATATGAATAATCTTCTTTAGTCTAATTAAAAATATAATAAGACTTATTTAGATAATGGCTATACAGCACTAAAGAAACAATACCAACAATAAAAGAGGCTGGAATATATTTCTAACATTTGTCTTTTTTACATTTAACCAGCATTCAAGAAAAGGCACAGACTGAAAATGAATGCAGGTGCATATTAAAAAGTAGGCTTTATACTCTGGTTTCTCTTCAGATCGAATAAAAAGTAGGCTTTTCCCACATAACTGTAATGAAGTTAGTATTTGATGGTATTGTTTACTCTAAATACATAGCAGTAATAAAATAAAATGGAAATGGGTACTTCATAAAAGAATGATTTTAATATAAACAGAAAAGGATGTCTAACCAAATGGGCTCATGAATATATATTGGATGAAAGAGATTGCATAATCCCTGCTATACCTGTGGATGGGTATTTTACCATTTGTTATTTAGTCATTATAGTTTACCAAGATGTAAAGATAATTCTTAACATTGTATCAAACCTCCATTAAAAAAAATCACCTACAGCAACTGCGGGAATGGTTAATAACTTGTTTTGTTTTGACCATACAGTCTACAGTACAGCGTTAGATTGTGATTCCAAGTGTAGGAAAATACCGAATCTAGATTAGATTCTAAGCATAAGAAAATACTGATTTTTTTACCTGTCAATTTAGATGATATAATGAGCTAAAACAGATAAAGTGACAGCTCAGTTAGGCCCATATATTACCTATATAGGATAACTGTCACAGGCTCTGGTGCTTTTATCTGTTAATAGTATAAATGACCCCGTTTATTTCTAAATTGAATTAGACATTCTGTAAGTTGCAGTCCTTTTAAAGTTCCACTTAAGTGGAATTTAGGTTCTCTACAGCGATGGAAAAGGATGGTTAGTTGAAACAAGATGCGGATTCTTCCTTGAGTTCTGTCAGCACAATCGCATGGGCATGGATCGCTTCATATCTGAGCAACAGGGCTGGGGGCGGGACCTGTTTCCCAGGGAGCAGATCCATTCCTGGCACGTGATCACGATGAGAGCAGCTCTGCAGTGCACAGCTGAAGCCCACAGTGGCCTCAAACTGTTCCAAAGCCTTATGAGACCTCTGCTCACCCTCTCCCTCTTACCCTGAGTGGAAACAGATGACTTTACAATGAGGAAGCAGCATGACATGGGCAGGTGCGGCTCCTCCAGATTTCTGCTTACTCTATCCCTCCTTCTAGCATGGCCTCTGCCTGTACTCTCCCCCTGCCTTCCAGCCCCACCCTGGCCTCTACTCCATCCCTGCCTTCCACCAGGGCTTTTGCCTCTGGGCATCCTCCCCAGGCCTTGCCCGAACACCCTCCTTTTTGCTCACAGCTATCTGGTCTTCCCTCCTGTCCCTTCCTTCTCGTCTCTTCCTCCTCTTCCACTTGTTTCTCTGTCTTTTCCCCCTTTTTCTTTGGATATACTGTTTTCTTTTGCTTCTCCCGACAAGTTAGTTTTTGCCTCCCACTGCCACTTGGCAACTTAAGATTGCGTAAGGTTCGTGTAACCCAAGCTAAACACGGAGTCTTACTATTCTTGGCTTTACAACTCTAGTGTGAATGTTGTCTATAGGTTCAGTTTCCGAATCTCTTAATGTCTTAGCAGTGAGAATCTCTTAAGCCCACCAACGAAACAAACACGAATATAAGTGAAATGGACAGAGGTGGGGTTATGTCCATCTGTTTATTTTTTATTAAAAAAACAAACAAACGGGGGGCGGAGCTGGGTAGCTCAGTCAGTTGAGCATCTGAGTCTTGATTTTGGCCGGAGTCATGATCCCAGGGTCCTATGATCCATCTCCACATTGGGCTCTGTGCTAGGCATGGAGCCTGGTTAGGTTAGGATTCTCTCTCTCTCCCTCTTTTTCTCTCTCTCTCCCCCTCCTTCTGCCCCCTTTCCCGTTCACACATACTTTCTTTCCTCCTCTCTTGCGCTGTAAAATAAAAGAAAAAAACCCCCAAAAAACCCAGCTGTGTATGGAGCTTTCATTCTGTCAGACACTGTGAGAGGTATTCCTGGAGCAGGAAGGTGGGCAGAGCAGTGCAGATGACTGTTTACCTTAAATTATCTTAGAAGAGTAGGGAGGTAATCTAGATAACAACAATACTTAATTTGGGGGCAATGCTACTTCTAAACAGAAATGGTAATATCTGTAAATTCAGTTGACAGGGTTGCCTTAGGGCTTTTGGAAGATAATGCTCCTCACTGCTTCTGAGCAAATTTTGTCTGTTCAGGTGAACTTATTGTTAAGTGCCTTCCTATCAACATTTTTACTGATCATTACTCCCTAACACTATAAATATCTGAGAAAAACAATTACTTTTTAGAGCCTTTTATAAGAAAGAGAGTCTTTCACTCACTGAACGCGGCGCTAGCTTTCCAGGTACCTGTTTCTTCCCGAGCCGGGCCAGGCCCACCCAGAAGCAACTATGTCTAAGGGACCTGCAGTTGGCATCGACCTTGGCACCACCTACTCCTGTGTGGGAGTTTTCCAGCACGGGAAGGTGGAAATAATTGCCAACGATCAGGGAAACCGGACCACCCCATGTCACCTTTACTGACACCGAACGATTGATCGGTGATGCTGCAAAGAATCAAGTTGCAATGAATCCCACCAACACAGTTTTTGATGCCNGCGTGCCATGACCAAGGATAACAATCTACTGGGCAAGTTTGAACTCACAGGCATACCTCCTGCCCCCCGTGGCGTTCCTCAGATTGAAGTCACTTTTGATATTGATGCTAATGGCATTCTCAATGTCTCTGCTGTGGATAAGAGTACAGGGAAAGAAAACAAGATCACCATCACAAACGACAAAGGTCGTTTGAGCAAGGAAGACATTGAGCGCATGGTCCAAGAAGCTGAGAAGCACAAAGCTGAAGATGAGAAGCAGCGGGACAAGGTGTCCTCCAAGAATTCCCTGGAATCCTATGCATTCAATATGAAAGCAACTGTTGAAGATGAGAAACTTCAGGGCAAGATAAATGATGAGGACAAACAGAAGATTCTGGACAAGTGTAATGAAATCATCAACTGGCTGGATAAGAACCAGACTGCAGAAAAAGAAGAATTTGAACATCAGCAGAAGGAGTTGGAGAAGGTGTGCAACCCCATCATCACAAAGCTGTACCAGAGTGCAGGAGGCATGCCTGGAGGAATGCCCGGAGGCTTCCCTGGTGGCGGTGCTCCTCCCTCTGGTGGTGCCTCCTCCGGGCCCACCATTGAGGAGGTTGATTAAGCCAACCTGAGAATAGGTCTAGCATTGTTCCACACAAAACATTTGAAGGACCCAAATTTGTAGCAAATTCCATGGCAGTTTTAAAGGAGCTGCTATAGTTAATAAACTGGGCATTCTTGATACTTGAATATGGAATATGTGCACAGGGAAAGAAATACAACATTGCACTTTATAAGCACTGTATTGTGAAGTGGAAAATGCAATGTCTTAAATAAACTGTATTTAAAATTGGCACCATAAAAAAAAAAAAGAGAGTCTTTCACTTATAATTTTTTAAAAACATGGACTCATTTGGGGTGTCTGGGTGGCTCAGTCGGTTAAGCATCTGGCTCTTGATTTCAACTCAGATCATGATCTCACAGTTTGTGAGATGGATTGTTCCATCAGGTTCTGTGCTGACAGCATGGAGCCTGACTGGAATTCTTTCTCCCTCTCTCCCTACCCCTCCCCAACTTGCACTCATTCTCTCTCTCTCAAAATAAATAATCTTTAAAAAAACTGACTCATTACTTAATAATTAAACATTGAACATTATGTAAATAAAGACTTTAAGCTATTTGTGATTAGTCACAAGAGCTTTAAAATAAGAAGCAAATTATCTTGGCCAAATGGGGTGGGACAATAACCATCTAGGGTGTATGAGATAATTATCAGTCTAGCAAAGAACTCTTCCCTTAGTCATAGTGAATAAGAGTTGACACTAATTCCTTAGGGAAAGAGAAATGGGTAGTGCTATTAGGACCTACTTTATATGTGCATGGTCTATAAACATATGGATCATGATTCCAATACTGGCCTGGAAAATAAGATGTGAATATACAGAAAAATTCACAAAAATCTGAGGAATTGTGAGGTATAATATTTTGCTAAAATTAAATAGTATGTTACTAACAATATAAAAATAGACTAGTAGAAAGGAATGGAGAAAAAAAGGAAAGAAGAATGAGTGAAAAACCCATTCAAGGTGCTTCTTGATAAAGATGTTTATAGAACAGTTGAGAAAGAACAATGTATTACATTAATGGAGCTAGGAAATAAGAAAATAAAGATGAATACTTCTAATAATTAAAACCAATACACATAGCCAATAAATATAGGAGAAGATGCACAAGAACTCAACAGCAGACAGGATCGCAAATTAAACTAGCTGTCACGTTTTACCCATCATCATGTCAAAAAACTGAAGTGATTGACAACACTCAATGTTGGCAGGTAATGAGAAGAAAACAGTTTGGTACTCATATGAAATCTCAGCGGGAGTACAAATTGGAACAATTTTCCTAGATGACAATTTGACAATGTTCTTTTCAGTTAGTAGGTGACCAAAGGATACTCTTTTACCAGCCCTGACCAACTCTCTGGGTGTAGCCTCAGGGGATACATTCCTCAGATGTAGAGATTATATACTTGCATATTTGAAAAAACACTTTTGAAAAGTTGTGTTTTTTTCTTTTTTTAAAGCTTATCTTTATTTATTTTGAGAGAGAGGGGCACACATGAATGAGCTGGGGAGGGGCAGAGAGAGAGACAACAAAAATCCCAAGCAGGCTTCACGCTGTCAGATGCAGGGCTCGACTGGATCCCGTGAAGTGTGAGATCATGATCTGAGTGAAATCAAGAGTCATATGCTTAACTGACTGAGCCACCCAGGGGCTTCGGAAAAATTGTGTCTTAATGAGACTTATTTCTGCCTGAGTGAACTATAGGTTACATGTATAAAAGACTTTGGACATCACTAGTGGAGTAGAAGTAAAATGAAGAGAACAATCTTACTCTTGCACAAAGTAAGGGAGTTCTGCTTGGAATTCTGCAGTTCTTTTATCTTAGGAACACAAAAGTATTGGAAACTGTCAAAAACAAGAGACCTGTAATTAAGAAGGGCAAGTGAAGTGTCTCCAATAACCAAGACAAACTGGTTAGAATTCTCAGAAAGACTATTATCACAATACGGCTAAAGACTCTCATGAGATACCTGGACAATTACTACTAATGTGTCCTTAGATAAGATGAAATTCCATATGGGGATTAGACTTACAAAATTTCTACTTCTGGCAGTCAGTAGAGTCAAAAGCAATGGAAATACGGTCCAAAATTACTAAAAGTGAATTCAGGATTTATAGATTCACATATTCCTCTGAAGTAGATATCTGGGGGCATTTGGGGACACAGTCTTCTAATTATGGAGTCAACATCATGAAATACAATTACTCTGCTATCTCACAACCTGCAGTTTGATTTCAGCATCAGAAACAAAACAGAGAGATACGGGAAAGAATGTTTGACCCAAAAAGGCAATCCCTCTGTCATGAAATTAGATGAAATAAACAACTTTCCTGAAAGTGATTCAGGCAACTGGTGGCAACATTCACAGATTCTGAATGCAAATAAAGTCAGTCTTATCTTCTCTAAATGAGAAAGACCTAAGTACGGGAAGACATTGGATCTCTACAGACTAGAAGCAGGAGAGGGACTCTGGAAAGAAAATGCCCTCTATCAAATTAGCTG
Organism: Crocuta crocuta; assembly: GCF_008692635.1. Classification (NCBI taxonomy): domain Eukaryota; kingdom Metazoa; phylum Chordata; class Mammalia; order Carnivora; family Hyaenidae; genus Crocuta; species Crocuta crocuta. The sequence continues at coordinate 195,804 of NW_027530644.1, read as the reverse complement.
CCATACACATGGCACACCTGTCACTAAACAACATCAACCTGTCAGAGTGAAAGTGCTTAATTACCTTAAATTACTTCTTTATAATGCTGGTTAATAAAAATGATCTGAATGTGAAATACTGACTTTTCTTCAAAGTCACTCCAAGGTAGAACTTGGTATTACCGCAACAGCATGACTTTAGCTAGTGACTGTTGTTGCTTTTCTTCATTTTGAGACTGAAGGAACTGATGAAGGAAGCAATGCTACATTTTTAATAAGAACCTACATGTTATGTTATTAACTCCCTTTATCATGCCAATGCTGTGTCAGTACAATATTTTTTTAATGTTTTATTTATTTCTGAAAGAGAGAGAGAGACAGAGAGTGACAGCGTGAGCAGGGGAGGGTCAGAGAGAGAGGGAGACACAGAATCTGAAACAGGCTCCAGGTTCTGAGCTGGCAGTCAGCAGAGCCTGACACGGGGCTTGAACCCACAAACCACGAGATCATGACCTAAGCCAAAGTTGGACGCTTAACCAACTGAGCCACTCAGGCGCCCCAAACCACAATATTTTTAAAAGCTTCCTTCAGTGGGTATGTGATGTGTTACATATTCCCTCATAGGGCAGGAAATTCTTTAACACAATGGTTTCAGGAAATAAGATCATCACTTCTTTGCCTTACCATAACAGGCTTTTTACTACATTTGCTTCAAGAGGATAAGAATACACAATTTCTCATAAAGATGAGTGACCCTGTAAACCTGATACATTTTGCTGATGAGATACTATACTGAGCTAGGTGTTTGTCAAACCACACAGTCCCAACTGGTGTTTCCAATCTAGGAAAATGTGGTAAATGTATTACGAGGAGGACAACAGATTTCCAGGGTAATAGCCTCAAAATAAAAGCAGGAGCAATATAGATTATATTCTGAGACATTTATCATCTTAAACCTTCAGGCTTTTTGTTCTCAGACTATTCAAGAATCCTAGTTTGGTTAGATATAGAGACAGGATTCCCAGTTCTTTCTACACGCTTAACTAACTGAGCCGCCCAGGTGCCTCTCTCACTTCCTTATTAAAGGAATATATTTGAGGCATGCCACCATTTAGCTACAAGCACAGAGAACACCTTAATATGTCCAGCATTTTATTTGCTATGTATATGTTACAGGCACATATTATCACTGATATGTCCCTTTTTATCTCTTCAGTCACCAACATTTATTTAAGAAAACAAAATCTGTGGCACTGAAATTATTTTATGAACACCACACTTTTGTCAAGAAAAAACTGTCTTTACACATGGCAATTCCTACTGGGTACAGGAAGAATGAGAAGTTTAAAGAGGCTCCCAGAGATTCTGATATGCTGTCATGATGGAAGGGGTCTGGGAATGACTCACTCTCTTCCACCCCACTGAAAGGCAATGATATAAAGACAGAGAAATTCGGGGAGCCTGGGTGGTTCAGTAGGTTGAGCTTCCCACTCTTAATTTGGCTCAGGTCCTGATCCCAAGGTTTTGTGAGTTTGAGCCCCTCTCGGGCTCTGTGCTGACAACACAAAGCCAGCCTGGGATTTTTTCTCTCCCTCTCTCTCTGTCCCTACCCACCCCCCACCCCCCACCCCCGCTTGTGCTCTCTCGGTCTCTCTCAAAGTAGATAAATAAACTTAGAAAAAAGATATATTCTATTTCTTGCTTTTAAGTCATGCCTTGTAATTTGCATGGGGATACTAAAAGGTGTAAAGCCTTACCATTAAGCTGAGGTATGCTATAATAATTATTACATTAATAACTTCCTGTACATAGTTACATTTTGCACATCAATGTAACTGTTCACAAAGTTTTAGCTGATTTTAAATGTGAAACTGCATTTTGTAATCATCTATAAACTATTTATCATGGAATAAATGACTACATGGCATAAAATTTTTTAAAAACTGTTTCACATACAGGTTTTACTTTTTGTTTTTGTTTACTTTTGTTTTTTACCTGAATGATTTCATTTCATTAGGATTAAAAAGTGTGCCCTGGGTCATTTGGCCCCTGGAGCTCAACTTATCTTCAGTCACCGATATCCGAGAATGAACACTTGAAAAGCATTCAGTTGAACAATTTCTCCTAGCTTTTGAAACACACTAACAGAACTAAGTAGAATATTAGGTATGCCAAAAGATAAAATGTGTATTTCAATTCAGGCAGAGAGTTGCTGCATTCACTCCTACATCCTAAAATCACAGTGTAAAATCACCTTTGCTTGTGATTTTTTTAATGTTTATTTTTGAGAGAGAAAGAGAGAGAGAGAGATACAGAATCTGAAGCAGGCTCCAGGCTCTGAGCTGTCAGCACAGATCCTGACACTGGGTTTGAAATCCCAAACCATGAGATCATGACCTGAGCTGAAGTCAGACGCTCAACCTACTAAGCCACCCTTTGCTTGTGATTTTTAAAATACCTAAAAGAGAGATGTCTGGGAAAACCTGGAACTTCTTCCATTCACATAAATGTTGGACATAATGTCTGCTTAAAATCTAATAATAAGGCCTTCCTAATTTCCACTTTATCAATTTATACCACTAATTTTAGATTTCATAACAAATCAGAATCCTTTCTATTTATCAGTTTTATTTAAGAACATGCTAGGCATTTACTATGGGCTGGGAATTTTAAAGTATACAAGACAAAGGTCCATTCTCAAGGACTTCAAAGTCTAGTTGGAGACACAGAGGCATAAACAAAGCTGTGAATCACAGCATGAGTAAGAACTACAAAGATGTGCACGGGAGCATGTAAGATAATACTGCACTAAAGTGAGGAGTTCAGGAAATGCTTAGCAGAGAAGACATATTAATTAAAGCTTGAAAGTGAAGAAGAAATCAGCAGGAAGGAACACTGCAGGAGAGAAGATAAGAGATTCCCAAAACAATACAAGCAAGAGACCACGTGAGCCCGGAGTAGAGCAGATGGTACTGGGGACAGAGCGGATAAAACCAATTTGGCATACGCTGGTGAGAGAATCCACAGTTCTTGATTAAAATTTTAAATGGGGGTAAAGGAAGGTATATGAAAGAGGGGGAGTTAAAAAACTGATTGCAAGGTTACTATATTGAATGCTTAGTAAGATCGTGATACCATTACCCTACTCAGAACATGTAAGTATAGTACCTGATTTGAAAGAAGGGTAAAGATAGAGTTCAGGAAGGACTAAGTTTGGGATACATGAGGCACTCCAGTGGAGATATCCAGAAGACCATGATTATGAACTAGTGACTGGCAGCAATTTGTTCTTTCTGCTTTTGTCCCAATTCGCAACAAGAAACAAATTACCTACGAGACCAGCCATCTCCGTGTCTGAGTCTCCACAAAGTATAATGAGAACTCAAGACTGCTTCATACCTGAACACGGCTAGTGATGTGTCTTCTAAGGATTCCTATCATTCCTACACAGTCTCGGGAGTTGGCAGAGAATTCTTTTCTGAGCTAGAGGCATTGTGGGAGAAGAGCAACTGAGGAGAGCAAGAGGCGAGTATGAATACGCCAGAAGCTTCTTGGTCATCTCGGGCATTAGGTCCCAGGGGATAGAGAGAGAGAGAAAGCTATATTGGTTCCATGGAAATACTACTTAAGAAAAAACCAAATGTAGCTGAACATCCAAAGAGGTAGGAAGATGATAACTTTAGCTACTCTAAGAAAGGCCAACCTCAGTAGAACAGAGAGATGTAGGCGATACCATGATTTTGGAAATGTCTCATAACACTAGGTAAAAATATATACTAATTCAGATATTTTTTTTATTCAGGTCTTCTTTTGGTACAAATAATTGATTGTTTTACTTGATTGTGCTGTAACACTGAACTCCCTTAAACTTTAAGGTCGGCTGATTTGAAAAACAATACAGGCATTATTCCTATTTTACACATGCTGCACATGAATTTAGCCTCAGTCCTTCCATCTTGAGCCAGAGTTAACCTTCTGGGTCTACACTTGGAGGGCGACATAACTATCCTCAGGGGCAAGAAGAAAACAAGCAAACAAGTAAAAAGACAAGGGTTAATGGTCCCTGTTAATGGTTATTTATGACATGGCTAGCATACTCCGGCCTTGAGGTAATAGCTATTCCTTTGAGGCCCCCCTACGACCCTACACCTTGCCTTCAGGATGACAAATGTTTTCCTAAACACCAGGATAAAGGCTGCTCTCTTTATCACTCTGTAGTCTTTTTTTTTTTTTTTTTTTTACAATAACTCATCAATTCTGCTTTTGTACTGCCCACTTGCCTGCTTGCTGATTATAAAAAGCCCGAAGTCCTTGGACTCGGGGCCACACATTTGGAGTTCTGTGTTAACTCTGCAGTCCCGGCCGGTAGTAAAGACTCCCTTAATTCAGCTTCAGTGGTCTGGGTTGGACTCTGTGTCTCTCGGCATAACTAACACACATGCCTAATTCCTATCCGCTGGCCAAAACCATTGCTGATGGGGAAGTGAGCTGTTCAGTTCTTCTGTTAGATAGCTTCATGTTACCTCCATACTTCCTTGTCGTTTTTATGCTCACATTATCCTACTAGTCCAGAAAAAAAGAATTACTAAGAAGTTCTAGAATACAAATCTACCAAACGAAAGCTTAACCACTCTGACCTGAATTTGACAGCTAACTTAGCAGTTAGGTTTTTGTGTTCTTTTGTATTTTTCCAGACATCTGCAGAATATTTCAGATGGAAATTACTAGGATTTCTGTCAAAAGTTCTAAGAAAATTTCCTTAACCCTCTACCCCTATATTCTATTCAGAGAGAATACAGTATTATGTAAGTAAATGTCAAAAACTTTAAATTTCTTTAAGCAGATTTCTATTTATAATATTTAAACTACTGAGCATACACAGTCATGAAATGAAGACCTTTGTTATTAGCGAGATTATAAATATTATTTTAGATTAATCATGGTACCCAGAGCTGTCTCCCATCTGTGGTTTCCCTACTATCCAGGTGTCATCGTTTTCCAGTGGGTCACGTGGTGGGTTATTACCCCACCAGTGTAGCAGTATAATTAGCAGGTAAGGCTGTTCCAGGTCGGTTGGAAAGATGTAAGTAGTCTGAAGGGTCTCAGGGAGAGGACAGGGGAAGGGATGGAGACAGTGTTAAGCAGAAAACTAAATAAAGTATGAATAACAACAGAGAAGACCCAAGTGAAAAAAATCCACAGGCAATTTTTACTTAAATACTAAGTCAGGATGGTATCAAATGTATTTTTATATTATTCTGTATTTCTTTATTTTCCATCTGACCTCTAAGAATCTAGGCTTGACTATAATATTCATGTTTAATTTTTAACAAATATAATTGGTTTTTATTACAGAAGTTCCTTCTAAGGATTTTGGCTAACATACATAAACTCAAATCAGGTGAGTTTTCCTGACAGTTGTAGAAATGTGACTATAAGTACCCAAATAATTTTATGGTTCTTAAATAAAAAACATTCTTACATAGAGAATAATCCTCCCTGACTTTTCAAGCAAAGTAGAATGGAATTAGTTTAAATCTGAGTGTCTCAGCCAGTTGAGTGTCTGACTTCGGCTCAGGTCATGCTCTCACAATTCTTGGGTTTGGGCCCCGCATCAGGCTCTGTGCTGAGAGCTTAGAGCCTGGAGCCTGCTTTGGATTCTCTCTCTTTCTCTCTCTCTCTCTCTGCCCCTTCCTGGTAGCGCGCTGTGCCTCTCTGTCTCTTAAAAAAATAAAATGTTTTCAAAAAATTAAATAAATAAATAAATAAAATTGTTTATAGTGCCAATCACTGTATTTTAGGACCTTAACTGCTATCCTCCTGGTATTCTTTTGTGTGCTCTGTACAGTTTTTCTCTTGCTATCAAGATGTCAAGCTAATCGTTCCTTTCCTTGTCAGTATGGCTCCTTGTATTCTAATTTAATAGTTGTAATGTGATCTAGGCTGGGAAAGATTAGGGAGTTTAATTGTGTGTAAAATAAAGGTAAATAGGCTCTGGGGGAGGACCAGGAGGCCTGCTACAAGAAAAACTTGTTTTTTGTCATACCTATTTTGGCTGTTTCAGTACTGATAGTGATTTCTTGGTTCCCTGCATCATTCTAGATAGATGCTATAAACAGGCAGCCAAGTCCAGAAAGGTAGCAATTAGGTGTCTACTTTTGGCTGAAGCAATTGAGAAGGTGTCTTAACCAACAATTTTTTAAAATCTACACCGTATTATTGGTTATTGGTTTTAAAACCCATTTTTCTTGGGGCGTCTGGGTGCTTCAGTCAGTTAGGCATCGAACTCTTGATTTCGGCTCAGATCGCGATCTCACAGTTCATGAAATTGCGCCCTCGAGTTGGGCTCTGTGCTGACAGTGTGGAACCTGCCTGGGATTCTCTCTCTCTCTCTCTCTGCCCCTCCCCTGCTCATGCATGTGCTCTGTCTCTCTCAAAATAAACATTAAAAAAAATCACCATTTCCTAATTTAATTAAAGTCTCTCTCAATAGGGGCACCTGGGTGGCTTCGTCAGTCAAGCATCCGACTTTCCCTTAGGTCATGATCTCGCGGTTTGTGGGTTCGAGCCCCGCGTCGGGCTCTGTGCTGACTGCCAGCTCAGAGCCTGGAGCCTGTTTCAGGGTCTGTTAACTCCCTCTCTCTCTGACCCTTCCCTGCTCATGCTGTTTCTCTCTCTCTCTCCTAGAAATAAAACATTAAAAAAAAAAAGTCTCTCTCAATAGAGACAACCATTATACACAATATATACAACCCATACAAACTAAAAACCATGAATGTGAACCTCACATGCTTACTTTCAGAATATGTGTTGTCTTGGTGTGTATGTATTAAAACTCTCGGATGAAACAACTATGTTCGAACACATACTGCTTGTGAAAGTAAAAGCCAGAACCACAATCCTACAGATCTACCTGAGTATATAAAAGATACACAAATATAAAAAGAAACCTACAAGTCTCAAAGAAGTAAAAGATGTAATAATAGAATTTTATGCAAGGCTAAAATGATAAGAACTGAAGGACATCTCTTTACCTTCCAAATAAAATGCTTGTTCCAAACCAAAACTTGTTTTCTCCAGCTCAAGAGTGATCCTTTCTTCAACAGCTCCTTGTAATGCTCCTTCTCACTGCTCCAGCATTTGGATATTATTGTTGTTACTGTTTTTCCCACATCCCTTCAGTTACAAAGTCTACAACAATGGAGTATTTGTAAACCCTCTGGCAATAAGTCCGGGACAGGTTCCAGTCTTTGATCACCTATGTGTAACAGCGGTTAATCTTGGTCAAATTACTTAACTTCTTGAAATCTCAGTTTCTTTATCTGAACGATGGGAACATAAAACACTCCTACATGTATTCAAGGATCAAATGAAATACTCTTTAGGCACAAAGCACTATACCTAGCACATAGTAAAAGCTAAGCCGGTAGAGCGGAGATTCAGGTCTGGCAATCTGGATCCAGAGACCATGCTCAAAACCATTATCCTGTGCTGCCACATTTGGATATTCGGAAGCTTCTCTCTGAAAGGTATAATATCAGATTTGTCCCTGCTGATTTCTAAGCCCTTCCTGGCCAATGCCACTCTCCACTAGAATCCTAAATTCCAAGGGCTGTATCCCTGCCAATATATCATCTACTAAAACTTGAGGAAGAGGCTTTGCATTCTATTCCAGTCAAAAACAAAAATGTTAATTCTAATACCAGATGGTTGAGGACAAACCCCTGTAGAGTTCTGTGTGTTAAGTTCCCTAAGATGACACATATTCTTAATTAAAATCACTTCCAGTATGTTCTCTCAAATGTAAGACACCTGCATAAACTAGATTATATCTGTCCATTTCCTTGAGATACGTGTTTTTTATTGGAAGACACCACACACATATGTTAAGGTGCAGAAAGTAGCTTATATTTCTTCTGTTTATCAAGGAGACTGTCATCCTAAACGAAATCAAGAGAATCATCAGAATCTAATAGACTATGTGTACCATCTGACCACTATTCTATGAGGGAAAAAAATGGTGCTAGGACTTGGGAGTTTGAAAGTTATTGGTAGATCAAGTGCTTCCTAAGTTGAGATATGGAATACCTGGGAGAGCCACTTAAAGCAACGGACACCACAGTCATCGAATGCCACAGGCTGCATGTACTACAGAATTAATGTGACTGAAGAGCTAAAGACACACTGTTAAATATGAGCCTAGAAAGAACTCTTCTCCCTCACCCTTAAACTAACCTTCTACAAATATAAATGTCCAAATGGAAAAGAAGAGATTTCTTCACGAAATAATTACAGAGTACTGTTCTCTGACCACCATAAAACATACTGATTCAGGTTAAAATAAGATGACAAAAACCAATTATACTTTAGCACTTGTAACACTTCAAGTGATTAGATTGTCAAATCACTTCTAAAATGGAGAAGTAGGAAGACTATAGTCATAAATATTGAGGACTCACACATGAAAATGCCCATTATAAAGTACTCTTTGAGATTCCTTTTTACATTTCTCTGCTTATAAATGTTATCAAAGGAGAATTTTTGGTGCTAGACTTTTGAAGGTTTTTTATAAAAAAGAATCACTTCCCATCTATGTCACTTTGTTCAAGTATTCAATCTTAGACTTAATTAAGACATTGGCTCTGTATGTAACCAGTAACTTGATTTAGAAGTTACACAATATTTAGAAGTTACTGTGATTTAGTAGAATCACAATATTTTCACTGGTTCATGGGTATTGACATACAACATAATTAGAAATACAAAACTTAAGATAGGTCTTTTAAGATCTATCAGGTGATGGTAAACATTCACATATAGAATCTCTGAAGACATAAAGTGTTAAGTTACTGAAATGATAAAGAAATTTGACTCCTATTTTAAGCTCTGATATATTTACATAGCTATTATACAGCTTACACTTGGAAAGCGATTTGCCCTAACACACCAAAGTAAAAAGCTTATTGACAAATAACTACAATACAAATAGACAGTGGCAAGGAACATGCCCGTGGTATAAATCAAGAGAATTCTAAGGAGTAATCTCATCTCACTAGTAGAGATTATTAGTTACTTACCACTGCATAGCAAATTACCCCATAAATTCAGTGGCTTAAAATAATAAATATTTATTCTTTTACAGTTTTATGTGAGCGAAAATTTGAGAGAAGTGTAACTGGATAGTTCTGACTCAGAATCAAGGTTGTGGTCATCTAGAATTGGTTGGGAAGGAGTATCTTGCTCTCAAGAGGCTTTACTTACAAACAGGCCTGTTTTATGAGGTCTTATTTCCTTACCTCATGGGCTCCATATAAATTGCTGAGTGGTTTCAAGTCACAGAAGCTGGCTTCCCCAGAGAAAGTAATTAAAAGAGAGCAAGGAATAAGCATTATGCCTTTTATAATCTGGTCACACCGTCACTTCTGCTATATTCTCTTCATTAGAAGGGAGTCACTAAGTCCAGTCTCCACAGCACAGGAGGTGTAAGATGAGACAGAGATGAATGATATGTGATGCCAAAGTATTATGGCCTCAGTGTCAGAAAGTGATGACACCTTTCCCAGAGAGAAGATAGGAGAGAGAGTATAGTGAAGCTCATAAACTCCTAGCTGTTATTTTGGACACATTGCATTTGAAAGTTCAGTGGGCCAAACAGGCAAAGATGCTGGACTGTCAGCTAGAATGAATGGCCAGGGTTAAGGAGACAGGCCACACCAGAGTGTAAACAGCACTGGTGGCTGAAGGTGTGTAAGTAGAAAGCAGCATTTTACCCATTTTAAGTGGATAAAATGCAGAGTGAGAACAGACCCAAGGACAAAAACCTCTTAAACATTCACTTTCAGGAAACATTAAGAAACAATGGTTAAAACTACAGGAAAAGAATGAAGACAGAAATATCACAGAAACCGGTGGCAAGAGAATTAAAAGTGGACACTAGTGACAGCAAAGTGGAAGAAACTGAGGGTTACTAAAAGGTCGCCAATGTCTTAACCAGGGGAACAACGGTGACCTAGAAGGCACCAGGTTTGAAGAATGAAACAAATCCAGACTACAGAGATGGGAGGAAAGAAAAACAAGAAGTAAACTTGATGGAAACTGTTTCTTAAGGAAGTATAATGGTTACAAAGTAAGAGATAAAAAATGGCAGAAGGCAGCAGGAGACAATTCGCTCTAGAGGGGTGTCATATCAGAAAGCAGAAAGGAAATAATCAGAATTACAAATTAAAGGTACGAAAATCAAAGTAATAGCTTCTCCCATTCCATGGGTCAACTTTTCATTTTGTTGATGGCTTCCTTCACTGTGCAAAAGCTTCTTATTTTGATGTAGTCCTGATAGTTTACTTTTGCTTTTGTTACCCTGGGCTCAAGAGACATATCTAGAAAAATATTGCTATTGCTGATGTCAAAAAAATTACTGCCTAAATCCTCTTCTAGGATTTTTATGGCTTCAGGTCTCACGTTCGGATCTCACGTTTAATCCATTTTGAGGGTGTGTGTGTGTGTATGTGTGTGTGTGTGTGTGTGTGTGGTATAATAAAGTGGTCCAGTTTCATTCTTTTGCATGCTGCTGTCAAATTCTCCCAACACCATTTATTGAAGACCATCTTTTCTCCATTGTATACACTTGCCTTCTTTTTGTCACAAATTAATTGACAATATAAGTGTGAGCTTATTCCTGGATTCTATACCGTTCCATTGATCTATTTTTGTGCAATACCTTACTGTTTTGTAGTGTATCTTGAAACTTGGGATTCTGACACCTCCAGCTTTGTTCTCTCTCGTGGTTGCTTTGGCTATTCAAGGTCTTCTGTGGTTCCATATGAATTTTAGTATTATTTTTTCTAGTTTTATGAAAAGTGCTATTGGTATTTTAATAGGGATTGCCCTGAATCTATAGATTGTTTGGGGTAGTATGCACATTTTAACAACATTAATTCTTCCAATCCATGAGCATGGAATACCTTTCCATTTGTTTGTGCCATCTTCAATTTCTCTCATTAACGTTTAATGATTTCAGAGTATAGGCAGGCAGGTCCTTCACCTCCTTGGCTAAGTTTATTCCTGTTTTCTTTAAAAATTATTTTGGTGCAAATATAAAAGAAACTGGTTTCTTAATTTCTCTACTACTTCATTATTATTGTACAGAAACAACTGATTTTTGGATACCTGTGGTAGCTCAGTCACGGGTTGTCAGACTCTTGATTTTGGCTCAGGTCATTATTTCACAAGTCATGAGATCAAGCCCCAAGTCAGGCTCCATGCTGGGTGTGAAGCCTGCTTAAGATTCCTTCCCCCCTTCTCTCCCCTTTCCCAACTAGTGCTCTCTCACTGAAAGAAAGAAAGAAAGAAAGAAAGAAAGAAAGAAAGAAAGAAAGAAAGAAAGAAAGAAAGAGAGAGAGAGAAAACTGATTTCTAGGGGTCAATTTTGTATCCTGCAACTTTACTAAATTCATTTGTTATTTCTAATAGTCTGTGCACATGATATACCCAAAAAAAGGGTTAATATCCAAAATATATAAAGAACTTCTACAACTCAGTACCAAAATACAATAATAATAATCCAATTAAAAATGGACAGAAGACCTGAGTACATATTTTTCAAAAAAAGACGCAAAAACATTCAAACAGCCAAGTGACACATGAAAATGTGTTCAACATCACTAACCATCAAGGAAATGCAAACTAAAACCACAATGAGATATCACCTCACATCTGTTAGAATGGCCAGAGTCAAAAAGACAAGAAATAACAAGTGTTAGGAAGGATGTGGAGAAAAAGGAAATTTCATGTGCTCCTGGTGGGGCTGTATATTGGTATAACCACTGTGGAAAACAGTATGGAGTTTCCTCAAAAAAATATGCAAAGAAATACCATATGATCCAATCATTCCAATACTGGGTATTTACCCAAAGAAAATGCAAACAGTAATTTGAAAAGATATATGCACCCCTATTTTTTGGCAGCATTATTTACAATACCCAAGATATGGAAGTACCCCAATGTCTGTCAATAAAGTGAATGGATAAAGAAGATGGGAGATATCTATCTCTATCTATAGATATCTATCTCTATCTATAGATAGATATCTATAGAGATAGATATCTATAGATAGATAGATACATAGATACATTGATATGGATATAGATATAGATACAGATATTCTGATCATAGAAAAAGGTTGAGATGTTACCATTTGTGACAACATGGATGGACCTAGGGATATTGTGATTGAAATAAATTAGAGAAAGACAAATACCACATGATGTTACTACATGTGGATCTGAACAACAAAACAAATGAATAGATACACACAAAGCAGAATCAGACCTACATCAGACCTACAGAGAACAAATTCATGGTTGGGGGTGGGGGCATGGGCAAAATGGGTATAAGGGGTGAGAGATACAGTTTCCAGTTATGGAATGAATAAATCAAGAAAATAAAGGGCACAGCATAGGGAATGCAGTCAATGATACTGTAACAGTGTTGTATGGTGTCAGTGAGAAGTACACCTGGGGTGAACACAGCAAAATATGTAAAGTCGTTGAGTTACCATGTTGCACACCTGAAACTAATCTAACATCATGTATCAACCAGAGTAAAAAACAAACAAAAAACCAAAGTAACAGAATTGCAGGGGTGGGGGTCAAGATCACAGATTATTTTTTTCCTCTGAAGAAAACAGATCAGAAGAGAGGGTAGCATTTGAGATGAAAAAGCTGGAAATATAAAGGAATTCACCTGGAAAATCCCCAATTGGCAAGGAAGCTCCGGGGATTTTATCACAGCAGCCCTTGGCATTCGAGGAGAACAAAGATGTTCAGTCCAATTTTAAATGTTAAGCCCCAGGATAAACGTGTAGTTTTTAAAAGTTGTTCTTATCAAGGTTTCTTCTCAGTAATAGGACTACATGAGTTGAATATATTGTTACACAGATTATAGCAATCTGTAGCAGTTTCTTCAGTAGTAACCAGGAAAAAAATGCCCCCCCCCCCTTTTTTTTTTTTACTTCTGATGTTGGGAGGAGAATTTCACATGAGTTACACAGGAGTGCATTCTTTGGGGCACATTTCCTGAAATATTGTTTTTAAATAATTGTTTGGCCTCTCAATTTCTTTGATCTTACCTTTAAAAATAAAACAGTGGGGATGTACACATTTAAGTGAAGCGAAGCTCTGGGAGACTTGTGACTCTGAGCTCCAGGGATTCTGCTGCTGTGAAACTATGTAAATAAATCCTAAAAGCTCCACTGATTGAATCAAAATGGGTCTACCTGTACAAAACATAAAATGGCAGCTGACAGGGCAATCTTTTATGTTGAGAATGAGCTGCATGGTTTTTTAAATTGGATTGTTAACTGAAATAAACTATTTGGAATGTAACTTCCAAAGAGAAAAAGGTTAGTATACTTGGCTCAGTGAATACATTTACTGTTTGAATGTGGCAATTTTTCTTTTTAAAAAAAGGGGAAATAAACATACACTTGAAAAAAATTAATATTGCACTTTCCCAAACTCATGTTTTCCAGAATTCAACTGTGAAGAATATAATGCTATAAAATTCTTGTTTTTGGTTTCATTCAGAGCTATTTGTTTTCATCATCACGTTTTAAATAGATTACGGCATTACATATTTTTGTTTAAAAAATAAGCTTAACTGAAACAAAGAAGTTTTATACACACACACACACACACGTATATATAACATTCATGACACATGGAGTAATTTTTAAAGACTTTAAACCTGGAGAACTTAAACCCTATTAAATTTCTCAAACAGTTAAACATTCGTGTGTTTCAAGGACTTGCAGGTCTCTCTCTAATATTTTAAAATTGGGAAACTGGAAGTCTATACACATACCCTCATTAAGTACACATGAATGTCTATTCTTAGATATCATATGTATACACAAACATTCTCACATGTATATTACTTTTGAGTAATATTTTAAACAAAAGAATTTATCATTTGTAGGATATATATACAGCATTTCATTGGGATAATGGTTAAAATAATGAGTTTCATGACTTCTACTACACAGAGAAACACTGTAAAGTCATGAGAAGGAAAAATAGGATACAAGATGGTTTCCATTCATAAAAATGTTCAAAATAAGAATAAAATAAAACTAGCCTTTAGCTGAATATTATCTGTATTTTAGTACTAGACATAAATTTTAAATATTTTTCTAAACATTAAAATAATGATAGCTTATCATTTGTTTTTATTTTAAACTCTTTTAATATGTATTTTATGTGCTTTTTTTCTTCAATTCACATATAGATTTTGTGATATTTAATCATACTAATGCATTACAAATACAATAAAAGGGAATTCCCTAATACAAGACAATGATAGTTTTATTGGACCAACTCTCCTATTGGAAATAATAAGGTCTAGAAAAAAATAATAAAGGCAGCCAGGATTTGTGGAGCCAAGATCATAGATGGAAGAGAAATAACAACGTGAAACAAAATTTTTCCCTCCACTTTTTCATCTAACACTTTTTTAGAGCTTTGCCAATTCACAGAGCAAGCCACAGACACCAAACAGTAATTTATGGTGAAGACCTTTCAACAATCTCAGAGGGATAGAGAAAAGACACAAACAAACAGAACTGGAGTCCAGTACCGCAAAGGTAAAAAGGACTTGATAAACTGCTAATCATGGAGCCCAGGGGATCATAATAAACTGATCTCAAAATTCCTTACAGTACTGTCCTTAAGACATTGCCACATCTTAAATTTTTCACTGAATAAAAGGATGAGGAACCTAAGAGAAAGAAACTGATAAATGGAGGAGAAAGCTTAAAAAAGTTTATGAACCTCACTTTGGAGTTTGGATTCTTATAAGAGAGGATCTCAGAACTGAAGATAGACCACTATTCTACAAGACTAGCTCTCAGCCTCATTATATCTCAAGTCCTAGCTGCAAGAAGGGAGTCTAACTTTAGCTATCAACCCAAAGAAAACTAAATCCTCTCTACAGGAGACCACTGCTGCATTTTTTTAATACTAAATATCCAGCATTCAATAAAAAACTCCCAAACATGTGAAGGGACAGAACCAAATGACCAAACACAAAGAGAAAAATAAATGTAGAAAGAGACCAGGTGATCCAGATATTGGTATTATCATAAACATACTTTAAAATAACTGTTATTTAGGCATTCAAGAATTATATGACTGAAAAATACCAATTCCAAAATTAAGAACTCAACAGATGAGTTTAAAAGTAAATTATACTTAAATGTAGGATTAGTGACTTAAAGCTAGGTATACAGAAATTATCCAGAATGAAGTAGAGAGAAAATTTAAAAATGAATATGAAATTTATATGGAACGTTTTAAATATAGAAACAAAGATGTATATTATACCTCTATTTAGAATTTCTAGAAGAGGAGAAATAGAATAAGACAGAAGCAATATTTGAAGAGATGGTAGCTGAGATATTGCCAAAGCAGCAGGAGTATTTTAATACACAGATTTAAGAAGCTTTACTATGTCCAGGGCCACCTGGGTGGCTCAGTCACTTAAGTGTCTGACTTCAGCTCAGGTCATGATCTCATGGTTTGTGAGTTCAAGCCCCAAATTGGGCTCTCTGCTGTCAGCATGGACCTTGTTTCAGATACCCTGTCCCTTCTCCCTCCGTGCCTCCCCTGCTTGTACTCTCTCTCTCTCTCTCAAAAATAAATAAAAACATTAAAAAAGGAAGCNAATTGGGCTCTCTGCTGTCAGCATGGACCTTGTTTCAGATACCCTGTCCCTTCTCCCTCCGCGCCTCCCCTGCTTGTACTCTCTTTCTCTCAAAAATAAATAAAAACATTAAAAAAGGAAGTTTTACTATGTCCAAGAGGGAAAAAATTGAAAAATAAGTACTCATGTAGTTACATCATATTAAAGCTACTGAAAATGAGAGGAAAAGAAAATCAAAAATCAGACACAGAAAAAAATACATTATCTTTAAATAAACATTAAAGATGAAATGACTTTATAACTGAAATGAGTCTGTTTACAGAGCACCTGAGGTGGCTCAGTTGGTTAATCATCCAGACTCTTGATTTCAGCTCAGGTCAAGATCTCAAGGGTCATGAGATGGAGCTCTGCACTGTCAGATTCTCTCTCTCCCTCTCAAACTTAAAAAAAATTCCACGGTACTATTCATATTACATGTTATCATCAACATTGTAATGGAAGAGCTAGCAATGTAATAAGGTAATCAAAAACTATGATAGTTACATGAAAAAATAAAAGTAGCATTATTTACAGATATGATGACATATCTAAAAAAATTCCCAATCTACTAGAATGAGTATGTGATTTATCAAGTAATTGGACTAAAGTCAAAACACAAAAAACATACTGTATTTCTATATAGTAGCAAAGAAGACAAAATTTAGAACAAAAGCCAATTTTTTTTTTTTTAGAGAGAAAAAGAGAGTGTGCACTCATCAGTGCACAGGATAGAGAGAGAAAGAGAGAGAGAATCCATGTTAAGCATGGAGCCCAATGCAGGGCTCGATCCCCCAACCTAACCTGGGATCATGACGTGAGCTGAAATCAAGAGTCAGACGCTCAACCAGTGAAGTCAACCAGGTGCCCCAGAACAAAAGAACTTTAAGGTATCATTTCCCATAGTATGAAAAATAGCAAATAATCAAAAATAAACCAAACAAAGGAAGCATGAGAACTATATATAGAAAACTACAGCATCTCACTTATTAGAAACTAGTAACTAAATGAATGGAAGAACATACCTTGCTCGTGGATAGGAAGATTCAATATTGTAAAGCCTAATTCTGTTCAAACTGTTCTATGTAATGTCACTGAAAATCATAGATTTTTCTGAAATGACAAGATGACTTTTAAATTCCTATAGAAAAACAGAGGCTTTAGAATAGCAAGAGCAATACTAAAGAAAAACAAACCAGAGGAATCACATTACTACACAGAGACATTTGCTATAAAGGTATGGTAACTAAAATACTCCAGTCTTGGTACAAGGATAGAAAATAGATCAACAAAGCAGAGTCCAGAAATATACCAGTGTATAAGAGGTTACTTGATTTATAGCAATAATGATATTGCAGTACAACATGGAAGGCATGATTTGTCAATTAAAGGTGCAGGGTCAACCAGAACTTCATACAAACATTAACATGGACCCTGACCTCATATCATACACATAAATAAATTCTAGAAGGATTTGTATACCCAAATATAAAACTTCTGAAAACCAGTAAGTCTTAGGGTAGGCAAATATTTCATCCAAGAACACCCAAAATAGCTAATCTTAAAAGATTAACAAATTACACTATGTTAAAATTAAGACTTTTGTTTATCAAAAAAATACCATTACCAGTGCGAAAAAGTAAGCCACAGAAGATATCTGCAACACATGTATCTAACAAGAATTCATATCCAAATCAGAAAAAAAGTTATTATAAATCAATTTAAAAAACAATGCTATATTGTGACAGATGGTGACTACACTTACGGTGAGTATTCAGCAACGTACAGAACTACTGAATAAATATGCTGTAAGCCTGAAACTAATATAGCAATGTATGCTAATTATATTTCAACTAAAAAATGAATCTAATCTTAAAAAGAAAATAACTTAGTTTAAAAAAAAAAGAAAAAATAAGAATCCCAAGCCCTATGATAGAATGGAGAATCTATCTTATCTAAAATCAAAGAACAAGGTCAAAGGTGACAGTATCATAGGAGGTGACTAATCAAAGTCTGGCAAGAGAATTGATCATCAGGGCTCAGTCAAACAAGCAAAATTTAACATGGATTTTTAAAAACTGAATAGGAGACAAAAACATACAAAAAAGGATGCTCCAACTAGGGGAATAATCATGACAAAATTACAAAGGCCCAGAAAATGGCAATTCAATAACACCAGAGTTTGGGGTGCCTGGGTGGCTCAGTTGGTTAAGTGCCCGACACTTGATTCCAGCTCAGGTCATGATCACACAGTTCGTGGGTTTGAGCCCCACATCAGGCTCCATGCTGACGGTGCAGAAACTGCTCGGGATTCTGTCTCCCTCTCTCTCTGCCCCTCCCTGCTTACTCTCTATCACTCTCAAAATAAATAAACATTAAAAAAAAATTTTAAATAACACCAGAGTTTCAGGCAACTGATGGAAGGAGGAAGGAGCTAAAGCACAAATGTAAGGATGCATGAAGAGCCTCTTTGAACAGGAAGACCCTCACATATGCCATGCTTATTGAGGTGGACTCTATCTGGTAGATCATCAAGCATCAAATGTAATGGTGCCTGCACAAGTGTGGCTGTGTATTCAGTTGGTGTGCATGATACCAACACGAAATAGTCTTTTAGAGCTAACACTGATAAGTCTAATACAGGTAATTTGAGCCCAGTCTGTGCCCCCTGCTGGTCTCAAATATCAGTATTGCCATTTCCTACTTCTAAATCCTACCTCTGTGAAAGGAGCTGCTGGGAATATGTTGATACATACAAAGGGCCTAAAACACTGCCTGGCACATACTACTCAATAAACATTAGATGTTATTAATGTGGTGAAGATTTAGTTCTCCTTTGCAGCAGAGAAACAACATAATATAAAAGTCTGGTAATGGAAATTAAGAAGCTAAATACCATTTGCCCGAATAGTTACCAATCAGTTGGGTGACTTTGGACTTTTAGACTTTCTCAATTTCCAACTGCCCATTGGTAAAAAGAGTACATGGCCACAAACTCCAGATTCTCTTTTTAAAAAAAATTTTTTTCAGTGACTGCTCCAGAATTTTAGCAGGCTTCAATATGACTATTATGACACAGATACTGATTTTTTTTTCATGATTATGGATTTTCCAGTAGCACATATTGGATTGATATTTAGCCAAATGGAAATGTTTTTGCTTTACACATTTATTTACTTGTTTAAAATATTTGTTTAAATTCTTAAGGGGGAAATCAAAAGGTGAATATTAGTAAGAAATTAATACAGCCCAAAGGAAAGTTTTAGTTTGTGAAAGAAAATGTACAGTTACTGATTTTTTCTGCTTTTGAAGCTTCGTGAATCAACTAATTATTGAGTGTCTAATGATTAGACAGAAACAGTTATAAAGCTTTGTTACTTTCTAAAGGAATAGTACCATGAGATTCTCATCATATTAGCACTGGTGTATCAAGGAATGGTAGGAAGGGTCAGGGTGGTTGTGGATGGAGGGGATCTGGCCTCCCTGCAGCATGGTTGGCCCTGATGAGGAGTAGCATTATCACCGATATTATTTACAACTGCCAGCATATAACAAAAAGGAGACTGTCTTTCAGTGAATCTTATTGTTGTTTTTAAATTCCCTAGAGATAGTGAACTTCCTTATTACCTGCACCCAGGGCAGGAAGCTCCCACTGTTGCTGTTTGGTTAAGCCATTGCTTATCAGTACAGGAACTCAATTATTTTATTATGAGAAAAACCCTAAGTGAAAAAAAAAAGGAGGCAAATTTTTATGCATAATTTCAAGCATGGTCTCAAGTATATTACCTATAAACATTCTATTTCAGAGATCTACATAAGCATTAAAATGCATACACACACACACATACACACTTGTGTGCACATGGATTTCTCTATCCATCCATTTACCTTACAGAGAAGAAAAATTTTAAATTTTATTTCCTTAACTCTTTCCTGTATTTTTCTATATTTCCTATAAGGAATACTTGTACTCTGATAATAAGAAAAAAATACCATTTTAAAATACATTTCTTGATCTAGTAAGCTGTGTTTGCCAATAAATATTGTGAAGGTATTTTATTTTTATAAAAATTTTTCTACTTTGAAACTTTCGGAAATGTCTCCAATTTTTCTGATATCTGCTGATATCCAAAAGTAAAAACATGGAAAAAAATCCAGATCATATCCAAACATAATACATATGTCACTCACATGTTCATATACCCACAGCATTTGATCTATATATCTCCATGAATCTGTTAGCACAGCTTCCAAATATTAAGATTGTAAACCACTTGAAGTGTTTCCTTTTCCACTTATATGACATAACAGTGTTTTATACATAGCAGGCATTCATTAAATCCATACAGATTTAAATTATACATGTATAGTAAACTCTTTGAATTTTTAAAATAATTTTGTAATGTTTTATTTATTTTTGAGAAAGAGACAGAGCATGAGTGGGTGGGGAGCAGAGAGAGAGGGAGACACAGAATCTGAAACCGGCTCCAGGCTTCAAACTGGCAGCACAAAACTCGGGGCTCAAACCCACGAATCAGGAGATCATGACCTGAGCTGAAATCTGACAATTAACTGACTGAGCCACCTAGGCACCCCCAGGTGGTTTTTGCACAAAAATAAAATTTGACTTAAAATCTGATAATTAAGACATTTAAATAATAGCTTTAAGACACTTCAAAATCACCTTCCTATATATATAGAATTAAGTAGTTATATTTTTCTATTCTAGAAGAGCACAGAACATATATTTTCACTTCAAAAAGACATCTTGTTTTACAATGAATTTTAAGCCACTTCAAGCTATTGTTAGCCTGTTGTGAGCATTATCCCAGCATATAATACAACCTGTTTTATATTTTTCCCCTTTGTGTCAACTAACCAATTAAATGTTGTGATGTCCAAGACCAGATTTGCTGGCATCACTGACTTACTCAAAAACATTCCATGACTTTCTACCAGCCAAACCCACTGAGCCGGTATGAAAGACCTCCAAGATGTGATGATGTCAATCAACCTCTCCCACTGACCCCTAACTTTCTTTTTCAAACCTACTTTACTTGCCTCACCACTCCCTACTGTCTGAAAATGCCAAATTTATTCACCCAAATGACCAATGAAAAAAGTGACCTCTCACGAGACACCTTCCAATAACTTACTCTGCCTTTCACTCACCTGACCCAGTGTATGGGGAGTTGCTAAAAAAAATTGCCTTTGGGAGGTTCCACTTCTCAGCAGGTTAGTAAGCTCCTGCTTTCCCAGGTCCTGGGTCAGGAACCAGCCAGTCTTCTTATCTCTCACTCTGTATTCACCAACCTTTTTTTTATCTGAATCTTATCTAAGTTACTTACCATCCCTCTCCTACGCCCTCATGATCAGGACTGATCTCCAAGTCCAGTCTCTCTGTTTTTAGATTCAAATGTGAACCCTAATCTCCACTGAGAGATGTATGTCTGCAGGTCCTGGTGGTGAGGTTACTTGTCAACCATCCTAGGAAAGTGGTGAAAACAGTAACTTCAAGGCCTCTGTAACTTGGTCTCTGTGCTTCTTGATTCCAACTCTCTGATGACTGACACCAACTGCAAATGATGATGCCATCATTCTAATTGCTCAGATTTTGTATTAACTTATTTCACACCCTTGTCTTCAAAATATATCCAAAAATCTAACCATCACTGCTGCCATCTGACCAACTAAGGTATCATCTCACACTTGAATTATTTTAAAATCCTCTGATACTGATTCTTAAGCCCTACAGTCAATTTTCATTACATATCCAGATGTATTCTTTTAAAATAGAGCATTTTTGAAAATGATTGTGTCTCTTTTGCTTAAAATTCTCCAGTGGCTCTCAATTTTACATAAAGCATAAACTAAGACCCTTACAATGGTTCATGAGAACCTCCATGTTATTTCTCTAAACTCATCTACTCATCTCCCCTTTGTTTTCTTGGGTCGAGCAATCAGCATCTTTACCGGCATCCTCTAACAAATTAGGAAGCCTATTTGTTCCTGGCCTATATCTTACCCAATATCTAGCCTCCTCTGCCGTAAACAGATGCAGAACTCATTTCCTCTTTCCTCAAAAGTCACTTTCTTGATGAGGCCTACTCTGAACACCCTATTTAAAATGCAGACTAACATCCACCACCACTCTAAATCCTCCTTACCCAACAATATTTGTGTTTTGTTTTCTTTTTCTTCATAGCACTCCTCACTTCTTGTGTTTATTATGTACCTCATATATATATAAGCTCCATTCAAGGCAGGGTTTCTTCTGTATTTTACACTCTTATGTGTGTATCCATAGAATTGAGAACAGTACCTGACATGCAGTAGACATTAAATATTGGCTTGAATGAATGAACACCCTGCAATATTTTTTACCTATGAGGTTAGCCAAAGATCATCACCTCATAGTTGAAGCCTGGAGGGACCAAAGGACAACTTCATTATCAGAGTGCCCTTCTCTTGCTTCAGAGACCACCTGTATTTGAACTCAAGAGAACCCAATTCTTTTTAGTGCCTCCTGATGGAGGCACATCTCATCAACATAATCTTCTGTCACTGGCAGGTGCACTACTCTGACTTCTAATAGCAACCTTATAATGGCTTTTGTATGTGGTTCATTTAGAAACCAGTGCTTCCACATCTCCAGCAATTGGTCTTAATTCTAGATCCTCTCAACCATATCTTCTGAAACCTCCATTTAGAAATTGTCTGTTATCACTACTTTCCAATTATGATCACTCTGGATCATTACCACTCACTAGAGTGATACCTCTCACAAAAAAAGCAGATTATCCATCAGTAAAGTATGGATGAGAAAAAGTACATAATTCACAGGGTGGTTGTCAAGATCAATTTCAGGTAATGAATGCAAAGTGCTTAACACAGTGCCTGACACGAAAGTGCTCAATAAATAATACCTGATACTGTTACTAGATTACATAACATAAATCCATTACTCAAAATCAGATCCCTGATTCAGTCCTGATGATAAAAGCCAACAATGTTTTATGGTTTTATGAAATAATTTGAAGAGTAACTAGTTTCAAAAAAAGAAAAATTAATATTAAGGTATACAGCACATGATGAATCTGTGGTAAGTATAGAAGAGCAGACAGAATCCTTTATGTACAAAATGTCAGTCTGGTGTTACAGCCCTCACCATCTCAAAAGGATCCTGCAGTAAACCTCCATTATATTTTATATTTCATTAGGAAAGACAGATAAGTAAAGGACAGTTATATCCTCTTATTCTCATATAAGTTAATTTTGACAAGATGCCTCAAAGTACACTCCAGGTCCCAGGTTTATCTCATTTAGCCATGAGCTACACTTCATTCATAACATTTTCTAGCTTGGTTCTAAAGGGATCTGAGTTTGTAAGATTCTACAATTCTATCCTTTTGGAATTTAGGTGTTATTTAGACATTAGGAAAACTGTTATTTTAGGGACATGATGTTTTCTAGTGACAATTAGCTTAGCCATTCCAACAAACTACTAAAAGAGTGTTATCAGGAAAATATTATACATTTCAATAAATACATAAGTATTTGGTTTTTATTTTAATCCTGTGACAGGAAGGAAAACGACTATATGGAAATGATCATAAAAAATAAGCATCTACCTCAGAGATCCCAGAATATACAGAAACAAATGTTAATAACTGTCCTTAAAAGTTCAATAGATAGACTGTATATACCACATGTAGTCGCTACNCAAAGGACAATGAATAAGTAGAGAAAATGGTCTTAAAAATATTTCCTCAGGGGACACCTGGGGGGCTCAGTTGGTTAAGCATCGGACTTTGGGCTTCAGCTCAGGTCATGACCTCAGGGTTCATGAGTTCAAGCCCTTCATCTGGCTCTTTGCTGACAGTGCAGAGTCTGCTTGAGATTCTCTCTCCCTCTCTCTTTCTGCTCCTCCCCTGCTCATGCTCACCCTTGATCTTGCTCCTTCTCACTCTCTCAAAAATATATATATGTATATAAATATATATATTTCCCCTAATTAGAGAAGTCAAATGCACTTTGAAATAAGTCAGATTTTATATTGTTCCCTTCCAACTATTAATGGAGATAAAGGTTAATATATCAAGACAGAGTTTCTGATAAATTTATTATCCCCTGTTAAGTTTTTCTAATTTTCCTTATTAAAAGCTAAGGTCTTTTTAAGTCGCCTATTTTCAAATTAAAATCTGTTAAAAAATCATGGTGATCTTTAGATTTACCTAATAACACACTGTCTGATATAACATCTAAGAAGACTAATTATGGTAAGCCTTAAATAATATTCCTTAATATTCAGCAAGTGATACTGTCTCATGAACTCAAACCAAATCTGATACCAAATTGTCAGTTGTATAATAAATATAAACTTTAAAAGTTACAAAATCTTGTTGTTCTTGTTCATAAATATGAAACCATGTATAATGTCTTTCGTTAAAAATCTAATAAAATTGGGGCACCCCGGTGGCTCAGTCAGCTAAGCACCTGACTCAATTTCAGCCAGATCATGATCTAATGGTTGTGAGATTGAACCCTGCACCCAGCTCTGTGCTGGACCTAGAGCCTGGTGAAGATTATTTCTCTTTCCCTCCCCCTCACTTCTCTCCCCCTCCCACTCTCTCAAAAAAAAAAAAATCTAATAAAATTATCACTTTAAAATTCTAGATGAAAATGGAATGATTTTTTTCCCTTAATCTATAATAATATGTACCTCCCCCACCTGTTAGGTTTTCACCAGAGCTCTATCTCTTTTCAAGGTTTCAGATTTTAGGTAAGAAAGTATGATTTAGAATTTTTTCCTTCAACATTTAACAACTTCCTATAAAAAAAGGATACCTTCTTTGCACATTCTGAAGCTGTCTTCATAGTAGGTCCTATTTTCAAATATATTTACATTGAATCAATATTACCCCTTAATCAATATTAAGCAAACACTGGGAAATGCTGCATTGATCTACAGCTGATATGGTATGCATAATCATTATAATACCTCAGAAATGGGTTTCAGTCTTTTCAGGAATAAGCTTTTCAAGAAGAGCTAATGATCCTAGCCGGCATTCCTAGTAACACACTATCTCATCGGATATCAAACTCGATCAAATGTTGTTCTCCCTTTTAAAGAACAAATGCCAGGGGCGCCTGGGTGGCTTAGTCGGTTAAGCGTCCGACTTTCGCTTAGGTCATGATCTCGCGGTTCGTGGGTTTGAGCCCCGCGTCGGGCTCTGTGCTGACAGCCAGCTCAGAGCCTGGAGCCTGTTTCAGTCTGTGACTCCCTCTCATACACACTAGTATGTATATACATATATATATATATTATGTATATACACATATACATATGAACATGGAATACATTTTATTTAGAGAAGAGGTATTTGAATTAATGTCACAGTATAAAAAACATTTCATTAAATCTGACTAAGCAAAACACATTTCCTGGAAATAAATAATTTTGACTCAAATTCAAAGCATGAAAGTATTCATAGTGAGAGTTGTAACAGGGAGGGCAAAGAGGAAAGTCTTAATAAAAATTGCGAACATTAGGAGAGTGATGATCCTAGCCTAAGAAAGGCACTGATAAATACATCAATATCACTTAGCTGGGCAAGATATGATCACAAAGTCATACAGATGTAAGTGACACACTATGACGCAATTAAAATTATTCATATAATGAACTAATTCAGCAAGGAGTATAATGTATTGAAATAATCTTGATTGATAAGCAATATTAGAGATGTGGACAAGAACATTAGAACGAAATCTTGCTGTTTGCAACAATGTGGATGGAACTAGAGTATATTATGCAAAGTGAAATAAGTCAGTCAGAAAAGGCCAAATATGTGATTTCACTCACATGTGGAAGTTAAGAAACAAAACATATGAACATAGGGGAAGATACAAAAATAAAACAGGACAAAAACAGAGGAGTGGCAAACCATAAGAGACTGTTGAATACAGAGAACAAATGGAGGGTTGCTGGACGGAGGGTGGCGGGGAGATGGGCTAAGCAGGTGATGGGCATTAAGAGGGGCACTTGTTAGGATGAACACTGGATGTTATATGTAAGCAATGAATCACTCAGTTCTACTCCTGAAACCAATACTACACTATATGTTAACTAACTTGAATTTAAATACACAACAACAAAACATTAAAAGGCTTTGCTTCATGTCTTTCACTAAATAAAGGAAGATACCTGGGGAGGGGCAATGACTTGTTCAATTTCAAACTATTTAGTGACAGACCCCTGATTAAAGAGCCTCTAGTCTAGTACTGCTTCTATAATGTCAAGCAAATCCCAGGAAAAGCCCCATCATCTGCTCATCTTTCCATTTGTGGCCATGGGCCAATTGGTGGTTAAAGTTTCTCTGCATTACTAATAGCTCCTCAGGCCATAACAGCCACACCCAACAACAGTGAGTCAGGGAGGAATCAAGACTTAAACTTGAGAGAGGCAGTACAGAACACCTCAGGTACTAATCTGCCCTCTTTCTCACTAGACTCTTGCTTATGTGTCTTCCTGAGTCCATATTTCACAAGAGTAAGATTCACACGTCACAGAAGCTAGCATAGAATAAGGAAACAGATGCAAATAGCATTCTGGTTAAGCATTAACATATTCAAGACTATCAGAAATTATAACTTTATGGATATCCACCACTGAATAGTTAGAAGAAAAATGACTTTAATGAAAGACGGCTTTTTAAAGTAATTAGACAGGATGCTTTCATAAGAGGTATTCACAGTAATTAGGAATACATGCATATATCATCTTGGGAACACCTCTTGAAAGACAAGTAATTACCTGGGAAAAGTCTTGCTAGATGCTATCAGACTTTATAAAGTTGACCCAAATGTAATTATGGCAAGCACATAGGGAGAAATAGGAAAGAGTTAGAGAAAAGAGCCAGTAAATGAAAATATGGCCCCTTTAGGGCACAAGTAAGAAGTTACCTGTAACTGGAATTTCCCAGAGGAAAATTCTCTAATAAGGAAATAGGCATACAAAGAAAAAACAAACAAAAGGAAAAAACAAGAAAACAATACGAAAAATTAACCTCTATACAACTTCTAAGGGACAAGTGGCAAAAAAAAAAAAAAGAATAAAAACAAATCTATGGATTTTTTAAATACAATAAAGATTATATTCTGCTTATCAAAGTAGAATGATTCAGAGCCTGTGTTACTTTAGATAGAAACAAGTGCATATAAATTAGTGAAGCTTAAAAACAAGATATTGCCATTAAAGATGGATATGATACAGTATCATTTTTATTTCCATTCTCAAGGGACTAGAGAGTTAATTTGGTGGTTAGACTTCTAATGCTTGGACCTCTAAGGAAAAGGTCCTTATGCTTTGGATTCTTTTCATTATTTTAAGATTTCTCCATAATATGACCTTTATTTTCACAATATCTTATGTCAATTGCAAACAGAACGATGAAAATGGACTTAAATTCTTCCCTGAGATCACTTCATGGGTTCTGCTTTGCTGGTTCCTAACCTTACTTGTTTGGCCTCCTATCTCAACAGTTGTATAATGTTGATTACCTAAAAAATCTGCCTGAGAAATGTGAAGGCAAGAAAATTTGTTCTATTCATCAAAATATACACTACTCACTTTATGAAAAAAAAAATACCATCCTCTTCATAATGCCATGACAATTCATTGAGAGTGAGCTAATAAAGAGAATTTGTCTTCTGAAAATAGTTAGAAAACAGGAAGTCGATCCTGAAATCTAAAAAGCTTCCATTCATTCTGAAATTATAATAATTGACTTATATCCATTGAGTAAATGACAGTCATAAAAATACCACAATTAATCTACAAAGCAATGTGTTCTGATAAGCTTTCATTTCAAAATACTATTTGTTGTTACTTTACAATGTTTTCACAAGACCTTGCCTGGTATAGGCTAAATAGTAAAACATTTTGTAAAAATGGGGTCAATAACTTCCTTTTCTGGAATACTGGATCCTCCAAACATCTTTAAATAGATATTGTGGCACACGAAGATATTTCCAAAAGACTGGAGAAATATACATTATATACATATATAGACCACTTGACCTCAATATTTAATGTATCTGGGTAGAAATTAAAATGTTCTCCAATGCTTTTGGGAAACAAAATGAGACAAAACTCCAAGTTATCTAGTATGATTAATATTCAGTTGCTATACACTCAAGTTACAAGGTTTAAGTAATTCTTTCTTTGACTTTAGCATGTATATGTATACACAAAATCAAATACAGGAAGAATTCTTTCTTACATCATGCCATTTTGACTTTGTGGAAGAGAAGGAGAACATGAGATCACTGTTTTACAGTATGGACTTCAAGATCCCCATCTTGCCAGTGCAAGTGGGAATTCCTAGCAGACGATGACCAGGCAGAGGATATTACTTTTAGAGGCTCACTAAATAAATAGCTGCCACATTAGAAAGAAAACTACAACAAACATTCATGACTATGTTCAGTTTCTAATGAATGCTAACCCAAGAACTAATGATATCTCCTGAATTTCATTGTGCATCACAGAAATGCAATGCTCCAAAGGAAACTAGCTGTGGTGTAGGCTGAGGAATTCATAACTACTAAAATTATCATTGTAATATTAACCCTCATTGATGTGTTTTTCAATATTCAATTATTATTATAGTTCAAAAACATACTGTGTCCCCAAACAGAAATTAACAAATGTTATAGTACAAGATATTTGTTATTTTACCTTTATTAAGATTCATCTATACTCTTGACTTTCCTTCTGCTGTTTTACAAAATACAATTGTATAATTCATCCAAAGAGCATAGGATAGTATGATTGTAAAAATACTCATAGTTCAATTTAGAAAATGGAACTGACAGTTCAATTCATTCAATAAATTTGGACCCCTACCACATGCCTGATTATGTAGTTAATTTTTATCAAATAGGATAGATTAGTACTTTCTTTAATGTAGTACTGTTAACTTCAGAGCTAAAAGTCTGATTGCTTGAATTCAAAAGGTTTGGGGGAAAAAAATCCCCTTACTTTTGCAAAGCCTACATTTGACATCAGCCTCAGAACATTGTGTCTCCCTAACATGATTGCGAGGCTTTTAGTTCCCTACCTTGCAAACTACAATGTCACTGTGGATTTCAAGGGTCTTATATTTCTGCACTTCATAAAAGCAAGCTTTTGAAGCATTTCTGGGTCTTGTTGACATGAAATAAAGCGATGTCATATATGTGTTGATCCTCAGGTCCCTTTTAGGTCACATTTCTATATTCTATTGTATCTCTAAATAAGAAATTAACACTTTATAGTGAAAAATATTAATTCTTTATCTATTCATTGCAAAACTCTAGGCTGAGTTTAATAAACACCTTGGGGAATTTTGTTATAATCTCAAAACTATCTATCATGATACTGAGTACCTAGAAAATACTCAGTTAACTTTGATTGATTAAAAGAAGATTTCTACAGTTCTAGCGTAGCTCTAAAATAGAATTTCTGAGATTTATAAGCCAATAGAAATATTTAATAAAGAGAGGTGCCTGGGTGGCTCAGTGGGTTGAGCATCGGGCTTCGGCTCAGGTCATGATCTCATGGTTTGTGGGTTCGAGCCCCGCATCAGACTCTGTGCTAACAGCTCAGAGCCTGGAGCCTGCTTCAGATTCTGTATCTTCCTCTCTCTCTCTGCCCATCCCCTGCTCACACTGTCTTTCTCTCTCAGAAATAAAAAAATTTAAAAAAAAATTAAAAGTTTTTTTAAAAATTTTAATTAAGAGCACAGAGGCCCTAAAATGCTAAGCGCTTCAGGATGTAATTTCAGAATTTTACATTATCGTGCCTGATTTTATACTGTTTCCACAAAACTGAGGAAATAAATAAGTACATCTGTGGTTTATTTAAGAGCATCAACTATATCTACAGCAAGAGTTAGGGCTCAGTCCTTTTGAGTTCAAAACACATTTCAACTGATTTACCAAAAACACATTTCCTTTCAGAGATTAAGGAAAATGTAAGTGCCTTGACTCAATGTGTCCCATCATCTCATTCCCAGTCCACACACTATAGCCTTCACGGGCAGAAGAAGGTGGATGTACAGTAAGAAGAGAAGGAAATCCCCACCTAGAGCAGGATCCTAACACCACTCTGTTAAATATACAGAGATACGGGAAGTATGATCCTCCTATGTATTTGTATTCCCAGGTATATTTCCTGAGAATAATAGGCATGGTCCACACATACAGAGATTATTTTAACATACATATCTGTTACACTGCTTTGATGCTTTTCCATGTTTCTTATTTTTCCTTTAGAGTGGAATAAGTAAGTCACAGGGATGAAAAGTACAATGTAGGGAATCTAGTCAATGGTATTGTAATAGTGTTGTATGGTGACAGATGGTAACTGCACTCATGGTGAGCACCCCATAAGGTACAGACTTGGTGAATCACCACGTTGCACACCTGAAACTAATGTAACGCTGTATGTCAACTATACTTCAATTTAAAAAAGTTTCACTGAGAAACAATTTCAATTAGAAATGGAAAAGATTACCTTTCGTGCTTCTTTTATCATCTTCCGAATGGTTTCCTTAATTGTAAGTAAGTGTGCTCTTGGTGGATGAAAGAGGAGGTCTATATGGGTACCACCTAAGAGTCCGGGCATCACATACGGCCAGCCTAAGTCAAGATTTGGAGCTTCCACGTCTGACTCAATGGGCCAGTAGGTCCCTGAAGATGAGGTATCGTCGTAGGAGTTATCAGTACCATATGCCGTACTTTGTGCAACTTTCTGGACGTTTTTCAAAATATAATTAATTTCTTCTTCAGCTAGAAAGTCTGATACTCGTTCCTTGGCAAGAAACTCTTGGTATGCTTCTAACCCATGTTCGATCAGTGCATCAATGGCTACTCGATACCATTCCTTGTAGTGAGGCTCAATATAATTGTCCGATTTACACTCATCATTCAGTGAAGACAGCATTGATGAGGTTTCCATGCTTGCGAGCATTTGACAACAGTACTTTCAAACACTTTCAAATGTCCATTTGTGCAGTGACGAGAGGTATGTGGGTGCTTGAAAAGAAGGAAATGAAGATCAGTTAGAATTCTGTAACGAAATACTTAATGACCCACATCAATCATTATTTTTATATTTACTCATTTCCACTACCAGTAGCTCAATAAGACATCACATCCAAAGTGACATTAGGTGCACCATAATTCACACATGTATTACAAAAAAGCTAAACAGATTTCCTTTTATTTATTTATTTTTTTAACATTTATTCATTTTTGAGAGTAGAAAGACAGAGCGTGAGTAGGGTAGGGGCAGAGACAGTGGGAGACACATGTCAGAAGCAGGCTCCAGGCTCTGAGCTGTCAGCACAGAGCCCAATGCAGGGCTCGAATCCATGAACAGAGAAATAATGACCTGAGCTGAAGTTGGACGCTTGACCAACTGAGCCACCCAGGCACCCCCAAATTTCCTTTTACAGGTCTCTAGTTGGTTTCATTTTTCCAAGGTACCCCTACTTTCAGTTCCTCACCTAAGGAAATATACCTTCTTTTCTCTGACATCCAGAAAGGTCAGCCTTCTTAACTTTAATCTGGGACTACGTATGGCCGTTTGTTTCTATAAGCTTTCTTGATTTTGGTTTTACAATTTTTTAATAGAAAACAATCAGTACCTAGCCATCCATTAATAGAAGCTTTTACTAAGTATTTGTGATGCATATAATCCCATATTAAAAATATAAAAAGCATGAAATACTTGCCTTCCAGAAATGTATCAATTAGATGAAGATGCAAAACAAAATGTACACACAAAGCTATCTATTATCACTCTGAACAAAGCCATATGTTGCTAAGGACCAAAATGCGTACTGTTTCTATTGAATGCTTTCAGATAAAAGCAAGTAGATATCAATATGGAATAAATGAGCTATGGATAGCCCTGTGCAGGACTTAGGTTTCAGCTGAACCTAGGATGATGAGTAAGAATATGATCAGGTAGCAAGAAGGAATATTTTAATGCCAAACAAGAGTGAAAAACATAAGCAAAAGCAAAGAACAGGCATGAGCTTGGTATATTTACGAGCTAATAAAAACAAAAACAAACAAAACAAAAAAACTTGGTCTGCTGGAAAGTATGCTCCTTTCACTGCAAGTAGGAGATAAATTTGAATAGACACAATACAGCAAGGTGGAGGGACACAGATTTCTGTGATTTAACAAAACCAGTGTTTAAAACAATTAGTCTGGCAGTATTGGGGGAACTGAGGATAGACAAGTACCTAGATCTTTCAGTGTTCAAACACCCGGTGAAGAAGTGACAACATTTGTGAGCTGGTTCAAAGTAAGAACTCCTGAGATTAGATGCTTTGACAGCATTTAGGTGATGAAGAAATTTAAGGTATCAAAGATGATTCAGGGACTTCTCTTAGGAATCCAAATCTGCCTAAGCTTATACCCCAACTCTCGCAATGCTCACAAACTGTCATTCATTCAATCATTCACTGCATAAGACACCCAACTAGACTTTATCTCAATCAAATAAGGGACTGTCCAATCTTTTTAAGCCGTGCTCTCCGTTGTGCAGATTCAAACAAAATACAACTCTATGAGGTGCTACAAGCACTAAAGGGCTAATTTGACCAAGAACATCTTTGTCGAGGGCCCTGTCTTAATTTAAAATTCTCCAGTTAATCCAGCCTTTTCAGACTCAGGACTATGGAAACTCAAATCTGATTTGGGAGGATAACCCACAAAGCCGTAACAATTTATTAACTCCTTAGCTCGAAAGATGTAACAAGTCACTAATCATACAGACAAGTTGTGAAGGAATGGAAAATATTGCCACAAATTTTGCTGAAAGGGTGGGGGCAGATCAGAAAAAAAATCAACACAGATTAAGGTAGAACTAAAGAAGAAAGAAGATAAAAGGGTCCACTTGGCTCTTTTAGTGGAGACAATCCTGTCCCCTAAGCTCAAAATTTTTACCAACAAAGTCCAAAAGTATAGAAAGCCTAAAGGTTAAATCTGATACAAGAAAAAAAGTAGAACATGTTTATGCTACTGGCATGTAGTGTACAGAGGCCAGGGATAATGTTGAATATACTTCGATACACAGGACAGCCACCTGCATTAAGATATTATGTGACCCAAAACTGAGAAATCTTCATCAAGTTGCTCAATTAATATGCGTAGTATCATATTATGAACTTATGACCTTTCTGATGTTCATTAAGGTTCTTTTTTGCAGATGATACTAGACTCATTTTTAACAAAGCAATAGGATTTTATTTCCTTGATAGAATTAACCCATTTAATTAAAGTGTAGTTCCCTAAGGTTTAGCGAGGTGTGGTTTTCGTTGGACAATTCCAGTCCATGAAGGGACAGACATCCAGTGATCACATGAAAATGACATCTATTATTTGTAATTGTTTAAGATGGTAGTTAACTACTGGTTTGTAACAAAACTTTTAAATTTTCTTAGCACTTATTTCCTAATGTTTTAAATTTAACTTTTGAATTCCTGTAATGCGATGGTAAACACTAAAATTATCTACTTGTAAGTTAAAATGCATGACAGTACTTGAAAACTGTATTGATTTCTGAGCTTTACCTAGGTAAATATACACTCTGCAACTGTAAAAATTCATTCTTGAGCTATGGGTAAGCTGAGAAATCAGAGAGATCAAAAGGACCATGAAAGCAAAATAAAACCATAAAAACATACATGAAAAGTTAATTATGAGGGAAAAAAATAAATGAAGATATAAAAAAGTAAAACACAATGGGACTAATCAAATGGGAATGCCAGATACAATGAAGAAAAATACATCATAGAAAAATATGCTACAGCCATAAGCAAGAAAGTTGAGATATTATGTAAAAGAGTTAAGATAAAAAAAATAATAAACATGCTTGGGGCACCTGGGTGGCACAGTCAGTTAATGTCTGACTCTTGATTTCAGCTCAGGTCACGATCTCACAGTTCATGAGATCAAGCCCTGCATCTGGTTCCGTGCTGACAGTGTGGAGCCTGCTTGGGATTCTCTCTCTCTGACCCTTTCCCACTTGCATATGGGTGCACTCTCTCTTTCTCTCTCATTTTAAATAAATAAACATGAAAGAAAACCTTTTTTTAAATAAAATAAAAATATGTTTGATGTTGTCCTGCTAGAAAAGCT
Organism: Crocuta crocuta; assembly: GCF_008692635.1. Taxonomy (NCBI): domain Eukaryota; kingdom Metazoa; phylum Chordata; class Mammalia; order Carnivora; family Hyaenidae; genus Crocuta; species Crocuta crocuta. The sequence goes on along the minus strand of NW_027530644.1, from coordinate 161,892 downwards.
ATGCCCTCTAACCACTGTCTAAAGACCAGCATTTATCACAAGAGCTGTATACAAGGGATAATTGCAAAGGAATCACTTACAAACAAATTTTAAGGGAGAAGAGTAAGGTAATGGCACTTGCATAAATGGGTATTGCAATAAAATAGCACTTATATTTAGTTACAGACTTAATACGGCTCAAGAGTTTAATCACTGAACATTTTAAGGGCTTAATTTGAGGACAAAATTAATTGGGTATGCCTTTAAACATGCAAAGGTGTATTATTTTATTAATAACCATTAAAAACTCCTAGAAAGTATATAAACACACGTAATAGAGTTAATGAGTAGAGAAAAATAAAATTTCACTATGATATAAAAGCTGAACAGATCACTAGGCTCATCTGCTAGTTAAAGTGACTCATTCCAAAAAAACAGGCTTACAAAATATGGGATTCAAATCCATGCCTCAAAAGCATCACAAATTCATTTCATATCGAATCTTTGCGTGTCATTCATGGACAGTATAAATTCCAAATGTTAAATCCGTAAATACAAAGAATGTAAAACAAGATATTAAACACCAGACTTCAATTCATGGGCTACTCTGGAAAACAATTCAGCAGTTTCATTATAAAACTATGTAAATCGCATACTTGTTTATGGTTTCTGATCTGAGAAGAAGATTCATTTGAAGACATGTCAATGGATAAATGCTCCAAGGAGAAATGAAAACTTCCTTAAATCACAAATAGTCCGGGGTTATGATTAGCAAAGTGGAAGCAGATGACCCAAAGGTAAGACTTGGAAACCAATACAAAAAGGGGAGCCTGAGAGGCTCAGCTGGTTAAGTGACTGACTCTTGATTTCAGCTCAGGCCTTGATCTCATGGTTTGTGGATTCATGCCTCCTGTTGGGCTACGCACTGACAGTGCAGAGCCTGCTTGGGATTCTCTCTCTCTGTCTCTCTCTCCTTCTCCCTCTTCTTCTGCCCCTCTCTTGCTCCTATGCTCTTTGTCCCACTCTCAAAATAAATAAATAAACTTTAAAAAATGCAAAAAGGATCACAGCTGCTGTTGTCTCTGAGGTCCATTTTCCAACTTCTGTCTTAGGCTGTTTCTATTAAACTACTAAATGCTGTTATGGATTAAATATGTCCTCTAACAAAGGTATGTTGAACCAGAAGCCCTTGGTACAAGTGAATGTGATCTTCTTTGGAAATAGGGTCTTCTTGGCAAATGTAATCAAGTTAAGATAAGGTCATATTTAATTAGGGTGGGGCCTAACACCATATGACAGGTGCCATTATAAGGAGAGAGTTGACACAAACAAACAGAATTCCAAGTGACTACAGAAGCAGAAACTGAAAAGCTGAGGATTACTGGCAACACTAGACATGGAGCAGACTCTTCCCTAGAACCTCCAGACAGAACACTGTCCTAGCATCACCTTGACTTGGAACTGCTAGCCTCCAGAGCTATGAGAAAATAAATTCCATTGTTTTAAGCCAAAATTTGTGATATTTTGATATAGCGGCACCAAGAAGCTAACACAAATGTATATAAAGATCATCTTTATTTTTAAACCTTAAAATTTTTAAATAAAGATACTTAAGAGATTTTTATGAAGTAATTTCCCACCCAGAAATGATTCCAAGTGTTTTATTTTTTTCTAGTTTATGTGATGATATAAAACTAGGTCTCTGACATAACTTTAAGGTTGAACAAAATTATTAAAGAACATGTGATAGTCTTTTAAATATTGACAAAAAAGTTCACTCAATCTTTTTTTGGAAGGGGGTAACTGACTTTATATGTCAAAATATCTACCTAGAGAATATGAGAAGATGTTTCATTAAGGAGTATTTCAGAACATCTCTGCCTTATAAAATCATAATCCATGGTCCACAACAGTTAAAAATTATAGATCTCTTTTTCCTTTGAATTTTTAGCTGCCAAGATTGTCTTTGACTTTGAATTTGATTACCAGAAATTTAAGCTGACAATTAAAACATTAAAGAAGATACTATTAAATTAAAAATTTACTATAATATTCAAGCTGCCAAATGCAATTTGGTATCAAATTGTGGTCTCCAAACTTAATAAAAATTTCTCAGCTGGCTTTATAATCATACAACAAAATGATCCATTAGTACAGACTACAGTCTTCCATAGGGTATGCTTTTCAGGAGGCCAAGGAATACACGAACACACAGCACTCAGGGGTCTGGATGCAAATGTCTCCATGTGTAGATCACAAATAGAATTGCCCATGTTATCAAACTCATGAAAAGGAAACTAAATACCTCCAACTCATTTTATAAATCCCCAATAAAATTTCAATTTGCTGAATATCCAAACTTTTATTTATTTCTTTTCATTGGAGGATGGTATGACAAAATTGCTTTATCAAAATAATTTTTAAAATACCCATAATTCAAAGGGTGTCTGGGTGGTTCAGTCAGTTAAGCATCCGACTTCAGCTCAGGTCATGATCTCGCAGTTCATGAGTTCAAGCCCAGCGTGGGGCTCTGTGCTGACAGCTTGAAGCCTGGAGCTTTTTTTGGATTTTGTATCTCCCTTTCTCTTTGTCCCTCCCTCACTCATGCTCTCTCTCTCTCTCTCTCTCACTTGCTCTCACTCCCTCTCTCAAAAATAAACGAAGATTTAAAAAAATCTTAATACTTATTATTCAATATACTTTCCATCCCCAGTTTAAACTATAGTCCAGATATAAGAATATAAAGGCCCCCAATATAGGTTAATGACATTAAAACATCATCATTCACTGATGTTTAGAATCACTGAGTGATTCCTGCAGAGAAATCCACAGGGGGGAAGAAAAACACACAAAAAACAATAAACCCTTTTCTCAGAGAGCATATACTGGATAGTCAAACTGTAGAGGAGTCCTCTAGGCATGGCTTAAAATGCAAGTGGAATTAAAGCAAATTACAGTTTTACCAACACCTAAACTACTCCTACATTGCATTATATCATGATACTAGCCCTCCAGAAGCTCCAATGAACAGGATAAGGTCATCCTAATGGGGTGGTATCCTGTGCTGTGAAGTGTTCCATCTTATCCTGATCCTGATCAATGTATGTATCAATCATTCAGATGAATAAATAGAAAAGCATTGATACAGTCTGCAGAAAGAAACAACAGCATCCACATCAGATGCCAGAATTAATATTAAAAATGATCTTAAAGTGGTGAAATAATAAATCAACATGAACAAGATTAACTCCAATACATGTAAAATTATTAATTCACATTAAAATTTAATCATACAGGAGGCACCTGGGTGGCTCAGTCAGTCAAGCATCCAATTTTCGATTCCGCCTCAGGTCATGATCTCATGGTTCATGGGTTCAAGGCCTGAGCCCTGTGTCAGGCCCTGCGCTGGCAGTACAGAACCTACTTGGAATTCTCCATCTCTCTGCCTTTCCCCTACTCGCTTTCTCTCACTCTCTCTCAAAATAAAAATTAAGAAATTTAAAAAATAATATAAAATAAAAATTAATCAGGCAGGGGCACCTGGGTAGCTCAGTTAAGTGTCTAACTCTAGATTTCAACTCAGGAGGTCATGAACTCAGGGTCTAGAGATCGAGCCCCATGATAGGTTCAGCCCTGCCCTGGGGATGCAGTCTTAGAGTTCTCTCTCTCTTTAAAAATAAAAAATAAAAAAAATAAATTATCATACAAGTACAGGATTGAGCAGAGTTTGGGACAGGTTATATCCTGAAGGACAGATGAAAAATTAGAGCATTTCATCTAAAGAGAACACTTAAAGGAGACACAAAAGAGTAGTCTTTAGTTGTGTCAAGTGGGAAAGTAGGACTGGGTGACCAATCACTGGTTGGCTCAGGGACTCAGAGTGGGTGAGATGGCCCAAGTTTAGTCTTTGGCTCTGACACAAATAGGTCTTAAGATTCTGGGCACGTGACTTCAGGGCTCTAAGCCTTACACCCCTTAGCAAGAAAATGGTGAAAATAACAGTACTAAAGGCAAAGGGTTCCTGTCGGGATTAATGAGATAGAGGCTCTCAACTCTGTATCAGCTTAAAATCCACTAAAATAAATTGTTAGATAGTAATGAAAGAAAACTTCAACTACTTCCATTTTGGCCTCAGTGCGCACTTTCTAATTGACAAGATTCTTCTCTCCAGCTTATCTGTTAACTCAGGCAAAAGACCCTGCAGGCAAAGCGTCCTGTGACAGGGAAAAAGAAACTATGCTCTCAAGCAATAAAGTCGGCCCTGAGCCGGCAAGACCCTCGTGACTGGCCTCAAGACAAGGATGGGCCTGACCTCTCCTGCCTACCAGCAAGTATCCACTAACCTTTGTCCCACATTTGCTTTATATAAACCAGGCGGTAATTGTCGCCCTTTAGAGATAGTCTTCAGGATCCACTGTTTTCTGGCAAATCCGCTATCTTCCCAGGGCTGGCCTCACCGAAATAAACTCTTTTCTTGTTTCACCATTACTCATTCGTCTACCTCTGGATTTTGTGAGCAGTGAGTGGCCGAATTTGGTCTGTTCAGGACCCCCAAGACAGGTGCTCTTGCACCCCCACACCCTGGTCACAGCCTCATAGGAGAGAATTGGACTTAATAATAAGGATATTTCTCTTACTTTCCTAATGAGTATCCTCTTTCTGTATGTAATCAAGCAGAGGACATCTTTTTTGGAAGAGTCCTAGACTGTTTAACAAGTTGGGCTCCAGGCACCCTCAGCTTCAAAATTCTAAGATGATATTTATTTTGCCTGTTGGAAAGGTCTGTTATACCCACAAAACTTGCTAATGTTGTTTGAAAGAGGGAGGTGGTAAAGAAAGTGCTTCTTGGGGTGCCTGTGTGGCTACATCTGTTGGGCGTCTGATGATTACTGAGTTTGAGCTCTGCATCTAGCTCTGCGCTGACAGCACAGACCTGCTTGGGATTCTCTCTCTGTCTCTGTCTTTCTGCCTTTACCCCACTCATGCTCGCTCGCTCGCTTGCTCTCTCTCTCTCAAAATAAATAAATGAAAGGAAGAAAGAAAGAAAGAAAAAAGGAAGGAAGGAAGAAGGAAGGAAGAAAGGGTTTCTTTTTAATTTTTTTTAATGTTTTATTTATTTCTGAGAGAGAGAGACAGAGAGAGAGAGAGAGCAAGCGAGCAGGGGAGGGTCAGAGAGAGAGGGAGATACACTATCTGAAACAGGCTCCAGGCTCTGAGCTTGCTATCAGCACAGAGCCCGATGCAGGGCTTGAACCCATGAACCATGAGATCATGACCTGAGCCTAAGATGGACGCTTAACTGACTGAGCCACCCAGGCGCCCAAAGAAAGGGTTTCTTACTCCACTGTGACAAGGAACGGCCTGCTGTCTTCAGTTTCTCCTAAGTCAGCCTTCACAGTCTAGCTTCATTTTTTGAAGTTAAATAAAGCATATTCTACATATCCATTTTCAAATGCAAAACAAACAAAAAAAGCCAAGAAAGTCAAAAGCTGCCAAGAGTAGTTTTGGTAGCAGGCAAAAATGCTTATATTATGATGCTATATGAATGATAAAGCTATCAAATCATGTAAGAACAGAATTATAATGAAAGAAAATTCATCCAGAACCAAAAATAAAAACACATACATAAAAACAAGAGTCGCTGCCTTCGAGAGGTTGTTTTATGGGTAAGTTTTTAAAATTTCTTTACACTTTTCTGCTTCTATCAAATGTTTAGCTATCTATCTGTCTATCTATATTCCTTCACTTTGGGAAAAAAAGGATTTTTTAAGGGAATTACTCCACTAGTTATTTTTTATGTTAGAATACCCTCCTCTTTTTCCATTCATGCCCTAAGTTGACTGTCATGTGTAATTCAAAACCCTGCAAATAAAACAGTTTAGTAAGTCTTACGGCAAAACATATGAACAAGTACAGAATATGAGAAACTAAAGCCATATGGGTTCAGTGACCAAAAAGGAAAAAAAAAAATAACTGCACACACTTAATGAAGTCTGAGTAAATAGTTCACTGATGTGCCATGTTGTCCCCAACTCCCAGGGGCTATGAACAGAGCCACTCCAAGGAGCTCCCACAGCATTTTCTGCACATATTATCACTTCCCATGCATTATTTACATGCATTATTCTCTATCTTCTTCACTATACTGTAAGCTCTGTGATGGTCGGGATTATCTATGGTGAGCACAATTGTCAATGCTCACTGCATAAGTGTTACATAACAAGCTAATAATATACTGCTTTAAGAACTCAGCATAACAGAATGAGTTTATTAAATAGGATAGGCCAAAAAAATCCTGAAGTATAAATTCTTTTAAATGATTACATCCACATCCTCGCCAACATTTGTTGTTGCCTGAGTTGTTAATTTTAGCCATTCTCACTGGTGTGAGGTGGTATCTCACTGTAGTTTTGATTTCTATTTCCCTAATAATGAGCAATGTTGAGCATCTTTTCATATGTCTGCCATCTGGATGTCTTCTTTGGAAACGTGGTCTATTCATATATTCTGCTCATCTTTTCCCTGGATTACTTGTTTTATGAGAAAGGGGAACTCTACTGCACTGCTGGTGGCAATGCAAACTGGTGCAGCCACTGTGGAAAACAATGTGAAGGTTCCTCAAAAAATTAAAAATAGAACTACCTTATGACCCAGCAACTGCACTACTAGGAATTTATCCAAGGGATACAAAAAATGCTAGTGTGAAGGGACACATGCACCCCAATGTTTATAGCAGCATTACCAACAATTGCTAAATTATGGAAAGAGCCTAAATGTCCATCAACTGATGAATGGATAAAGATGATGTGGTGTGTGTGTGTGTGTGTGTGTGTGTACACAATGGAATACTACTCAGTGATGAAAAAGAATGAAATCTTACCATTTGCACAATGTGGATAGAACTGGAGGGTATTATGCTAAGTGAAATAAGTTAGAGAAAGATACATGATTTCACCCATATGTGGAATTTGAGAAACTTAACAGATGAACATAGGGAAGGAAAAATAAGATAAAAACAGAGAGGAAGGCAAACCATAGGAGACTCTTAAATACAGAGAACTGAGGGTTGCTGTTGGTAAGTGGTGGTGGGTGGGCTAAATGGATGATTAAGGAAGGCATCAAGGAGGGTACTCTTTCAGATGGGTACTGGGTGTCATATATAAGAAATGTTATCCCTGGATTCTACTCCTGCCAAGATTACACTGTATGTTAACTAACCTGGGAATAAAAAAGAAAAAAAAAATAATAGCCATGCAGAACTTTTTAAGACTGAATCATATATTTGTTTTAATTAAATGGAGGTTAGTTGTTTCATAATACAAAATATTACCCGTTGAAAAGGACTTGTAAAAGAATAATTAGAAACCTACTGAGCACTGTAAAAGTAATTAGATAAATCCATAGATCTCTATTGAAAATAAACATAAATACTAATTTCAAATGAGCACTCTGTCAGAAGGATAGAAATATTATCAAGTGTTATTTGGGAATTCTTCCTAAGAACTGTTTTTTGAGCTGTTTAATTATGCTAAAGTCATTCTGAAAATAGTTTCTGTGTATTTAAATTAATCTTCATGAAATAAAGTTCTAAGTCTTGTTTTTCAACATAATGATACAAATTAGCTATAAAGTAGGACTCATTCCTCCTCTGGTTTTGATATCAGTTCTGTTATTATATGAACGTATTTCAGCAGGAAGGATTCACTGGGTGTTTAAACAGGTTATGATTATAGATGTTTGGTATATCATTAAGGTGCAATTAGGGTAAACTGTATATTCCAGAGCAATGCTGAGAAGCTTAAAAGTCCATATTTTCCAACATGGTAAAACAGAACACTGTGATGCTTAGGTTTATCCAACACAGCATCCAGATGCAAACCCAGATTCTGGTTTCAAGAAGCCTATCCATCTCTCTACTCTAAAGGTAGTCAAAACTTGCAACTACTGTTTTTTTTGTTTTATTTTGCTTGTTTTTTCCTTGAGAATGCTATAGTACCAGGGGAAGTGATTTTTAAAACTGACTCCTGTCAATGCCAATGGTATCTGAAAATCACTGCTGAGATATCCACAATATTGGGTTCTAGGACAGGAGGCTAAGACTGTCTTTCAAATGCTATCAAGACTTCTTACGTTCCTGTTGTCTGGGCTTGGGACTTGGGAGCTTTCCTTATCTATACCTTTACTCTTTTCTGTCAATATTCTCTCCAGGATAATGCCATTCAGTCTTACAGCAGGAAATATTCTCTATCAATTTTTGATGACTCGAAAATCTCCAGACAGGACTGCTCTTCTAGGTTCCAAACTCATATATTCATTTCTGGACACCTTCCCTGACTATTTTAACAGGTTCCCCTTTTTACACTGAACATGCGAAGTTAATTCCCATTTCAGGATCTTTGCACTAGTCATTCCAACAGCCTGGAATTCTCTTGCTTTTCATTCTTATCTTATTCATGTGGTACCTCCTTAGAAAGGCCCTCCAGACTACCCATTTTAAAATGGACGCCCCTGGGTGGCTCAGTTGATTAAGCATCTGACTTCAGCTCAGGTCATGATCTCATGGCTCCTGAGTTTGAGCCCCGCAACGGGCTCTGTGCTGACAGCGCAGAGCCTGGAGCCTGCTTCAGATTCTGTTTCTCCCTCTCTCCCCCTCCCATGCTCTATCTCTCTCCTTCAAAAATAAACGGAAAAGACAAGAAAAGACAAGAAAAGAAAGACAAGAAAAGACAAGACAAGACAAGACCTAACCAGGGCCTGGGTGGCTCAGTAGGTTGAGCATCAGACTCTTGATGTCAGCTCAGGTGAGGATATCACGCTTCCTGAGTTCAAGCCCCATGTTGGACTCCATGCTGATAGTGTATGTGGAGCCTGCTTGGAATTCTCTCTCCCTCCCTCTCTCTCTCTTTCTCTCTCTAAAAATAAATTTAAAAATTTTTTTAAAGACCTACCTTCTCAACTATGCTTAAATCCATTATCTGGTTTTATTTAACATTTAGTACTTATTATCATGTAAAATAATCAAGGTATCTGTTTACTTGCCACTGCCTGTATCCCCCTCACCAAAATGGAAGTTCCCTGAAGGCCCCCAAGCTGTTTATTCTAATTTATCTGTGCCTCAGTCATATTGGGTACTCCTCATTTGGAGTATCACTGCTGTCATAGATAAGGCCCACTGTCTTACGTGCTAAGTCTACTGGTATCTATGATCTGTTCTTCCCTCACTTGTAATCAATCACAAAGGAGAAACAACTAGGGATCTATCTATCCCTCCATTCGTTTGTCTCACCAACCCTCCCCACTTCACAACACCCACCCTCAATTCCCATTACCACAGGGAGTGGATTCGGGATCTTTGGACCTCAGCTCTGAACCTCTGTAGAATATGTATACGTTTAGGTGAGCACACTGCAGGTAACAAGGGCCTTAAAGACTGAAATGCTGCATGTGTGTCATACCCACTGTCTTCTATCTTTTTTTTCTAAATTATTTTTAAAGTTTATTTATTATTGAGACAGAGAGAAACAGAGCATGAGTGAAAGAGGGGCAGAAAGAGAGGGAGACACAGAATCTGAAGGAGGCTCCAGGCTCTGAGCTGTCAGCACAGAGCCTGATGCAGGGCTTGAACCTATGAACCGGGAGATCATGACCTGAACAAAAGTGGGATGCTTAACCAACTGAGCCACCCAGGTGCCCCTCTAGCCCACCTTTTGAGTCTACTTAAGACAACAGAAAGCCAATCTCTGTGCACACTGACATTATAGAGGGGCAGGAGCTGTAGGAAATCATCATAAGCATATCCTCCAATATGAACTATGAAAATGGCTTTCCAACTACGTGTAACAAAAAGAGTGTGCTTCATCTATGCTAAACTGAAAGTCTGCAAACAAAATGTCTTAAGAAAATGTACTTTCCTTATGTATGTTGGGAATGGCCATCAAAAGTCAGGGTTCTATACATTTAGCAGCAAAAACAAAAATCTTGGACTATTAAAAATTAGAGGTTCAAAACAGAAATAAAATTGTGAAAACTGCTCAAATAGTCATGAGTTTATTTAACCCCCCAAATTAAATGTCAATAATATGTGTAGTTTCGAAAGATTTTGGTTTGATTTGTATAAAGAGCCATATAGATAAACACAACATGGAAAGCAATCCAATGTCTAGCAATATTTTATTAGTCTTTGCTCTCAGGATTCCCTTTTAATTCAGCCTGCTTAGATAGCTCTATCACGGTTGAAATGAAGCACCTCTTTTTTATTTTCCCTCAGAAATTCCCAAAAAACTCAGATTGGAAAACTAGCCCACTCGAGTTCCCTTTTATTGTTTTCTTCATTGGCTCCTCTCACTCACACACGTGGAAGTTAACCAAAAAAGTATGAAGAAATACTTATTTTTTTAAGTGTGTAAAATGCTGGATTTGTACAGATGGATTTCGAAGTCCTGTGGATTACTTGTGAATAGCGTTCCCTGCAACCTCTCCTCACAATTGTGCTTGATTCCTATAACAGTGTTTCTACCCTGGGCAACTGCAATGACTCAGTGAAGACGGGTGTTTATAAAGCTCTACACCTGAACCAGAAACTGTACCTGAGAGTTCTATTTTATTCACATTTGTCCTTAAGTCCCACATTAGTGTAACTATGAGGGAGAAGGGAGAGATCCCAACTAATGTTACCACTATGTTAGGATCTTAAAACCAAAGATAATAATTAGTTCCTTTCACTCAAATAATTAATGATTTTATCAGTCATTTCTATGTGTGCTATATACACAGACCTACTTAGGATGTTCATGGGCTCCTGTCCAAACTTTGGCACACTCATAGTTTATATCCAAACCTTAGAGAGATTTTATGGTCTTTTCCTTCAATATTTCATGTTTAACTCCTCTGCATGTAAGATTTAACCCAATAAATGGAAGTAAATCTACTCTACAAACAGAACACAGAACTTCATATTAGGAAGACCCTATCTTAATAAGAGGGTCCTGAATCAAGGCTTTGAGTATACAGATGTGACTGACTTCTCAAAGAACACCTTCACAAATGTGAGTGTACAAGAAGTGGCTTAGTATTACAGAAATAAAACTCGTACATTAAAGCACATTTTATGTTACTTTCATTGTATATGGATTGATGCTTTTTGCCTGACATTACACACACACAGATATTGTAGACATATGCTATAATTTTAATTCTCGTTGGTATTATTTTCCTATTGAGATTTTTTTAAAGTTCAATTATATGTATTGTAGCCCTCTACTTAGTTCTTTTGACCTTTGAACTATCCTACATTAGACAATGACACTCAAAGTAACTTTCTTGTGATAAATCCACCTTTCAATCCATTAATTAACAAATATTTCAACTTACTGCACAGTGAGGCTATGGATATGTCAACATCCACTTTCAGTAACATCAATATCCTTCTTTTTCATTACCTTATTTGTACTCTTACTTGAATATTTTATTGCAGCTTGAACTTTCTAAGTTTTCAGAAAATAGAAAAGGGAAAGTCTCAATGGTAGTAAAATGCTTATCTAATAAATTGAGTGTAACAGAGGCAAAGATGGAAATTACTGAAATGGCAAGTGAGGCCAATCTTTTGTTTTAATCTGATGATCATTGTACACATGTTCCACTGTGAAGGAAAAGAGTATTTTTTATATAGAATGCCAGAAATGTACTGTTGACTAGTGTATCAAACATTTAGAATATAACTGGCAATTTTTTTTAGAATGTATTTTAACTACTAGAGAACAGAATTACCTCCATAACATATGTTATTTGATTTAAACATTATTTGAATTTTTACAGAATTTTAGAAATCAACAATGTGCCAAAATCGGGGCACCTGGGTGGCTCAGTCAGCTGAGCATCTGACTTCAGCTCAGGCCATAATCTCAGAGTTTGTAAGTTTGAGCCCCACGTTGGGCTCTGTGCCGACAGCTCAGAACCTGAAGCCTGCTTCAAGTTCTGTCTCCCTCCCTCTCTGCATCATCCCTGTTTATGCTCTCTCTCTCTCTCTCTCAAAAAGAAGTAAACATTAAAAAAAAAAAATGTACCAGAATAGAAAACTGTACTGCTATTGGGAGGTGATAGAAAGAAATAAAGACAAATAAATAGATGAACAGATGGAGAATTAGACAAGTAGAAGGAATGGGGGAGAAGGAAAAAGAAAAGATGAAACGTGGCACAGAAAAAGAAGAGGAGCCAAAGGATGAGAAGGGACGAGGAAAGAAGGAAGGGAAGACAGAGGAAAATACAGAAAAGGAAGAGAAGCACAGAGAAACAAAGAGGCCAGAAACCATAAGATCAGACAAAAGTTTGGAGGAACCTCAAGAGATGAGAAAGGAAAGGAAGGAATGAACCTGAAGCAAGGAGTCAGTGGGGAATGCAGTCAGTAGCTCCTTAATCTAAGGACAGCTTAGCTTTATTTCACCCTTCTCTAACAAATCATTCAGAAGTCACATTTATCAAGAAAAGACAATCCTTTTAAAACATCTGGAAACAGCTGCTGAATGTCAGAGGAGGCTAAGTAGTCGGAGCCGTGTCCTGTTAAGGACGAAAGCCATGAAAGCCAACTCTGCTTGTGCATGGAAATAAAGGAGATCCTGAACAGGCCCCTGAGTGACTCTCCTGTGGCCACTGAGGTGGAAGAAGCACTTTTTGGTGGTCTGAAAACTGCTTTTTCTTCCCTAAATGAGTAAAGCTTATACAATCAGAGAAGCAAACTTGATGATAGAGAACTAAAACCCTTTGAAATGAGAATCTGACAAAAGAACTGAAAATCATGAGCTTCCCAGGGACACTAAAGGGAGATGTTAGATAACATTGTTTTATGGTACCCTCAATAGAAAGAGATCACAGAGAATTTCAGAGCAGGATGGGACACACCAGTGGAAAACCTGAGATGCCAAGAGAATTTAGGCACTTTGTCCCAAATCATGACTAAGTCAGGGCTGCTAGTGTTCAGTTTCACAGAAGATTAATGAACACACACAGCATCTGCTGGAACTTTGAGAGAATAGGAAGGAAACACTAAGTGAATGGACAAGATTCATTTCAGTTTGCGCTTGTAATTGTTATTACATCCCTAAACACCAGCTTAAGATCCAGGAACAGTATCTTGTTACCTTCCAACTCAGAGCGGGACACATTGCTAGGCACAAAGTAGTCAATACATGCATGTGTAATGAATGGATAGAGTCATAACTTTTAGATATGAGGACTAACTTTTGTGTAAACTCTTTAAAACAGGCCACTGCCAGTAACATGGAGGTTACACCTGACTCTATGCCAGTTCTCAACAGGCTGACCATCCCTAACTTCCCTTCCCCAGAGATGGGTGCCTTCTACAAATCACTTGATACACAGCTCAAAAGATAAAAGTCATGTGCCTTTAGGGGACATCTGGCCTCACTCCTAAGGGCAGTGTGAAAATAAAACAAAATTACAAACTGGATAGTAATTAGATGTCCCCAGAGGAAAAGGTTCTTCATATCAGACATGATCAAAGGATTCAAACACTTCCCAACACAGATGTACCCAATGGGTAAGTAACCCTTATGTTTGGATCATCTCTCCAATCCAGTCTCACCTTCCCCATGGCATCACAGCTGCTAGAAACATCTTTTGCCTCCTTGATCTGCCCCTTATATGTGTGAGCTTTCAGCCTCCTTAATAAACCATTTTTCCCCAACCTGGAGCCAATTTTCTACCACTCCACATGACTTCCACCCATGCCCCTTGTAAGCTGACACAGATACCACAAAACCATGCTAATGCCAACTGGCCTATCTCAGTAAGAAGGAAGCTGCATGCGAAGGCTCCAGAGTGTTTTCTCGAAGAACTGATCAGTGGATTTAATTTATAATGGAGCTTAGGTGCTATCTGCATAGAATTTAACCCAGGGTACCTCAAAATCCGTATTTAGAACACTATTTGGGGGTGTTGAGGAGAATGTATTCTGACTCTCAAATGATAAACTCACCAACAAAATTCTAAACTACATGCCACTTCCAGATTAGAAACAATTCAATAAACAAAAGTGCATTGCAAAACTAGCAGTGACATTGTGTGGAACAGACTCTGAATTGTGAAACATCCTTGGAGCACTCATATTTTACGTGTTACAGAGGAACAGATATGCAAACTTACCTAACGAGCTAAACAAGGACAACTTGTCATTTGACAAATAATTAGTTAAATTAAGGTAAGCGGGGGCTTTTCTAAAGCTCTCCTCCAACCTGATATGGAGAAGAGGCCTGCTTTTCTGGGATCACACTTTCACCACAAGATTTCTCAAGACTTAAAGTACACTGTTACATCTTAGAAACTCATTATTGTAGAATGGAATGGAATAAGAAACAAAGCAGGTGTGTCGCTACAAGGGAAGTCATGATCAAGAAAACACTCAATGTATAAACAGTAAGGGGACACACGGTAGCAGGAGGAAATACAAGAGAAGGAATAGTAAAATTAATTAACCCATCCCAAAAGAGTTTAGTCAGTTATAGTTACAGTAATAATCTCCAAAGAGTAATCACAAAAGACATCACTGAGTCAGCACCAGAGGTGTGGTTTGTCTCCATCTATGCAATCCCTTTCAGCAACTGTTCAATAAGTACAGCTTCCCACAATAAATTCTGAGCATCTGTGGTCTAGAATGTGCCAGTTTTAAAGGCAGGATCCACCCAGCCCCTCAGGCAGTCTCTGCAGGGTGCAGCCAGCAGTCTCAATAGGTGTGTCCACCACGTGTGCCCTAAACCCAAAAGCCAGGGGGTGGTATCTGAAACTGGAAGGTGTGGGGACTGTCACCATTCTGGGAACTGCAGCAAGACAGGGAAAAAACAAAAATAAAGACCGACCCCTAACACCCACCTCATCCTGTTTCACGGCATTCTCATTATTGAATTATTTTGAAAAACCAAATTAAAAAAAAAAAAACTTTTTTTTTTTTTTTAATTGTTTTCTCTTCTAAGGTCCTCCCTTTCATCACTATCTCCTTGTCCTATTTCTTGTCAGGACTGATTCAGCCTCAGTCATGGATTTCCCTGGGGCTCTTGCATTGGTTGAGGATGAGAAAGGGAAAGAGGGGAGGTGCCTGCCAGTAACCTAGCAAAATGTGTCCCAACTGGGAATCTGGAAATGAGTCGCTGGCCATCTTGGTCTACAGCCTCGACTTCCTGCCACCAGCATGGCTTTTTCGTACTCTTCTGGCCTCCTGAGTTCTTATCTCCACTTCTGGGTGGGAGACCCTAGGACCTAGAACCTCATCACTCCATGCATGAATCCTGTGTCCCCACAGCATGAATTCACAGCATGGAATCCTGTGTCCCCACAACCTCCTCCCTATAAAGCACCACTGTCTCTTTACACACTCATGGACGCAGCAGCCTGAACACACAGGCATATTGTCTGCCTACTCACACACCTTATATAGGTGATAATTCTCCCAACGCGTCACAAAGAATAGGCCTCAAGCCTCCAAGTACCTTTCCAGAAACAAATCTCCTCTCCCTCTAGAGCAGTGGTTCTCATAATCTGGAGTGTACCAGAAACACCTACGAGCGAACCAAGGACACACACCCAGACTCGGGCAGACTCGTTTGGAAAACACAAGTCTCAACTGACTTGGGGACAGAAGAGGATTAGATACAAACAAGAAACGAGACTTAGTCAAGAGTAACTTTGTCTTCCTTTCCCAGTTGCAAACGCCACGGGAGATCGCAAGAACACACACGCCCTCCTTCAGCCTATGCTCCCCACTTTTCTGCTGGACGCCCCCTCCGCAACCTGCCCCCAGCCTGACCACGTCCTTTACTTCCTCCCACAAGGCTCTTCCCAGACCCTTCCTACCGCTTTCTCCCCCGGGGTCCGCCACCAGCTCCCAAGAGCACAAGGGGAAACAGATCCCACGTCCACGGTGGGAGGCGCCTGTCCCCTGGGGAACCAGAAGCCACACTCAGCCCGAGACAACTTTTCAAACTTCCCGACGCACTCTCACCTACACGCCCAACAGGGAAGACCGAAATGTGCACCCTGGAGAACCGCCGATCCCGCGCGGGCTCACCAGGGGTGCTCCCCTTCCCNCCAGGAAGCGGGGAGGCGGAGGGAGGAGAGGGGAGGGGAGTTACCTGCCGCGCGTCAGGTCGGCGGAGGGAAGCTGATTCCGGCGCCGACCGCGCCTCCCCGGGCCCGAGTGCACAGCTGAGCGAGGGCGGGTGTGCGGACCAGTTGCAACAAGTTCGAAGTCGTGTCACGCCGAACCCCGCGCAGCCAGAAAGCGCCTCGGAACCTGTCTGAACTCAGAAACCCAACCCTCCACCAGCAAAGTATAAAGCCTTCCTCCCCCGTCCGCCCTCCAGGGTCTCTGGAGATTGCAAGTCCCGACACCTGGGCCTCGGCGAGCGGAGACCCAGGACTCGCCTGCTTACCTGCGAAGGGGGTGGACCTCGGAAGAGGCGGTTGAGCTCTCACCCCCT
>NW_027530644.1:101384-145176 GCF_008692635.1 Crocuta crocuta | reverse complement strand
GGCCGCAGGGTGAGAGGGGGGGATGGGGTTGTACCATCGGGAGATGCGGGGCCGACTGAGCCTGCGGTAGATAATTCCAATCGGCGTCCAGCAATGCAGACCCCCGCCCAACTGCCTGAGTGTTTCCAGGCTTGGAAAAGGGCAGGAGGTGGAAAGGTGGTAGAAACAGTACTTGTGCATGTATCTATTTGTGTAAAAGAGAGATTTTAAACATCAGCAAAGATTTGGTATCGACTTTGGCCTGTGCTGGTTGCTGACTTGAGATGAAAAGATACTCTTTAAAATAGGAATACCTGCGTGAAAAGCACGTCACTCTAGGTGGAATGCTGTGTACGAAGGTTAGGGGAATAGAGGCATTATAATTTGGCTTTAACATAAAATAATTATAGCAATTGTTAATAATTTAAAATCAATGAAATAAATAAAATTTATTTAAAAATTTGTCTACATCTCGGTAAATCTGTTAGGAATGTTTCTAGTAATTGTATAACCATATAATCTTCAAAATATAGTCACTTGCAGCAAACGTTAAAAATGCAGCCTGGTACGGGAAAAATGAAACCTAGGGTCGTAATAAGCACATTTTAAGCTTTTGGCATGATATGCAAATTATCATAAAATGGAATTGACCTTAAAAATGACTTTTATGGATATCTTGCTCTGAATAAAACACTTGGGGAAAATGTGAAACTATTGGGATTTGAATTAGGTCTTGATTGATGAGTGGACTTAGACTGGAGGATGAGATTTACATATTCTAGATGCTGAAACAGCACAGAGCAAAGGATTAAGTCAGAAAGTAAAAGCAAGTTCCAAAACAGAACGAGAGTAGGCTTCCAGATTGTGGTATCTGTGATTTATCCTTTCTTTTCTTTAACAGTATCTAGAGAATTATCTTGTTTTTTATGTATATAACTTTTTTCTTCTGTTTCTGTAATTTACATGTCTAACGTTTTAATGTATTTTTTTAAATTAATGTTTATTTTTGAGAGAAAGATAGTGCAAGCCAGAGAGGAGAAGACAGGGAGGGAGACACAGAATCCGTAGCAGACTCTAGGCCCTGAGCTGTCAGCACAGATCCCACCGTGGGGCTCGAATTCACGAGCTACAAGATATTTACCTGAGCCAAAGTTGGATGCTTAACCTGCGAAGCCACCCAGGTGCCCCAATATTTTTGCTATCCTAGTCTTCATTTCTGAAACGCAATCATCCTACTCACTCAATACATNGCAAAGATTTGGTATCGACTTTGGCCTGTGCTGGTTGCTGACTTGAGATGAAAAGATACTCTTTAAAATAGGAATACCTGCGTGAAAAGCACGTCACTCTAGGTGGAATGCTGTGTACGAAGGTTAGGGGAATAGAGGCATTATAATTTGGCTTTAACATAAAATAATTATAGCAATTGTTAATAATTTAAAATCAATGAAATAAATAAAATTTATTTAAAAATTTGTCTACATCTCGGTAAATCTGTTAGGAATGTTTCTAGTAATTGTATAACCATATAATCTTCAAAATATAGTCACTTGCAGCAAACGTTAAAAATGCAGCCTGGTACGGGAAAAATGAAACCTAGGGTCGTAATAAGCACATTTTAAGCTTTTGGCATGATATGCAAATTATCATAAAATGGAATTGACCTTAAAAATGACTTTTATGGATATCTTGCTCTGAATAAAACACTTGGGGAAAATGTGAAACTATTGGGATTTGAATTAGGTCTTGATTGATGAGTGGACTTAGACTGGAGGATGAGATTTACATATTCTAGATGCTGAAACAGCACAGAGCAAAGGATTAAGTCAGAAAGTAAAAGCAAGTTCCAAAACAGAACGAGAGTAGGCTTCCAGATTGTGGTATCTGTGATTTATCCTTTCTTTTCTTTAACAGTATCTAGAGAATTATCTTGTTTTTTATGTATATAACTTTTTTCTTCTGTTTCTGTAATTTACATGTCTAACGTTTTAATGTATTTTTTTAAATTAATGTTTATTTTTGAGAGAAAGATAGTGCAAGCCAGAGAGGAGAAGACAGGGAGGGAGACACAGAATCCGTAGCAGACTCTAGGCCCTGAGCTGTCAGCACAGATCCCACCGTGGGGCTCGAATTCACGAGCTACAAGATATTTACCTGAGCCAAAGTTGGATGCTTAACCTGTGAAGCCACCCAGGTGCCCCAATATTTTTGCAATCCTGGTCTTCATTTCTGAAACGCAATCATCCTACTCACTCAATACATGTTATTTGTGTGGGTACCTCATTAACTGGTTTGCTTTCACAATGTTCAAAAATAATTCTGAATGTTTCTTATGAGCATTCATAAATATACACTTACTTAAAAATAGCAAGAATATTTAGACTAAACAAGTTAAAATGGGCTCATATGAAGTCTAATTTCCTTAAGCTATTCATTCATACATTAGTGAAATCTCAAAGAAGGATATCTACTAGAGTGTCAATTATTAAATAGCTAATGAAAGAGAGGAAAATGTAAGTGGAGATGGATAATCCATTAAAGGTGGTATGCTAAAGGCTTTCTGTCCTTAGCAAGATGGAAGATGTAAAATTGACCTGACCCCTTAAGGAAACTACAAGCCTGGTGAAGAGAGGGAACATATGCTCAAGGAAAGGGAACTAATACTTCAAGCCAGTGTGAGAAGCTAGAAGTGAAAGCACATAGGTCTTTATTTAACCGGTAAGAGAAAGAAATGATAACTGCTTACATCATTAAGGATTGCTGATGGAACTTCACAGAGCTGTTGGGATGTGAATTGAATAATGACAAAATCCATTATCAATGGAGTACACTGTGTCCCTTCAAAAGCTTTAAAATATACATATTGGAATGTAGTTTAAGACAATGGCTTCAAGGCAGACAAAGCCATCCTTACAGAAAGAATGTCACATATAACAATAACAAACTAGGGGCACCTGGGTGGCTCAGTAGGTTAGTCATCAGACTCTTGATTTTGGCTCAGGGCATGATCTCAGTTCCTGAGTTTGAACCCCATGCAAGCCCTGTGCCAGCCCCATGTGAGCCACATGTCTGACAGTGTGTCAGTTTGAGCCCTTCATGGACAGTGTGGAACTGCTTGGGATACTTGATTCATAGATAGATAGATAGATAGATAGATAGATATAATCTTCCAAAACACACACACAGTAACAAAACTAGATGTGTTTATCAAAAACATTTTCCTGGGCTCCTGGGTAGCTCAGTTGGCTGACTGCCAGACTTGGGCTCAGGTCATGATCTCATGGTTAGCGAGTTCAAGCTCTGCGCTGGCAGCCCAGAGCCTGCTTGAGATTCTCTTTCTCCCTCTCTGCCCCTCCCCTACTCATGCTTTCTCTCTCTCAAAAATATACAAACATTTAAGAAGAAACACAACATTTTCCTCAAGTACTCTGAGGGAAGTTGAAAAGCAAAATTGCTAATAGTGTTGGCAAAACCTACTACTGGCTGAATCATCACAGTTTAATATTCTTAAGGCATTTCATGTTAAGACTGCTGTGAAAATTATTGACAAGAACTTCATAATCATTTCATATATCTGCCACATTTAAATTGTTACATAAGGCATTATGTAAGTTTTACTAGTTCAACACATAGTTAAAGAGAGTTTTCTGTAGGAAAGTCTGTGCAGACAGTAGGCAGAGGATAAACAGATTTAAAAAGCATAGTAGATATAGCTAGGAACCATCCATGTTTATCTGAATTCTTAACTTATCTGTGTGTGTGTGTGTGCGTGTGTGCGCGCGCACACGCGCTTATGTGTGGAACAACTTAAAGTCCACAAAGATGTAAAAACCTTAAAAAAGTCCACGAAAATGTTAGAGTATGTTATGAAAAAGAGGTATAGAAAAATATATAATTAAATAAAATTAGATATGTAGATTAATAATTATTGAATTTTCCATCACTAAATTCCATTAGAAGGAAAGAAAAATATATTTATTTTTGAGAGAGAGAGCATGACCTGGGGAGCCACAGAGAGAGGGGGTGGAGATAGAGGATCCTAAGCAGGTTCTATGTTGACAGCAGTGTGCCCAATGTGGGGTTTGAACTCACAAACCAGGAGATCACAACCTGAGCAGAAGTCAGACACTCAACTAACTGAGCTACTCACGTCCCCTGAAAAATATATTATTATACTTTGTGCTTCCTTCATTCTTCAAAATTATTATGTAGTACTGTGTAGTTTTTTTTAAATCTGTAAGTATCTAAAATGTTAGATAATTATAACAAATTATTTCAGGGAATGGGGTAGAGAAATAAAATGACAAACAGGAGAAAACCATGGTCCATGGTCCTCTCTATTAGCTAAATTCATTAGATCCTATCCTCACATGAAGACATTCCCTCTTCTCTTTTTTTTTTAGCAGATCAGATATATGAAAATATGTATAAGGTTGTTTACATTTTTCATAACACAAAGAATTTTTAAAATATTGCCAGTATTACTGGTAAAGTGCATAATCATGCAATTAGGTGGACAGACAGAAGTGAAGTGACGTTAATAGAAGATACTTGATATAAAGTACTGATTATTGTTATCATTCAATGTTTTAAATACTTATTATTAGTCTTTTATTGCCAGCGTTTGCTAAAACATAGGAACATTGTCCAATTTAAATATGTTTTAGGGACGCCTGGGTGGCTCAGTCAGTTAAGCGTCCGACTTCAGCTCAGGTCATGATCTCACGGTTCGTGGGTTCGAGCCCCACGTTGGGCTCTGTGCTGACAGCCAGCTGAGAGCCTGGAGCCTGTTTCAGATTCTGTATCTCCCTCTCCCTCTGACCCTCCTCTGCTCATGCTGTCTCTCTCTCTCAGAAATAAATTTTAAAAAACATTAAAAAAATATAGATATATATGTTTTAAATAAGTCATGAGCTTTTTGTCATTGTTATGGATGAATGTGAATGCCATAATCAGAGGTATTTTTTTTGGTCATGGCAGTGTGTAATAGTCATTATCACCAACATTATTAACACAATCACAGGCATCCATTGTTATCCTATGTTGTATAAATTATGAAGAAATACATCAGCAGTGCTCATTCTAGATGGTCTTAGAAGCAATCATTACCCAGATTAGGTTTCACAGAGGTCAACTGAGGTCTGCAATATAAATTGTACTTTTGTAATTAAAGTAAAAGAGAACGAGAGAGAGGAGAGGGAGAATCATTGAACTACCAATTCCCTCTGCCTTTTCTGGAGAATTAATTTGGAGATGTCTGCAATTCTGTATCACCGATGTCTCCCAGACCTAGCAGGTTTATTTGCACTTCATGCCTTTGCGCACCCTGCTCAGTGGATCTCCAACCTGTGATGCCCACTTGCTCCTTTCTGCCTCTCTGCGGGGTGGCCATCACTGAAGACTCACCTCTGTTCCACCACTGTCTAATGTTCGCTTTGACTGGTGTGGGCTCCTTAAAATGCATAAGCTTTACTCCCTTTTCTACTTCACTACCGAAGATATGTGACCCTGTAACATCCCTATTATTGTCTTTGTTTACGGATTGTTGTTTTTTTCTAGGCTGTTATTGAAGTCTTCTGGTATAATTTAATCTTCCCCCTGTCTCGCCTTGTCTTCCAATCAGATCAGTGGTTCTCAGTAGAAGAGACACCAACCCATAGAGGACATTTGGAAAATGCTATAATAGTTGAGGACTCTACAGGAACTTGGTGAACAAGTCCTAGAATGATATATGTCCTATACTATGTCCTTCACAATGGAAAATTACCCTGTGTCTTGTGCAAATGACAGCAGTCTTGCCTACCATAATGAAGATGAAAATGCCATTTATAATTACCTAAGACTAGGACTTCTCTGTTTTACTTACAAATACAAGACTTTTTTTTTTTTGCTCCATTTGAACATAGCCTAAATCCTAGGAATCCAATTACAAGGTATTTTTTTAATTTAGACATTTGCTCTTTCCTTTCTTAAATCACAGTACTAATGGAACTGCATCAGAGTTACCAATAAAACTCATGAGTCTCCTTTAACATCTGTAGGTCAAGCATCTGACAACTTCATATTTTCTGTCCCAGATGGGTGTGAATATTTATACACTAAAACAAATAGCATTTTTTATAAATTGCTTATACTTATAATTAGGCATGACATTACTTTTTAAAAATATGTGTATAGGTTATTTTATCAAGAAAGTTCATTTTGTTTCCTTATAATAAGAGGACATTATCTTTATTAACCTCATTTGTTCAGAATCATAGAGGGGCATTGGGTCCGAAAGTGAGAACCACAGAACCAGATTACACACACTTTTACGGGAGAAGCAGATGTTAAGGAGGCATAAGTAAAGTAGAAAACTAGGATTTATTGAGGAAATCCTCTGTACCAGGCATGGTACCTTAGGTTCTAATATATACTCAGGACTCTGCAGGGCCAGCAGTCTGATGGCATACAGCTGCTAAATGATAAAAGAGTGAAGAGTTCAAAAGTATAATACATTTACTGAATGATAACAACAAAGTCCTTCACATGGATATTCCTGCCTGTCTACTCTGCTTCACAAAGCATCCCCTCTCTTCTTCCCCTAGCCCCCTCAACCCACCATTTTTTTTCTTTTCTTTTAAAATGTATTTATTTTGAGAGAGAAAGAGACACACACAAAGAGAGAGAGAGAGAGAGAGCATAAGTGGAGGAGGAAGAAAAGAAGGAGAGAGAGAAGAGAATCCCAAGCAGGCTCTACACTGTCAACACAGAGCTGGGTGTGGGGTTCAAACTCATGAACTGTGAGATCATGACCTGAGCTGATATGAAGAGTCAGACATTTAACCAACTGAACCCCCCCCCCCATTCCCCATACACTTGATAGCTTCTGCTATCTAGCCCTATCACCCACTTTCAGTTAATTTGTTTCAACAGATTATCTTCTTCAGGGCATTTGCAAATGCTGTTCCTTTTGCCTGGAAAACTGTTTCCACCATGCTCCCCTTCTTCTACTTTGAGGAACCTACTCTGTAAACTTATTATTGTACTTGTTTGTTTTAAAAAATGTTCCTTTTCTTACTCAATATCACTTCATGGAAATCCCTGTGTCAAAAAGTAAAGCTCCAAATAATTTTTTAATGGGTGCAAAATATTCTTTTGTGAGGGTATCTATTCTATAAGTGGCATTCCTATTTATTAGAATTTTATATTGATGATATTTTTCTATTATTCACAATGTTGGACTAAATATTCTTGTATATTAAAAAAAAAAACCTATGAGGGACTCCTGGGTAACCCAGTCGGTTAAGCGTCCAACTTCGGTTCAGGTCATGATCTCACGGTTCATGAGTTCGAGCCCCACCTTGGGCTCTGTGCTGACAGCTAGGAGCCTGAAGCCTGCTTCAGATCTGTGTCTCCCCCTCTCTCTGCCCCTCCCCAACTCCTGCTGTCTCTAACTCTCATAAATAAATAAACTTAAAAAATTTTCTTTAATTAAAAAAAATCTATGAGTTCCTCCTTCAGAGTTAAATGATGCTTTCATCAGAGGAAAGCCTTCCTGCTTAGGTGGATCAGTTGGCTAAGCATCCGACTTCAGCTCAGGTCATGACTTTGCGGCTTGTGGGCTTGAGCCTATGTTGGGCTTTCTGCTGATAATTCAGAGCCTGAGGCCTGCTTTGGATTCTGTGTCTCCCTCTCTCCCTGCCCTCCCCCACTCACACTCTGTCTCCTTCTCTCAAAAAATAAACAGTAAAACATTTTTTTAAAAAACTATCCAAATTTTAATTGTAGGTTAATTTATGCAAAGCCTGACTTCTCTTGTTCGCAGAGAACACCCATCCATCCATTCCCATCATCACCGTACCCCTGGTGCATAGTAGGGCTCAATACATAGATGAAGAATGAATGAGGGAATGAATGAAGTAAATGAATACATCAAGTGTTGTACCTGAGTACGCCTTGTCTTTCATTGTCACAAATAATGCTGGCATGCTCTCCCTTTTTATCTCTTAACAACTCCTATAGCTGACATTTCCTCTCTCCTTCTGTGAATGGAAAATTGATATGAGTGAAAAGGATAGGGGCACCTGGGTGGCTCAGTTGGTTAAGCATCTAACTTCAGCTCAGGTCATGATCTCATGGTTCATTGGTTCAAGCCCTGCGTCTGGATCTGTGCTGACAGCTAGCTCAGAGCCTGGAGCCTGTTTCAGATTCTGTGTCTCCTTCTCTCTCTGACTCTCCTGTGCTCACGCTGTCTCTATCTCAAAAATAAATAACAAACATTNACACCCATCCATCCATTCCCATCATCACCGTACCCCTGGTGCATAGTAGGGCTCAATACATAGATGAAGAATGAATGAGGGAATGAATGAAGTAAATGAATACATCAAGTGTTGTACCTGAGTACGCCTTGTCTTTCATTGTCACAAATAATGCTGGCATGCTCTCCCTTTTTATCTCTTAACAACTCCTATAGCTGACATTTCCTCTCTCCTTCTGTGAATGGAAAATTGATATGAGTGAAAAGGATAGGGGCACCTGGGTGGCTCAGTTGGTTAAGCATCTAACTTCAGCTCAGGTCATGATCTCATGGTTCATTGGTTCAAGCCCTGCGTCTGGATCTGTGCTGACAGCTAGCTCAGAGCCTGGAGCCTGTTTCAGATTCTGTGTCTCCTTCTCTCTCTGACTCTCCTGTGCTCACGCTGTCTCTATCTCAAAAATAAATAACAAACATTAAAAAAAAGAGTGTAAAGGATAAATGGAAGAGACTGTGAGCTTCAAAGATGTGACTTCTTCATTCTTTAATATCAAACTTTCAATATCAAAATCTATCTCTTAGTCATTTTTATAATCACTAGAGAGAAGTTATACATAAATACAAGCAGACACACTTTCAAACAGTGCCCTTTTCTTTTGTCACCATTCTCCCCATATGACAACCAAAAGTATATTTCCCTAGTGGAGGTTAAACTGGAATTTAATTTAAATACACTAAACTTCACTTAAGCAGATGTTCCCTAAGGCTCCCATTCTGCTAACAAACATAGGCAAAATAAAATCCACCATCATTATGATTGTTAGTTGGAAAAAAGGAATTCAGGGAGAATATTTAACCAAAGGGGAAAAAAAGTTACAAAAACATATAAAATACTCTTTCTGTAAACAGATTACATTGGTATTTGTTATTAGATAAGGAATACAGTTTTTTTAAATTTTTTAAAAAATCTATTATGAAAAGCAATTATTGGGATACTGAGCAGCTGGCATAAAAAATGGTAAGAAGAAAATAGAAATTCAGATAGAACAGAGATTCAAGTCTAATACCATTACTTAAATTTACTGGGCCCATGTTTTAGAGCCACTTGATTTTCATTCAAATCCTGGGTGACTCATGACTCCTTAGCAGGGCAACTTAAATTCCTGTGTCTCCATATTCCTAGATCTGGTATAATTATAATAATACTGACTGACCTTAAATCGATGTTGGGTAGCTTAGAAAACCTGCAATTACCATACAAAAGTCCGATATTACTATGGATATCATTACTACAGACATTCCGCATCTATTGCAAACATCAAAGCCAAGGCAAGCTCTATGATGAATTAAAACAGAAACACAGTCTTAGTATCTATGTCTCAGAATTCCATTCTGATGCTTCATCTAGAAGGATCATGTTCTAAAGTGGCCATCTGATGTTTCAAAATGTTTCACTTTGCACAACCTATGAAGTAGGGGAAGCCATTTGTCTTAAACCAATCAGATTTTCTCTTGGAATTTAGAGACAACGTCAGCATCTAGAGCTATCAAATCAGTCTGTGAAGTAACTGTATTTTGTCATAGAGAGAGAGAAAAACAAACCTGATTTGCAAAGAGGACAGGGATACAAAAGGGCAGTGCAAAGTAGGGACAAAAGATGATATCAATTGTCCCAATTGTTTTCCATTTCCTAAATCTAGCTAGATACTGTTGTGGGCTTGAATGCAATCCTGCCCTGGGACCCTGGGAAATATGTGTCCATTTTCATAATATATTTTCCATTCCTATGTTTGTCAATACAAGCTGGTTTCTGCTGCTGTGATCTATGAAATTCTAACTAATGACTCATTTTAGTAACAGGTGAAGGGCTGAGAATAATAGACCTTCAGAGAATGTATAACTGGCTAAGTCAGTGAAGGGTCAGGTTCTGAGAGGGCTTTCTCACCCCAGAGGAAGAAATTGCTAGTCCATACCATACCACAATAAAGTATTTGTTTGAACTATTATCTGTTGGTTCTTGAGTCTTAGTCTGAGCACCTACCAATGATGAACATCAGTGGAAATAGTAGCAAATAATGGCATAGGTGGGACTGTGTTGTTTGCACCCTGAAATTTTTTAATTTTAGTCCAGGATACACTTCAGTCCTTCATTCACCTGCAAGCATATAAAGAAAACCTGGGTCACTTATTTAAAATATTTGAGGTTTAAATAACAACAACAACAACAACAAATCATGAATCACGTGAACTATAGCAGGTAGATTTACCAGGTACTATGGATAAGATTGATGCACGGATTAAAAAACTACAGAATCCAAATTTTGGGTGCATATATATCAAACCTGATCACCCTCTCCCATTCCTATGTCTTTAAAACAGCCTTCCAATATTTTTTTCTGATAGTAATGATCTCTGCATTTCAGTGTAAATCTCATTCCATCACTACATTGTCAGGAGAAAGGGCCAGGATGGGGTCCTGGTAAAGAAGAATCCTATCGTTACCCATCATGATCTGTGGCTGAGGCCCATCAGCAGAGAAAAATGGGGATGGTTGAAAATTGGTAACAGCCCATGATCACAGGAAGGGAGCTTTGATGGTAAAATAGGGTTTGGAGGGCATCCTGATAGTCAGTGTCTTGTGGAAATGTTTTTTAAACAAATTGAATTCCCCAAAATGAAGCCAAAATGACAGTTCAGGAGGTTTCAGGGAAGTGTGAAACTCTGAGGAACAGCAAGCCGTGATAACAAATAGCGTGGGGAGTGTTATCTACTTGGGTCACCCTCAGATCCAAATCCAAGCACCACCAGGAAGTAAGGGGTGTTTGAAGGCCTATATGTGTGTGCATACACACACACCCACACACAGAGGAGCCTTCCTCATGCTCATCTCGGGGGTGGCCCTGAAGTGCACTGCACAAGTAAAAGATTAAGATTCACTTCATTAAGGACTCATCTTGTTTTTTTCCCCATCAATGTTTATCAGGTATGTTGACCATGGTTAATATTATACTTTTAGGTCATGATATATAAAGTGGTGAAAACCGATACCGGAACAGGCTTCAAGGGAACCACAGAAGGAATGAATTTCATCTGGGGAAAATTAACCCATTAAAAAGTCCCTCAATTGTTTTTATCCAACCAATAACCCCCCCTTTTTTTTAAAACCATATTTTCCATGTTCTTTTGTAGCTAATGGGCTGAGAATCGCAGTACCTCTTCATTCTACCCACATGCATGATGTCAGCACATGGCCTAGCCTTCCACATGTTACTGGAAAAGAAAAAATGGGAGAACAGGCTGCTCAAATCACCTAAATAGGGCCAATCAGAGATTGTCTCTAGAATTGAACTACCAATATTAACAGAAATTTTTTCTTTTTTAAATTATAAAATACCTCGGGCATACTAAAATTTATAAGGAATAAAACAAGGATCCACATAAACCAATACAGCAAAAGTTCCTATGTAGCCCATCACAGCTTATTCTCCTGTAGTCTCGCAGAGATAATCACACTCTCCGATTAGCTGTTTGTCATTCTCATGTCTATCCTGAGACTTTGTTTCTTCACATATGCATGCATCCCAAGGTCAGATACAGGATTGTGTTGTAAAGCTTAAAACTATACCCAAATATCAGAATGCAGTTAGAGATTAGACGCTGTCTTTCTGCTGAGATTGTCAAACTAAGGTGAAGGACCCAGGAGTACTGGACTCCTTCTTTCTCAACTGCATGAAAGAATGCTAGAGGAGAAAATTAAACTAATTTATGAAGAAAAATAAATCATAAATGGGGGGGGATTTTACATGATGACTGAGTTCTAGATACAACCAAGTATAAAAGCATCAACCCAGTTCTGTGTTATATTTAACCAAGTGTGTTTTGATACTTGCACCTCAAAGAATCCTCACCTTATACACCTTAAGTGGTGTTTTGAAAAGGAATTATACAGGTAATAAGACCCTGAAATAGGAAGTTGAGTCCATATGTCATTGTGAGCAGCAATGATCTGTGTCTCTGGATTGATAGGCAAAAGTATTTGATAGTCTCTGGTATATCCTAGAATTCAGACCCCCTGCCTTCCTGAGATGAAACCTCTGGGGACCTAGCAAATATATGAGGATATTAGCAAATTTAACAGCCTTGCAGTGAGATCTTGCAAGAATGGGACAAGGTTGGATTCTGGAGCCAGAAATCTGCAAGCAGAAAGAGAACAACATTTAGATTTGTTGATAAATCACAACACAGGAATCTGGGATGGCTTACAGTCAGAAAACCAGTGCCTTGTTAATCATAAAACAAAAAGTATTTGTCCCTCCCAAAAGTTAGAACAAGTGAAAGCAGAAAGGTAAGAAAATAAGATTGATATCCAGGAGTAGTTTAAGTTTTACATTTCATCTTCCAAACATCTCCTAATGTTTGTACCCAGCCTGACAGAGTTAATACACGAGGTAAATAATGAAAGCATTATCTTCTGGGATGTAATAGGACAGGGCAGAGGTGGGTTCATCCTTACTACCATCAGCTGAGGGCTAAGTGGAAGCCCTGTAGCAGTGACGTTGAGAGATCAGCAGAGCATTAGGACAATCATTGGGATCAGTGGGTTCAGTGTTCTTAATCCAGGATTTCTACTGCTAATTACCAGTGGAAATTTCAGAAATAAATTAACAAGTAGAAGAGGAGTGGGAATTTTAGAAAATTTAATTTTCAGAGAACCCTCAAGCCTGGAAAACAGGGATCTATTGTTGCTCAACCATTAATTCAACACTCAGGTCATTATGACCATATCTACAGAAAGTGGGTAGATTAAGCAATTACAATACTATGGAGGGAATCCTTTCAGACACAGCCACTGTGGAAAACGGACCCTTGCAAACCCCCTAGCAGTGAGAGCAAAGGGAGGCAGATTAGGATTTACTCCAGACCTAGAATTTATCCCAGACCTAGAATTTATTCCACAGCCAAAGAGAGGTTCCTTACTATCCATTCCTACAGAATACGATTTATGCTGAGGTTCAGTGACAGCTATTATTTTCTTCTTCCCTTTATCACAAATAGGAGGCTTATCCCATCCACCCCCATTGTGGATTCTAAATGTTACGGCGGTAAAATATATCATAGAGACCCACATCTGGACCTAATCCAGGGAGAGTACATATCTGTGGCTGTACCATCTCAAGGTGATATTGATTTGTTGCCCTTTAGAGAGGAAATGAGTATATATTTGGTGACATTTGTAATTAATAGAGCAAGTTAGGTGAAGACATTTAATAATTGGTCTTAGTGCTGATGATGGGCAACCATGGTTGGAATATAAAAATGGGTTGGGCAGTATTTTACGAGCACTTCTACCTTTGTGGATCTGTTCTTCCTCAATCATGAGGTTCCAGTGGAGCTGTCAATCATAGAGCATATCCCTACTCCCCCCATATATGTCCAGCCTCAGAGGTAAACACATGATGCAGGCCTGACCATAAACAGAACACCATTTTTCTTAAATAAAACAACTGATCCTGAGTGGGCCTATGACCAAATCAAGATCAATCAGAAGAGTCCTTCTCTGTACTGTATATTTGATAGTGGAGAGAAAACTGGGATAATAAACCATGAATCAAATAGTGACCTCTTGCCCCTAGACACATGGATAAAGTCCTTCTGAAGTAGAGAATATTAAGGCAATATACAGAGGGAAGCAGTGGAAGTAGAGATACACATATTGGAAAATTGTGTGACCTTTGCAATCTAATTGAGCCTGAATCTAAAAATATCTTTGGACTTCCCAGTTAAATAATTTAATAAGTTTCCATTTTAGTTTTAAATTAAAAAGTCCTGATACATGCCCTATGGCATTCCTCTGGGTGAAGTGACAGATTTTATTTCAGGTTTCCTCCAGTTATGGAGCAGTTGAGAGTGTTTGTTGTGCGTCAAGCAGGTGAAGCACGGGTAGAATATTTTTGGAGATATGGAAAGAAAGACATATATGTGGTAGGAAATCAAGAGTGGGAGATAGTAGGTCTTTTTTGGCAGTGCTACCAGTAATTCTCCATTGTCCGGAAACTGCCCTAAACATCATGAGGGTGAAAAGGCAGTCATTTTTAAATTATATCAACTCTTTGATCCTAACAGGGTCAGGTGGAGATTACTGAATCCAGTTGGACTGATCACATTTTCTCTTCTATTTAGTAATGGCTTTGAGAGTTAGGTAGTTAGACCCGGCATGTGGTTTGAACTACAACATTGAGTCCCTTGAGGTCAAAGGGACTCTGGCAATGCCTCTGAGTTAACCTATTATCGTAACATGTAAACTACCTTTTCAGAGAAAAGCAGAGGGAGCCATTATGCAGAGATGAAATATTGATGCAGATATGCAGAGCTAAACAAAAGAGATGGAAAGAGAAATTTGATGGCTCTCCTGGGCCTAATCCTATTGTCTTCTGAGGCTCAATGCCATTCCAACCCTTATGTCGTTCTTTGATCTCGGCACAATCAATTAAGCTTCATTGTGTTCTCGTCCTACTGCTAGTTGCGTTTTGTTCACTTGCAACTGAATGTTTCAAAATAAAATTACTGTGTAGTCATAATAATAATTTTTATGGTAATGATAAGAGTCATTTAGCTAAAATTTATTGAGCATTTTTCATAGCTTTACAGTGATCATTTAATCCTCACTATAACCTCATGAGATAGACATTACTATCCCCAATTTAAATATGATGCAATAAATGTTAATGTATACTGTTACATGTTTCATTTAAAGGGTATTCAAGTGAGTTGTTATTACAAATTAAAGAAGCAGTAACTATTGAATCCCTTTAAATAAACTGTGATACTAACTTTCAACAGAAAAGGTAAGGAATAAATCCCAGGAAGAGAACAAGTTCCCTTGTTGGTATTGGTTATTCACTTGTATAGTATGATAGTTATTAAGAGGTAAATATCAGCCGTCAGGTGGCATTATGAGTCATTTGACAGACACTATTATCTGGTCCCAAAAATATCCCCAAAACAAAACAAAAAATGATGCCCCACTGTTTTAAGTTCTCAGTAAAAATCTTGTGAATATGTTCAGAGAGATAGCACTTAGTGCATTCTGTCTTCAGTATCCAGTTTTGTTTTCCCCTGATATTTTTCTTAGCTGAAGTTCTGACTTTACATTTTAAATAAATGCTTACATGACTCAGACAGTTTGATGTAACCTGAAAGAACAGTTTTGCCCTTGCTGAACAGAGCTCATGTGACTGCCTAAATAAAATTATGTGGAAAGAAAGGTTAACCATAGGAAATGTTACCAGTGACATGACTCATCATAAAATAATCCAAAATAAAGACAGGGTTTGAATCTAATATATCATTGTATCTCCCACCATACTTTGTACACTTTTATGTAGTACTCACTAGATATTTTTGAGAAAATCCAGGAAAGGTAGATTCAAATCTGAACTGCATCCAGGGATTACTTTTGTATGATCCAAAAGGCTTTCATTTTAACAATTCACCATGATCACAATTCCTTGTGAATGTTCCACAGATTGCTGGAATGCATTTTCACTGCATCACCATTTATTTTCATGTTTATCTCCCCTATTAGAATGATTTTCTTTAGTATCAGAAACTGTGCCACCCT
Organism: Crocuta crocuta; assembly: GCF_008692635.1. Classification (NCBI taxonomy): domain Eukaryota; kingdom Metazoa; phylum Chordata; class Mammalia; order Carnivora; family Hyaenidae; genus Crocuta; species Crocuta crocuta. Next base: position 129,337 of record NW_027530644.1, on the reverse strand, counting down.
TATTTGCCTTTCCTTCTGTGGTGCCTAGTACATTGTGAGCACTTGATAAAAATAGGAAAAATGAATCAATATTATATCAACTACAAGATTATCTCAGAGTTCCAGTGTATTCATGAACCTCAGGCAGTTCAGTTTGAGGAGTACATGAGTTGTTTGGCTACCTATCACCTTTCTTTTTTGCTGCCATCTACAAATTTCTTAGTTATCCTCTCTAATTCTTTGAAGATTCTAGCACCTCTTTGCTCTCTAATTCTTTGGTGAATGAATATCCACATAGAGCAACTTTCTAATGACTGCTGGTAACTAGGTTTATAATCACTTTTCCAATAATATTAGCCTTCAATTTACCTAAAGTAACCACTCTCAAGGTCATACCTTGCACTTTGCCATTGCCCTCAATGATGTCCCCTACATAATATCAGTGCCAGACATCATACTCTCTAACCACTACCTTCATTCTTCTGTTTCTTCCCACTACACCTCTGATATCTAAGACTCTAACTCTAGTAGACCTTCAGTTCATCAACTCCAACACCTTCCCTTCTTCTTTGCCTCCTCATCCCTCACTTTTCTCCTTCCGGCTTAGATTCTATAGTCCATCATTACAGTTGCTCCTTATGCAGACTCCCAGTTCCCTTGCCCTCTTTCCCTCCGTTGTATTATCCTGGCCAAGAGCCCAATCTTGAGTGAATACAACCCTCCACCTATTCTACACCCACACCAATGAGAAACTACAGCTGGAGAAAAACTCACCACCATGCTGACTGGTCCCTGTTTACCTTTATGATTATTAACTTCCAGAAACACCTAGAACAACTCCCCTACTCCCCTTGTATCATTCATTCCACACTATATTTTTATTTCCCATGTTCTCCCTCTCCCTGAACCCCAAATACCTTTCCAATCTTGACTAATGACATTTTCTCTACTTTACTGAGAGAACTGAAGAAATATGAAGAAAATGTCCCAACATTCCAGCAACCAAATATTAAAAACTTAAAAATAAAATCCTGCTCTAACCTTTGGATGAGCTATTTTTATTGCTGGTAAAGGCCAATTCCTCCACATGTGCACTGGATTCCAACCCCTGGCACCCACTCAAAGGCAGGACATCCTTCCTCTCTCTCCACTGCTTCATTCTTTCTACTGATTCTCTCTATTGAATCTTTTCTGTGAACATATACACGTTATAGTATTTCTCATATGAAAGAAGACTAAGAAAAAGTGACTTCCTCATTTCTCTGTTTCTCGTTATAACAAAGGTACTACAAAGAGTGGTCTGTACCAGGAGTCTCTAATGCCTGTCTTATTCTTTATGAAATCCATTCCAATGAGGACCCCACCCCGACCCACCATTCACCCACCCCAGTTAACAAAAACAGCTCTTGACAAAATCATCCATGTCCATGATGTCCATGTCATACGTGCTGCCAGTTCCAATTGTCAATTCTTGATTTACATTTAACTGGCTCAATCAGCAGCATTTGTCACAGTTGGTCACTCTAGTCTCCTTGGAACATTATCCCCTACCCCATGCCTTTTGGCCCTAAGACACCTTCTTGGCTGTTCCTTTTCATTTTTCTTTGTGGCTTCATCCTCATATTTTGTATTCATGTACACTGATGCTTCTCAGCTAATCCTTTGATCATTTCTTTATCTATACTTATTCCCTAGTGATCTCTGATGAGTCCATAATTTTATCTCCAGCATAGTCCTCTCTCTTGAACTATAGAATTATTTATCAGATGCCCCCACCATCTTTCAATTTGGGAATATAAAAGCATCTAAAACCAACATATTCAAAATAAAGTCTTGGTTATTTTAAGACTTCAAAAACAAAATGAAATGAAACAAAATTTTGCCCTACTTGTAATCTTCCTCAAATTAGTATATAGTAACTCCATTTCTTTTTATTTCAGCTAAAAATATGGATTTGTGTTTGATTTCTCCTTTTATAGTATAATTTGTATTCAATCCACCAACAAATATTATTGGATTGTTCTTTAAAATATATTCTGAATCTCTCCACTTATTTTCTAGTATAGAGTGGACAGTGATATTCTACTGTCTCTAATTCTGGTCATTTCTTATTTGGAATAACCTATGCTCCTATGGTCACTAAGCTTAGATTCCAATATATTTAATAGGAATACACAAGCAGTGGTATGAACAAGATAGAAATTTCCAGGAAGTTCCACAGTTACCAGGGACTTCTATCACACTGTTCCACCATATTAGGAGAATTGCTGCACAATTTAAGATGTCTGCTTCAGCCTTGGCACCAGTCTGTATTCTGAGGAGCAGGGGTGGGATGTGGGGGTGGAGGGAATTACAAAAAAGACCTTATTCCTACTCTTTAAGGAGTTTCACATCAAATTTCACTTATTATTAGCCAAAATTTTGTCATTTGGCCATGCTTAATTATAAGAGAAGTGGAGAAGTATGTGCATTCTTCCATGGATGTGTTGAGCTAATGATCTATTACTGAAGAATAAGAGGAAAGTAATTATTGGGAGGCATCTAACAGTTTCTGCCACACTTTCCTATAGAGTATTCTTTAGCACTTGTAGCTGTTTTTGGAAACAACCATCCAGATACCTAGTCACTGTATGACTGGAAAGAGATTATCACGTTAATTACTGGAAGAACCTCTTAGCCAGTCTCCCTACTCTTGCCCCCCTAATGGCTATGCGCACAGAGCAGCTAGAATGAAATTTTAACAATATATCTGATCATATCATTCTTCATTGTAAAACTTTCTAATGTCATCTCATCCCACTCAGAGTAGCAGCTCATGTTCTCACAATAACTTGAAAGGTCATATAAACATTTTCCTATGGTTACCTCTATGTTTTAATTTTCCATTGGCTTTCTCCCCATGCTCACTATTCTACGCATGCAGTATCCTCCTTGCTGTTGCTCATACATCCCACAACATAGCCTTACTGCAGTGCCTCTGAACCCAGGATTCTTTCTGGCTAGACTATGCTTCCCTATGAAAAACATTTCACATGGCTTCCTACGTCTGACCTCATTAGTGAGGTCTTTCCCAACCACTTTATACAAGAGAACAATCCTCACTCATTTATTTGTTGCTTTCACCCTCCTTTACTTTTCTTTATAAACCTACTCTTATATTACTATTTTCTTGTTCCTTTTTTATTTTTGTGATCTCTTCCTATTAGTGTGTAGTCTTTTCAAGGACAGGGACTTTATCACGTTTGTAACGAATCACATTTGGCACAAAGAAGGCATTCAGGATATAATAAGGGAGTAAATTAAGTTTATTAATGGGAGGTGGGGAAAAGTTAAAATCTGTTGGAGAAAATAATTTTTTGAGTCCATTAACTTTGTTTTGCTGTATACACTTATAAGAATATTAATTACTGATTTAATAATGGCTTCATGGGTGAGATTAGAAGTGCTGCCATGTTAATGCTTTTGATCATTCTGATCTCCTGATGTGGAATAAGACAGTTAAACACATACCTCCCATATCAAATATTTATGAAATTTAAATAGATTTTCCTTACCAAGAAGTTTTGCTCAAGAAGAAATCATTTTCAAAGTTAATGAGGATTCTTAGAATTATATTTAAATAGACTCACTAATGCCACATTTTATGGTAAGCAAAAGATTTTAGAAATCTTCACATATATGAATGATGTGATTAAGTATTTCAACCTTTGATGATAAGAGTATTGAATGAGATTTTTATGGTTCTCCCTCCAATAATTTTCTATTCCTAATATCTAAGAAGTTCAAGGTTTCTTCTAGAAACAGATGTTTGGTTAAAAATTCCCCCATATTCTTTCTGTTCTGTAATTACAACTATACTGAAACTATCTTGACTTAATTGAAATCAGTAATCTGGCTCATATTTTAAGACCTTAGAGTTGTTGTTTATCTCTTACCTTGCTTCTAAGGAAATTAATTTTTTTAAGCCGAGTTCCAAGTTCAGAATTTTTATTTTCTTTTGTCCTAGTCCTAAGTAGATTGTGTGGCTCTATTTCCTGTAGACTCTAGATTGTTAATTAAAATATACAAGGGGAACCTGGGTGGCTCAGTCAATTGAGTGTCTGACTTTGGCTCAGGTCATGATCTCACCATGGTGGGTTTCAGTCCCACATCTGCCTCTGTGCTGACCGCTCAGATACTGGAGCCAGCTTTGGATTCTGTGTCTCCCTCTCTTTGCTCCTTACCTGCCTCATGCTCTCTCTCAAAAATAAACAAACATTAAAACTTTTTAAAAAATAAAACTTGCAAAATTTATTGAGTACTTACCATTGATTCTGTATATTAGCCTAATGTAATTAATATCATTAGACAATTTTGAACTAGATACCTGAGACACATACTATCTTTTCGTATATTTAAGATCCATTTGCATTTCTTTTTCTGCTAGCCCTTTTTTATTCTAACTTTCACCTTTCAATTGGTTGATGATTATTTCCTTATTTGTTTGAAGAGGTTTTTTTTTAATTAGGGAAATTAACTCTTTGAAAGTTACAATAATTTTCTAATTTATTTATATTAAAGTAATGAAATTCATCAATATATTATTTCATGTCTTCTGGGGGTTTTTTTTGTATTATATTTGAAAGAGTCTTTCTCATTCTCAGATTTAAAAAAATTATCCGAAAACCCCAGTGAGATACCTGTTAGAATGGCCATGAACAAAAAGACGAGAGATAACAAATGCTGGATAGGATGTGGTGAAAAGGGAACCATGTGCACTGTTGGTGGGATTGTAAACTGCTACAGCCACCATGGAAAACAGTATGGAGCATCCTTAAAAAATTAAAATTAGGACTACTATATGATCCAGCAATTCTGGGAATCTATCCAAAGGAAATGAAAATGAAAACACTAACTGAAAAAGATATGTGCACTCCCATGTCCATAATAGCCAAGACATGGAAACAACCAAAGTGTACATCAACAAATAAATGAAGAAGTTGTAGTATACATAAACAATAAAATATTATTAAGCACTGAAAAACAAGGATATCCTACCATTTTTGACAACCTGAATGGATCTAAGGCCATTGAGTGACATAAGTGTTAAGTAAATTAAGTGAGGCAGAGAAAGACGTTGTATGATCTCACTTATATGTGGAATCTAAAAAAAGAAAACATACCAAACAAATTAATAGAAAAAGAGATTATACCTGTGGTTACTAGAGGTGGAGAAAGAGGCAGGGAGAGTTGGAAGAAGGTAGCTAAAAGGTGTAAACTTCCAGTTATAAGATAAATAAGGACTAGGGATTAACATACAGCATGATGACTTACAGCTAACACTGTTGGATGATATATAGCAAAGGTAAGAGAGTTAATTTTGAGTTTTCAAAGCAAGAAGAATTTTGTTTTCCTTTTTGTTTCTTTTTTATTGTATCTTTATGAAAAAATGGATGTTAGCTGAACCTATTATGGTAATCATTTCACAATATATGTAAATCAAATCATAATGTTGTACACCTTAAACATATATAGTGATGTATGCCAATTGTTTCCCATGAAAACTGGATAAAAAAAAAAGAGAGAGAATCATTCCTATACCACTTACGGTGGCTATTAAAAAAAAAAACAGAAAAGAGTAAGTGTTGAAGAAGATATGGAGAAACTGGACCCACTGTGCATTTGCTCATGGGAATATGAAATGGTACAGCTTCTATAGAAAACAATACGGCATTTCCTCAAAAAATTAAGCAGAGAATTAACATGTAATCCAGTAAGTCCACGTCTAGGTATATACACAGAGGCATTAAAATAAAAAATCTGAATGATATTTAAGGAACATTATTCACAATAGCCAAAAAGTGGAAAAACTCAAATGTCCATCAACACATGAATACATAAACAAAATGTGGTATGTCCATACAATAGAATATCATTCAGCATTAACAAGGGATGAATTTTTTTTAATGTTTACTTATTTATGAGAAAGAGAGACAGCAGGAGAGGGGCAGAGAGAGGGGAGGTACTGAAGATCTAAAGCAGGCTTTGTGCTAACAGCAGAGACACCGATGCAGGGCACAAACTCATGAACCATGAGATCATGACCTGAGTTGAAGTCAGATGCTTAACTGACTGAGCCATCCAGGCGTCCTGGGAAGAAATTCTGATACATGATACAACATGGATAAGCCTTGAAAACATCCTGCCAAGTGATATAAGCCAGGAACAAAAGGACAACTGTTATATGATTCTACTTATGTGCAGTAATTAGAATAGGCAAATTCATAGACATGGAAAGTACAGTAGTGTTTGCCACGGGCTGGTAGGAGGGAGCTGGGAAGTTACTGTTTAGTGAGTACAGTTTTGGTTTGGGATGATGAAAAGTTCTGAAAATGGAATTAAGTGGCATCCATGTGAATGCACTTAATTCTACTGAATTATACACTTAAAATAATAACAATTCTAAAATTTATATTATGCATATTTACCACAACTAAAAAAACAGAATTACTCTCTCATATCATTTAATAAGCTTTATAGTTTCATTTAGTTGATTTCAATATTGGATCCATTGTTCAGTTGCAAGAACCAGGCCAATTTTGAATAATAAATGCTAATGATATTTATTTATTCAGAGTTGTACTAATGCATTTAGCATTAAAATGGAATTTATTTTTTAAATGTTTAAAAAATTATGAAGACTTTTCTGAAATGTCTATTTTAGAGGCAGATAAGAAAAATCTGCTTTTATTAATTTTAATAGTAATTTTACTTCAGAAAAGGAAAAGGAGGGGCTACCCACATGGCTCATTTTGTGCTAGGTATTACCAAAATTCAAACGGGATAAAAGATAAGTCAGGGTCAGATTTTTCTTTTCATAAGTTCTCTCCCTTCAGAAAATGAAAATTTATTAACACATCTCATGTTATGTTTATGTTTTTTCTTCCTTAATACATTATATCTAGCTAAAACATATTTTTTTATAATTTAGATGAGAGTTTCAGGATGACTTTTAACCCATTTTTTTCATAAACAGAACTGTATAAAAAACTATATTTCTTCAAAGACTACTAGTTCAACTGTAATGATAATTGTTTTTACCCCTAGAATTTTCAGCCAATAATTTTATATAAAACTCAAGGTTTCCATTTTATTTTATCCTAACACTCCAGGGAGTGATTTTCTATTTTCATAATTTGCTCCTAAATACACATCTACTAACAAAACCATTTACCAGTGTGACTAATACAAAGTAATCAAGCATAAGAGTGGAAAGAGATCAAGTCATGTAGATTGCTGGGGCCAGATTATGCAAAGCCTTTCACCCTCTGGTAAGGTCTTTAGATTTTTATACAGTTGATATAGGAAGATACTTGAGGGGTTTTAGCAGAGGAGTAATTTATATTAAAGCAGTGTTTCCACTGAAGTCTTTGGAAGATTCTGTAGAAAGGTAAGGGCAAGAAGCAGCTGGACCAGTTAGGCAGCTACGTCAATGGTCCAAATAAGATACGATAGTTATATGGTATAGGGTGGTGGCAGTGAAGGTGTTGGGAAATGATTGAATTTGGGCTATGCTTCGAAGTTAGAGTCAGTGGGATTTGCTGATAGATTGGCTATGAGATGTAAGAGACAGAGAGGAGTGGAGGATGACTCAGGTTTTGGAATTACAAAATCTGTGTTTGAAAGAAGTGGAAGATTAGATAAATACAATGCATCTGAATAATAAGAATGTTTCCTGCCAGATGAGTAGTTCGGACTTGCTCCTGTAAGCATTACCAAGTCAGTTTAGATTACTGGGTAGGAGAATAACATGATGTAAGAGGTGCTATGGGAGCACCTGGCAGCGCTGTCTAACAGGCTCAGAGGAGGAGAACGAGGCAGGACCTGCTGGTCTGTGTCTGACTGAGGTAAGACTTGTTCCCCCTCTTTCCTCCCTTAGTAATGGAGGCCCTCTCACCCAGTGGATCCTTGTCTCTATTAAATATGCCCTCTAGTTCCCTGTGGAATTTGTTGGAGTGAGACCAACAAAATTCCAATACATATTGGAATTAGTATGGTTGGCCACACAAACCCCCCAACACACAAAGAGAGTCACTTGCCTCTTATAGAATTTTCCAGATAGCATCATGAGCAGGGTGGTGAAAACTCAGGCCAGACTATCTGATTTTGAATTCTGGCTTTACTACTTATATTTGCCCGAGCTTGAGCAAATTATTTTACTTCCCTGTATCTTAGTTTTCTCACCTGTAAACAAGGTTAAAAGGACACTTAACTCATAGGGCCAGGTGAGCATTAAATGAGTTTTATATTTTAAAGCATTTGGAATGCAGCCTAGGACATGGTAAAATGTTCAATATATGTAAGATGATTTTTTTCCCTTTGCCTTCAAATAAAAAAATCGATGTAGACTAATCCTTTCGACATGTTCTTATAGTAATCTTGGTATAGACTGATTAAGGTTCATGAAAGTCAACTGTGATAATGTCGTTCCCCCAGAACAAGAATAAAAAAATTTGATACTTGGACAAAGGAAACAAATGTGTACATGCTGATGCTGAGTGTCTAGAAGAAGTTGGCAATCCTCAACAAACAATGATGACATTCAGAAAGGACCTACTTTTTTTGAATATCAAATACCTTAGAGCTTAGCATATTTTATTTTATTATTATTTTTTAAGTAAGCTCTATACCCAACATGGGACTTGAACTCACAACCCTGAGATCAAGAGTCACGTGTTCTGTGGACTGAGCCAGCCAGGCACCCCTGACTCATGTTTTTAAAAGGGTAATTTGGCAAATTTCTTTGGAAATGTATTTATCTCAATCAATATTTTTTGGTAATCATATGGACACAAATTACATTTATAATTAAAATAATTCTGTAATTGCCTTTAACAAAGTTTGTCTCTTGCTTGAATGCAGAGATTTATTGATTAGAAAAATAAAAAGGAGACGAAAAACAGTTATCAAGGTGTATGAAGTGTGTGTGATCACTTTCAAATATAATTTTGTAAGAAAGGAACCATTCACCATTATTAGAAGGCTATGTTTTCTGTTTTAAAATTCCCACTTTTCTCCTGGATTAAGATTTTATTCTTATTGCTGGTCATATCTACGAATTCTATGTATGTATGCTGACTAGCTGATATTGTTATCAGTCACATATAATTACATGATTTAATTTGTTGCATATTTTCAGATAATTATCAGCCAGAAATATTTTCGTCTTGTTTAATAATAAAAAATTAAGAAACAAAAGCTTGATATTCAAAAAATATTTCCTAAGTAACTAAAATGATATTTACGCATGCTAAAAAGAACTTAAAACTTTTGAGATTAATAAGATTAGTTATGGCAACAGTTTGCCATACCTACTATTCATTGGAGGGTCTTTATTTCTTAGCATCTGTGGTGGGCAGAATAATGGTCTTCCAAAGATGTTTTTATTTTTTAATTCCAAGAATTGTGGAATATATGTTACCTTACATGGCAAAGAGATATTAGGAATCAGATAGAATTAAAGTTGCTAATCACTTCACCTTGAGATGGGGAGATTATCCTTCTTTACCTATGAGGGGTCACTGTGTAATCAGAAGGGTTATTATAGGTGTAAGAGAGATACAAAAGAGGGATAACCAGGAAGACAGCAACATGGAAAAGATTAGACCAGCCATTGCTGGATTTTAAGATGGAAGTGGACCATAAGGCAAGAACTGTGGGCAGCGTCTAGAAGCTGGAAAAGGTCGGGGCGCCTGGGTGGCTTATTTGGTTAAGCGTCCGACTTTCACTTAGGTCATGATCTCGCGGTTCATGGGTTCGAGCCCCGCGTCGGGCTCTGTGCTGACTGCCAGCTCAGAGCCTGGAGCCTGTTTCAGAGTCTGTGATTCCCTCTCTCTCTGACCCTCCCCTGCTCACGCTGTCTCTCTCTCTCTCCCCTAGAAATAAATAAAACATTAAAAAAAAATAAAAAAAAAAATAGAAGCTGGAAAAGGCGAGGCTCTCCCCTAGAGACTCCAGAGAGAACAAAGCTTTGTTGACAGATTGCTTTTAGGCCAGTGAAACCCATTTTGGAGTCATGAGCTCCAGAACTGTAAGACAATAAATCTGTGTTGTTCTTAGCCACTAAATTTGTGGTAATTTGTTGCTACAGCAATAGAAAAATAGTATATAAAAGAGACATTCCAAAAATGTACAGAATAAAGTTGAAGAAGACATTCAGGAGATAAAAAGGATGGAGAATGAATATTTTAGTTCAGGATGTATAAAATTCATGATTTTTCTCAACAAGGGAATAGAAGTTAGATGTTAAACTCACTGTTCATATTAGCACCCAGAGCATGTTCTTTTTATTTAACTACACCCAACATGGGGCTCGGATTCATGACTCTGAGATCAAGAGTTGCATTCTCTTCCAGCTGAGTTATCCAGGTGCCCCAAGAGCATTTTCATTTTAACTCCTTTCCTGGATTACTATCTCATTCTGTCTCTAGAATTTCCCCAAATTTGGCATAACTATAATAGCAGTGAATATTAAATATAAGAACTTTACAAGAAAAAAAAAGTTTTATAATACTCTTGTTTATTACATTACAGTGACATTCTTGTTAAACCAAGCCAGTCAGAAAAATCTAGCTAACAGAGTCAAGGGATTTCTTTGATTCTATTCAGATTTATAACAGTAAGTTATATAACCACTAGGCTGTATTTCTAACACTGTGCGTAATTTACAATATTACCTTCAGCACATCACTTAACCTCATCATTTCTAGATTACAAATTTACAAAGAAATAATTAGAGACACTTAACCCAAGAAGTGAAGTGGTGGTTAGTTAGATTATATCTGTAAAATATTCTATACATTTAATAACATCTTTCATCTGAGTATCCCAGAGCACGGTCTATACATTATCTCAATTATATGTGGGGAAAAAAGGCAGAGGGATTAATTAGATCAGAAAAAGCCATAAATTACCCACTGGTGGCAGCAGACTGTCAGTGCTGTGGATGCTGTGCTTACCAATATTTTAATCTCTGTTTTATACCTCTAGGCATTATCAATAAAATCAATAATATCACAAGCGCTAAAATTCATGAAGATTTTCAGAGTGTAGCCTTTGTTTAATATGACGTGGAAAGGCTTAAAGTCAACGCATCTTTGACAAAGGTGACAGGAGGGCACAATGGAGCAAAGCCAGCCTCTTCAAAAAATGGTGTTCTGAATATTCACGTCTGAAATAATTAACTGGATCTTTATCTTAACTTTTACACAAAAATCAACTCAAAATGGATTTAAGTCTTAAACACAGTACCTGAAACTATCAAACTTTTAAGAGAAACATATAGGAAAACCTTCATGACATTGGTCTTGGCAATGATTTATTAGATATCAAATCAAAAGCACAGGAAACCAAAGTAAAAATAGACAATTGTGATTATGTCAAACTAAAACCTTCTGCACAAAAAGGAAACAGTTAATAGTGAAAATACAACTTAAGGAGTGGGAGAAAACATTTGAAAACCATAAAGAGAGTATATATGATATATTAGCTGGTGTATTAATCATACAAGGGGTAATATCCAAAGAAATCTTCTTTAACTCAGAAGCACACATACACACAAATGAACTAATGAATAGAATAAATGAATGAATGAATGAATGAATGAATGAATAGACGTTCCTTCAAAAAAATACATAATGGCCTGTAGATATATAAAATATACTAAACATCACTAACCATCTGGGAAATGCAAAACAAAATTACAATGAGGGGGAACTTGGGTGGCTCAGTCAGTTGAGTGTCTCTTGATTTTGGCTCAGGTCATGATCCCAGAGTCATGGTATTGAGGTGGTGTTGGGAGCCTGCTTAAGAACCTCTCTCTCTCTCCGGGTGCCTGGGTGGCTCCGTCGGTGAAGCATCCGACTTCGGCTCAGGTCATGATCTCATGGTTTATGGGTTCAAGCCCTGCGTCTGGATCTGTGCTGACAGCTAGCTCAGAGCCTGGAGCCTATTTCAGATTCTGTGTCTCCCTTTCTCTCTGACCCTCCCTTGCTATCTTTCTCTCTCTCTCTCTCTCTCTCTCTCTCTCAGCAATAAATAAAACACTTAAAAATTAAAAAAAAATTAAAAAAAGAACCTCTCTCTCTCCTTCTGCCCCCTCCCCTGTTCACAAGCTGTCTCTCTCAAAATAAAATAAATCATAAAAATACAATGAGATATCATGTCACATTTGTTACAATACTTATCAAAAAAGCAAAGGACAACAGTGTCGATGAGGATGTGGAGAAATTGGAACACTTGTATACTATTTTGTTTTTCTTGTATACTATTTTTGGGGATGTGAAATGGTGTAGTCACTATGGAAAACAAAATAGAAATTCCACAAAAAAATTAAAAATATGATCCTGTAATCCCATTTCTGGGCATTTATCCAGAAGAATTGCAATCAGGATCTTGAAAAAATATTTGTATTCCCATATTCATTGCAGGATTATTTATAATAGCGATGATGTGGAAACAATCCAAATTTCCATCAACAGCTGCACGGACAGAGGAAATGTCGTATAAACATACAATAGAACATTATTTGGCCTTAAAAATAAAGGAAGATAATCCCACCATACGTGGTAACATAGATGACTCCTGAGGACATTATGTTAAGTGAAATAAATCAGTCACAGAAAGACAAATACTGTGTGATACCACTTAGATGACATATATAAAATAGTCAAAAACATTGAAGCAGAGAATAGTAGTTGCCAGAGGAAGAGGGAAGGGGGAAATGGGGAAATGTTATTCAACAGATATAATTTATATAACATGATTATGCTTTAGAGATCTTTAATATTTGTCAAAAATAGACAAAAATATTTTTAAAATGAAAGAGTAAGTCCTCTCATCAGAAAATGTCAATGTTAACTAGGTAAATTTCAATGACTGAAGACAATCATGTAAATAACACTCAAATATAAAATTTGTAATAAAGTATATTTTTGCAATTGTAAATCCTTCTTTACAAATATTTACTATAAGTTTAAATGGATTAAACACTTCAATAAAAAGGTCCAAATTGGAAGTGGTACAAAAAAACCCAAAGAAACAAGAAAATCTCTCATGATTCATTTTTATGCTCTCCAAAAGATTCATCTTAGACAAATGGACTGAAAGTGACAGAATGTGAAAAAGCTATTTCATGCGAATAGTAACTAATCGAGAGAAGTTAGAATAGTATTATGTTTATACAGCACTTTACGCTGTGCCTTATACATTTTTAGATATAATTAAATTTTATAGACCGTAAAAGAACATGCTGATTTTTCATATTTATTTCACTCAATATTATTGTCAGATTGTTAATATCTCATCTAATATTAATAAACCATATTGTAAGCAAATGCATTGGTAATTGTGGAAATTTAAAGAATGTGGGAAGTGAAACTGACTCTTAGAGTCATAACTGGGTTGGGTCCATGGGGATACTGGGTAATGTGGACTTTCTTTGGCTTTCATACTTGCTTAATATACAGGACAAATTAATAGGAAACATGACCTATTCAATTCAGAAAAGGCAAAATCAGTATCAAGCTTTTTTCACTTCTATGAATATAATTTTAGGAAAACAGAACATGTAAAGAAAATTTAAAAATTAACATTATAAGAACATTGCATTGAATAAGATAAAGCTGGTATGGCCAGCTCTCACCACATTTCTAACAGATGGGTAACAGTAATGAGCCTGGAGGAAAATAAGCCAGCAATATACTGTCTTTGAAACCATGTTCTCCAACATACTAAGTTCCTGTCAAGGAGCCATCTAGGTGAGTAATTCCTATTTCCAATATTTAAAAATTTTGATGGGAGAGGTCCAAGGCAGGGGGTCCTATTGGGATAACTGTGATAGATCCATATTAGTAACCCAGAACATTACGTTTCAAAATATACCACTTTTGCGAAAAATGCATAATAATACCAATTTCCTCTCACCATTATCAATATTAAATATTATAAGTCTTTATTATTCTTGCCAATATTATAAATGAAAAATGTATTTCATTTTTAATCTTAGTTTATTATAACCTCATAACATTAAAAGAGCAAATAAGAAAGTTCTAGAGATCTACTGTAGAAACTCGTGTTTATAGTTAATAATACTGTACTGAACATTTAAAGGGTAGATCTCAATTTAAGTGTTCTTACCACAAATAACAACAACAACAATAACAATGAAAGTGGTGTCACACAGTGTTTTTGGATTGTCCAAATCAAGTTTAATATAGCTAGCACTACCTCTATCAGTATTTTTTCAGGAGCTCCTTCTCTATCCCTGAGTTTGTACAGCCATGCAGTCTGAAGTGCTTATTTGGTTCAGAAAATAGTTCCATAGTTTCCATAGCAATCTCAGTTCCTAGTGGATGAAGACTATCTTGACGAGTCTGTTGTCTTGTACAATGCTGAAGCTGCATCTAATGTGGGGGTCTTTCCCAGCTTCCAGCCCAAACAAGTGGTACCCATTCAGTTGGACAGCTCCACCTGTGACTCTTAACCCTCAGGTCTAAACTTCACCATGGTGGCGCATGGCTTGGGCTCTCGGGTCATGCTTCAATAAGCTTGTATAATGACACACTTATTTTCTGATACCACTTCTTTTGGGAAGTGAATTGCTTAGCCAAAGGGGGTTAATCTTTTCTTTGTACTGCAACCCTTTCCCCCTACGTTGTAAACTACTACTCAAGGGCTCTCTTCTCAGAGATGCAGAGAGCTGCAGCACCCACAGCCATACCCAGTATATGTCAGATCACTTTGGAGAGATGGAAAGACTTCTGAGGAAACCTGCTAATGACCACTTTGAATAAATTCATTGAAAAAACGTACATGTGGGGCACCTGGGTGGCTCAGTTGGTTAAGCGTCTGACTTCAGCTCAGGTCATGATCTCATGGTTCATGGGTTCGAGCCCCACATTGGGCTCTGTGCTGACAGCTAGCTCAGAGCCTGGAGCCTGTCTTCAGATTCTGTCTCCCTCTCTCTCTGACTCTCCTTACACTGTCTCTCTCCCTCTCAAAAATAAATAAAACATTAAAAATTTAAAAACAAAAAACGTAGATGTAAAAGTCTGAAAAGAAAGAGCTGATATACCTTCAATATACCAAGTGGCATAAAGCAAGACTTGTATGAGACATCTGGGAAAGGGAATTAAACCAGATATGACTATCACTTTAGGTGAGACTTTTCTGAAGGTCTATTATAAGGAAGCACTACAGACTGATAAAATAACACATTTTATAGTCCATAGAATTTACTGTATGTAGGTAAACTCCTCTTCACCAATGAGTGGAAATGAGGAAAGCCACATAACTATTACTTACAAAATATGGTAGCCTTGGGGCACCTGGGTGGCTCAGTCGGTTAAGCGGTTAAGCCTCCGACTTTGGCTCAGGTCATGATCTCACAGTTAGTGGGTTCAAGCCCCATATCAGGCTCTGTGCTGATGTCTGGCTCAGAGCCTGAAGCCTGCTTCGGTTTCTGTGTCTCCCTCTCTCTCTGACCCTCTCCTGCTCACGCTGTCTCTCTCTCTCTCTCTCAGATATAAATAAAACATTTAATTTTTTTAAAAAAATATATGGTAGCCTCAACCTTAATGAAAGTAGAGTCTCACCCAATCCCACACTTTGTCTTTCCGAGTTATTTATGGGACTTTCCAGGGTGGTCTCTGAGGATTATTTATATTCTACTCAGTTTTTTTTCAAAGAATTTTTTTGTGATTCTTATAAGGTCCTAAGTTAAAGAACTGGCCATGAACAATGGATGTACCTGGGGCACCTGGGAGGCTCAGTTGGTTAAGCATCCGACTTCATCTCAGATCATGCTTTCACAGAACATGAATTTGAGCCCTTGCCCAGGGGAGTGGGGGAAAGAGAGGGAGAGAGAATCCCAAGCTGGCTCTGTACCATCAGCATAAAGCCCAATGCCGGGCTTGAACTCACAAACCATGAGATCATGACATGAGCCGAAGTCAAGAGTCAGTCACTTAACCAGGTAAGCCACTCAGGTGCCCTTCATAAACTTTTTTTTTTCTTTTTTTTTTTTTTTTTACAAATAGTTTATTGTCAAATTAGTTTCCACATAACACTCAGTGCTCATCCCCACAAGTGTCCTCCTCCATGCCCATCCTTCATAAACATTTTAAAATAACTAGTTATTCCAAGAAAGCTTTTCTAACTTGGAATAGCTAATTATTTTAAAATGATTAAAATAAAAAAAATGCATGAAAAATCTTCTCTTTATATATAGCTTACTTTGCTTGTTGTCATAATAAAATAATAACTTACATGTGTGGAGCTTTCTATAGCTCACAAACATTTTTGTGTAAATGATCTCGTGTCATATTGGTAATATGTCTGAAAAATGAGCAAAGTGATGTTATCTCTTATACACGAGGAAACAATCTCAAGAAATGTGAAATACCTTGCCAAAGGTCACACAACTAATTAGAATAAAATCTTAGCAGTAAGGCTAGAATCTAGGACTCTGAGTCATATTACATCATATTTCATTGCTCTTCTAGCCTGAAATAAATGCTTGATTTAAATGTAACTGGACTTAATATGATGCATTTAATGAGAATCATATGGCAGATCCTTAAGCAGAAATTATCAATAATTTAACTTTACTACTCCAAATAGTATTAATATCTAAGTAGTATCACCACTACTCAATATGTTATTGCTAATTTGTGATATGATCTTAATTTAACAAGTTGGCTAATCAGTCTTTCCTAATAAGAAATATTATTCCTTTACTATTTTCTTAACCTATATGGCCAAATCATGTAGTCTATTTTAAACAAAACAAAACAAGAATCCTGAAGTGACCAAGCACTCAGATGGAGTCCAGAAAGCTGTGTTGAACTATCTTTTATCTCAAGTTCAAAACCTTTATTGTCATCTACAGAGTCCATCTTGAGCAGAAATAAGGAGTGACTGTTATAAACCATCCAGCTCATTCCACTAGTAGCTTCTGTTATGACACTTTGAGTAGTAGTTCCTTTGATTGTCTCTATCCAGATCTTTCCAGAAGATTCTTTGTAGTGACACTTTCTTCTCATATAAATGACTTTGTTTGCTTCCACACATATGTCATCGTCTTGGCCCAATTCAGACCTTTCACTTGGTTTGTCAGCTGCTCAGTTTTTTTAAATTTTACCCCGTTGAGGTGAAAAGATCTTTAAATATGTCTGATGAAAGCCAAATACAATGAAAAATAACTCTCAGGGTGAAGCATTAAGATAATCAGGCCTTTTATCTCAGTGAAAGTGAGTTTCCTGCCCAATTACTTTATTCTAAAATAGTTGGCCTGTCTTTCTATATTTTATTTGGATCATAAAGGCCTGTCAGTTACCCTAAATTATGGGTATGACTTGTAAAGGAAAAAAGATATTTCTTTACCTTTCAAGGTTCTTTTGGGTGGTCTAAGAATGAAATTGGCATGAGACAGATTAATATGAGAAAGTCCAATTTAATTACATACATATAGGAAATCCACATAAACATGAAAGATTCGAAAGACAGTGGGAAAGTGAAGTGTATGTATCATCTTGAACTAAGAGAGAAAGGGGTAGGGGTCCAGGACTTCAAAGGGCAATTCATGGGAAGATGAAAAAGATTAAATATTTGGTAAACAAATGTCTGCTGTGAGACCATACAGAAACAATGGGACATAAAGAGGAATTTTAAGATTCTCCTTAGTTCCTCCCTGTCTACCACACCTAGTTCATATTACAGTTAACCCTTGAACAACAGTTAACCCTTGAACAACATGGGTTTGAATCCACTTATATGTGGATTTTTTAACCGTGCAGTACTGTAAATGTATTCTCTTCTTCCTATGATTTGCCTGATAACATTTTCCCTTCTGTAGTTTATTTTATTGTAAAAATACAGCATATAATACATATAACATACAAAATATGTATTAATGGACTTTTTTATGGCATCGGTAAAGCTTTAAGCCAATGATAGCCTTAGTTAATTTGTGGAGATTCAAAAGTTAAATGCTGATTTTCAACGGTTGACCCCCCGGTGGTCAGCATCCCTAACCTCTACATTGCTCAAGGGTCAAATGTATGCAATTGTTATCTATGGTGTTATCCTTCCTGGCGTAGTAGGTCCTCTATCTAAGTTCTTTTAGGCAGTTAAGGGAAAGGTCAAAGGCTCTGTTTCTTAAAAATAATCAGCTTAAACAATCCACATTCCAAAGAGACACATTTTGGGGTGGGAAGTTTTGTTCATCTATGGGTCCTTACCCTAGCTGGATAGGAAAGTAATGAAAACCAAAATCATAGCATCACAGAATAATGAAATAAATTGAACATTACATAGAAATTTGAAATAGTTAACTCATTACAATACTTTAAAGAATATTATAAATATGGTTGGTCAAAGAAATCTCATGAAAAAATATCAATATTTTTGGGTTATAGTTAGCCCTCGAAGAACATGACACCCATGCAGTCAAAGACCCATGTAATAACTTTTGACCCCAAAACTTAACTACTAATAGCCTACTGTTGATCAGAAGCCATGCTGATAACACAGTCAATTAACACATACTTTGTAGATGCATTATGTACTATATATTCTTACAATAATGTCAGATAGAAAAAAGAAAATGTTAAGAAAATCATAAGGAAGATGGGGCACCTGAGTGGGTTGATCAGTTAGGCATCCAACTTCAGCTCAGGTCATGATTTCATGATTCCTGAGCTTGAGCCCCACATCTGGCTCTCTGCTGTCAGTGCAGAGCCCACTTCAGATCCTGCCTCCCTCTCTGCCTCTTTCTTTCTCAAAAATAAATAAACATTAAAAAAAGAAAAATCATAAGGAAGAGAACATACATTTACAATATTGTATTGTATTTATATAAAAAAAAATCTATGTATAAGTGAAACTGCACAGTTCAAACCCATGTTCAAGGGTCAACTGTATGCTGTTTTCACAGAGAAGCATACTGACTTTGATACTGAAGATATTTTACAAACATAATTCATACTTGCAGAGCTATGTTTCTCCCAGGCAATCTGAAATTCACTTGGAGAATGACTATAAGCCGAGTGATTTGTGCTTATTGAGATACAGGTTCCTAGTTATTGCCTTAAGGTTGAATGGATTAAAATGTCTAAAGAATCTTCATTTTTTTAAAAAGTAGTCTCACTTTGTGCTTATACTGACATTAAAGAATCTCTTCTGGGGAAAAAATAAGATGCTTCTAGCACGCATAGATATGATAAAGACTGACAGGTAAAGAATGTGTTTATTCTTATAATTAGTGATATAACATTTAAATTTCTTAACATATAGTGAGTTTGTAGAAATCTATCTTCCTATTTTAATAACTTCAAATAGTAAAATCTTTATTTTGGTGTAGTCCCAAATAGTTCCCCATGCCCACCTATGGCTCGAGGAGACCTCTATTAAAATGCTGCCAAAGCTCTATACAAGAGATCACTATGTTTTCTTCAAGAAGGTTTATAGTTTCAAGTCTCACATTTAGATTTTTAATCCATTTTGAGTTTATTTTTGTGTATGGTGTGAGAGTGTGACC
Source organism: Crocuta crocuta (assembly GCF_008692635.1). Classification (NCBI taxonomy): domain Eukaryota; kingdom Metazoa; phylum Chordata; class Mammalia; order Carnivora; family Hyaenidae; genus Crocuta; species Crocuta crocuta. Next base: position 109,782 of record NW_027530644.1, on the reverse strand, counting down.
TTGTTTTATTCTTTTACATGTAGCTGTCCAATTTTACCAATACCATTTATTGAAAAGATTATATTTTCCCTATTGTATATTATTATCTCCTTTTCAATAGATTGGTTTATCATATGAGGATAAGCTCATTTCTGGGTTTTCTATCCTGTTCCATTAATCTGTCTATTTTTGCGTGAGTACCATATTATTTTGATTATTATAGCTTCATGTTTACCTTGAAATCTGGAATTGTGATATCTCCAGCTTTGTTTTTCTTTGTCTCTTTTTAAAAATTTTTTAACATTTATTTATTTTTGAGAGACAGAGAGAGACAGAGCATGAGCAGAGGAAGGGCAGAGAGAGAAGGAGACCCAGGCTCTGAGCAAGCTGTCAGCACAGAGCCCGATGTGGGGCTTGAACTCATGAGTTGTGAGATCATGACCAGAGCTGAAGTCAGATGCTCAAATGACTGAGCCATCCAGGCACCCCTCTTCTTCTTTTTTGAGATTACTGTGGCTATTAGAGGTCTTCTGTGGTTTCATAAACATTTGTATATTATTCATTCTAGTTTGGTGAAATACTGTTGGTGTTTTGATAGGTATTATACTGAATCTGTAAGTTGACTGTTTTGGGTATTATGGATATATTAACAATATTAACTCTTCCAAAAGAATGAAGTCTTGCCATTTGCAACAACATGGATGGGTCTGAAGAGTATAATGTTAAGTGAAATAAGTCAGAGAAAGAAAAATACCACATGATTTCACTTATATGTAGAATTTAAGAAACAAATAAACAAAGAAAAAACAGATAAACAAACAAACAAATATACTCAAGAATGAACTGGTGGTTCCCAGAGAGGAGGTGGGTGGAGGAATACATGAAATAGGTAAAGGGGATTAAGAGTACACTTATCTTGATGAGCACTGAGAAATGTATAGAATTGTTGAATCACTATATTCTACACTGAAACTAGTATAAGTTTGTACATTAATTATGCTGGAATTTAAAAAACAACCCACCATATTAACTCTTCCAATCCATGAGCATGGAATATCTTTCCATTTGTTTGTGTCATCTGCAATTTCTTTCATCAATGTATTATAGTTTTCTGAGACTGAGTCTTTCACCTCCTTGCTTAAATTTACTCCTAGGTATTTTATTCTTTGTTGTGCACAGCAAAAGAAACCATCAACAAATGAAAAGGCAACCTACTTAACAGGAGAAGTTATTTGCAGATGATATATCTGATAAGAGGTTAATATACAAAATATGTTAACAACTTATACAACTCGGTGCTAAGAAAACAAATAATCCAATGAAAAAATGGGCAGAAGACATGAACAGACATTTCCCCAAAGAAGACTTATAGATGTGTAATAGACGCATGATAAGATGCTCAATATCACTAATCATCAGGGAAATGCAAATCAAAATCACAATGAGATATCACCTCCCACCAGTCAGAATGGCTAGTATCAGAAAGACAAGAAAAAATAAGTGTTGGCAAGAATGTGGAGAAAGTGGAACCCTAGTGTACTGTGGATGAGAATGTATATTGTGCAGCCATTGTGGAAAGAAGTATGGAGGTTTCTCAAAAAATTAAAAATAGAAATACCCTATGATCCAGTAATTCCACTACAGAATCTTTACCCAAAGAAAATGAAAATGCTAATTGGAAAAGATATATATAGCCCTATGTTTATTGCAGCATTATTTGCAATACCCAAGATATAGAACCAATCCAAGTGTCCATCAGTAACAAATGGATATAGATGTGATATATTTATATATACATATACATGTACAAATATATGTGTATATATGAAAAAATATGTGTTTATACATGTATATATACATATACACACAATGGAATATTACTCAGTTATAAAATAGAATGAGATCTTGCCATATGTGACAGCATGGATAGACATGGAAGGTATTATGCTAAGTGAAATAACTCAGAGAAAGACAAATACCATATGATTTCATTTATATGTAGAATCCAAAAAACATAAAAACAAAACAAAAAAAACCCAAACAGGCTCAGATGCAAAGAATAAACTGTGGTTGCCAGAGGGGAGGTGGTTAGGGGTATAAGTGAAATAGATAAAAAGGATTAAGAGGTACAAACTCCCAATTATAAAATAAACAAATTATGGAGATGAAAAGTATAATACAGGGAATATTGTTAATAGTGGTGTATGGTGACAGATGGAGATTACACTTACAGTGATCACTGAGTAATGTATCACTATGTTGTATACCTTGAACTAATACAACATGTCAACTCTACTTCAATAATAAATAAAAATTAAATAGGAGATTTATTCTTTGTTTTAAAGACTATGATCTTTAGAGCAATTTAGGTTTACAATGAAATTGACAAAATGTACAGAGATTCTCCATATACTCTCTGTTCTCCCACATGCATAGACTCTCCAATTATCAACATTACTCACCAGATGTTATATTTTTTACCAAAGATGAACCTACATTGACACATCATAATTACCCAAGTCCATAGTTTGTCTAAGGATTCATTCTTGGTGTTGAACATTAAATAGTTTGGTACAAATATATAATGATACATATCCACAATTACAATATCATACATTTTCATTCATAAAAATTCTCTCTGTATTGCCAATTCATCTCTCCTGCCCCTTCCTGTCCCATCCCCCAGTCACTAATCCTTTTACTATATCCATATTTTGCTTTTTCCAGAATATCCCATTTTCATTTAATACACCACATAGCCTTCTTAGATTACCTTCTTTCACTTAGTAATATGCATTTAAGATTTCTTCATTTCTTTTCAGAACTTGAGAACTCATTTCTTTTTATTGTTCAATAATATTCCACTGTCTAGATGTACCACAGTTTATTTATCCATTTACCTCCTGAAGGAGAGCTTGATTGCTTTAAAATTTGGGGAATTATGAATGAAGTTGCTATAAATGTCAGCATGCAAGTTTTTGTGTGAACAATAACTTTTCAACCCCTTTGGGTAAATGCCAAGAAACATAATTGCTGGATCATATGGCTAAGGTGTATTTGGTTTTATAAGAAACTTCTGACTTGTTTTTCAAAGTGGGTATACCATTTTGTATTTCCACCAGAAATGTATGAGAATTTCTGTTGCTCTGCATCCTCACTAGTGTTGTAGTGTCATCTGTCTTCCACATTTTAGCCATTCTAATAGTTATGCATTGGTATCTCATTGTTTTAATTTATATATCCATTATCACATACGATGTAGATCATGATAGGCTTAATTGCCATATATATCGTTTTTGGTGATGTGTCTATTAATGTCATATAGTCATTTTACATGAGTTATTTGTTTTCTTATTGTTGAGCTTTAGGAATTCTCTATATTTTAGATAACAGCTATTTATCAGATGTGACTTTTGAAATATTTTTCCTGATCTATGACTTGTCTTTTAATTCTCTTGATATTTTCTTTTGTAGAGCCAAAGTTTTTTCACTTTAATGAAGTCCAAGTTTTATGAATATTTCTTACATGTATTGTGTCTATGGTGTTGTGTCTAAAAAGGCATCACCATATCCAAGAACATTTAGATTTTCTCTTATGTTATTTCCTAGTAGAGCTATAGTTTTGTGTTTTACATTTAGGTGATGATTACTTTTAGTTAATTTTTGTGAAGAGTGTGAAGTCTGTGTCAAGTCATTTTTCTGCATGCGGATGTCCAAGTGTTCCAGCACTATTTGTTGAAGAGACTATCTTTGCTCCATTGTATTGTTTTTGCTCCTTTGCCAAAGATCAGTTGACTATATTTATGGAAGTCTATTTTGAGATTCTTTATTCTGTTCCATGATCTATTTGCCTATTCTTTTGCCAGTACCACATTGTGTTAATAACTATAGCTTTATAGTTAGTCTTGAAATCAGGTAGCATCAATCCTCCAATTGTATTCTTCTCCTTCAATATTATATTCCCTATTCTGGGTCTTTTGCTTCTCCTAATAAATTTTAGAATCAATTTGTGGATATATATATAATATAATTTCCTGGGATTTTAATTGGGATCGCAGTGAATCCATGTATCAATTTGGAAAGAATTGAATCTTGACCATATTTGGTCCTCCTATCCATAATTATGGGATATCTCTTCATTTATTTAATTTTTCTTTGATTTTTTTTCTCAGAGTTTTATAGTTTTCTTCATATAGAACCTGTATATATGTTGGACTTTATACCTAATACTTCATTGTGGTATGCTAATGTAAATGGCATTATGTTTTTAGTTTAAGATTCTATTTGTTCATGGAGTGCCTGGGTAGCTCAGTTAGTTAAGCATCCCATTTTTGATTTCAGCTCATGTCATGATCTCACGTTTGTGAGATTAAGCCCTGTGTAGGTCCTTACACTGACAGCATGGAACTTGGTTGGGATTCTCTCCCTCCCTCTCTCTCTGCCCCTCCCTCATCTGTACATGTGTGAGCTCTCACTTTCTATTTCAAAATAAATAAATAAACATTAAAAATCTATTTGTTCATATATAGGAGAGATTTATTCTTACGGCTGAAGGTTTGCAAACATTCTTCTCCTAGATGGTAAGATTCTTTGGTAATAAGATTAATTAAAATTGTGTATTGATAACTGTGGCAGAAATCTGCCTGATGAATAAAAATTTTTATTCAGCAAACGTCTGTTATAAATGAGCCAATATGTGTAATTTATTAATATTTGGCTAGGATATAGAGTGAAATAAAATTCAATTCAAAAGCTAACGATTTGTACCAATCTTGTTGGGACAGAGAATGAATAATTTGGTCTAAACAGCTATTTTTATTTTACATAACATAGACCAACTCAATTCTACATGATGAACAATAAAGTTGTATTATTGAGTAGCTTTTTAAAATTTATGTAAATATTTGATGTCTTACTGACTTCGAACTCTTCTAATAAAATCAATAATAAGTATTTGTTGAGTGAGTAATCACATACAGGTATAATTTTTATGAGTTTATAACATCAATGAAATATCTAAACTTCAAGTTAAAGGTCTTCCATTAAATAATATTGCTCAATTTGATTTTCCTATTATTTGAAACTCTGTTTTTGGTGAATACTTTTAGAGTTAGTAAGAAATTTAATATTACTAACAATATGTAAATCTTCCAAGAAGTCTCTTTGTTTATTAAGTATTTGATTTGTTAATCACTACCTGCTGTTTTCCAGAAAAGACTGCCTATACATATATGCACACACACACACAAAATGATGATATAAAATAAAATTATAAAAAAATAAATGAGCATATTGGAAAGAAGATAATACAACCACAAGAGTGATGAGATAAAATCAGGAAATAAGTTTTCCAAATGGTCATGATGGTATCAGGTTTCTCATTTATGTCTTAAAGATACAAACACACTGATAAGGCATAAATATATGTAAAAATGATTACTGAAAGAGTTTTCTTTTGGATTCCCTTAACAACATTTTATAATGGAAGAAACAATATCTTTAATAGGAAACTTATAAAAGCTACTGTGTCAAATTACTAGCTTTGCCCCTCATAATTTATCTATATATAAGACAATATTCTGAAGAAAAATATATTAAACATACTTTACAAAGAGTCAAATGATGTGATCTTGGAATTAGGGTTCACAAAATTAGCAACTAATAATATAGGATTCCCAGTTAAATATAGATTTCACACAAACAACAAATAAATTTTAGTTTAAGTATGCCCCAAATATTTCATGTGACATACTAAAAAGATTATTTTTCATTTACCTGAAAATTACTTTAACTGGACTGGCAATATTTTATGTAACTACTCTACTTGGCATAAAGTTCTCAGTTGGCCATGCTTAATCCAGAGAAATGCGTTACAGTGTTGAAGGAAGGGTAGTGGATTGAATGGCCTAAAGAATATTCTTCAACTGAGTTTTTGGCAACCATCCACTCAGGGCTGGATCAAGTGATCTGTATAGTCATGTAGAGGTTCATTCATACTTGTTTAATGCTTTTTAGTCACCATCTTAAAATTTTAATTTCAAAGATTTAATTTTAAGATTTTGAATAAGACATGTAACATTATCATTTTTCACTGGAATCCACAAATTATGTGGCCAGTCCTCTATCTAGTAGCAGTAAAGCCAGTGTTGAGTTTTGGATTAGAGTACTTTTAAGTTGCTGAATACAGCAAGTACCAAATGCTTCCATAGTTAAAGTATCTGTAAGAAGAATTAAAATCCTCATAGGAAAGCTGCAAAGCTTAAGAGGGGATCATGCCTGAATACACACCCTTTCCAAACACATATGGAGGTTGGTTCAGGGAATTACCACAGGGCCACAAATAAGAACAAGGAAAACTTGGTAGGTCTATCAAAATGAAAAGAAAGAAAGAGAGAAGTTCTGAGGAAAGGATTAAGAGAAAAACAATAATCACGTCTATATTGCACACAAGTATTCCTACATTGAAAAATCTATTTCTAACAATCTCTAAGCTAATAGAACTATGATCTTTTATTCTCCAATAGGTTTTCATTATTTTTTAAAGTTTATGACTCTTCCTCAACTGTTTTTCTATTCTTACTCCACTGTGAATAATTCATTTTTCTCCTCTTGCTCATTAAAGTGAGCATTTCCTAGTGTCCACATAGCCATCTGCTATTTTCTGCATGCATACTCAGCCTCAGAAATTCATTTCCACCCTCTCACCCCCTTGCCCTGAAATACAGGCTCCAAAGAAGAGTATCATCCAGTCATATGTTTTCCAATGTATCCTTAGCTGCTAGCACCGTACTTTTAAATATAGAAGGCAATGAATAAAATTGTTGAATATATACATAAGTGACTTTTAACTGTTTCTTCTCTGTGAATAAATCCTGAGCCTAGATTTCTGTCCCTGGCATTTCTCAAAAGCTCTTCAGAAATGAGTTTCCAAGCACTTACAGGGTATATTTGTATGCACACCCAACCACTGCCTCAAAACTAAAATATCTTCAATTAACTTCTGTGATTCCATCAGTGATTTTATAGTTCCCTGAAGAAAAGCTTAATTTAAAAAAAATTCTCTCTCTTCTTTGTTGCTCAGAAGAGCAAAGCAAAAATATAGGAAAACAACCATGAATAAAAATAACTAAAATGCAATGCAATAAATACATTGGACTATGTTAAAAAATACTATAGAAAAAGAGTAAACAAGTAATTCCAAATTTTCCAGGGAAAATTTGAGGAGGTGATGGTTGAACAAGGTCTTGGAGTAAAGTAATTTTACCAAGTGGTGAAGGAGGGCAATTACTCAAGGAGACAAGTCTCAACAACTGAAAATCTAGTGTTCCCAGAAACTTAAGGAATCCATTGCAGCTGAACACAAGAATATGTTGGGGGAAGAGGCGGGAGTTCATGAGAGACTGAAGATAAAGCTGGAAAACACTTCCAAATTTTCATTTTTTTCTTTAATATTATTGTTAATTTTTTTTTAAAGTTACTTTTCTGGAGCACCTGGGTGGCTCAGTCACTTAAGTGTCTGACTGACTCAGCTCATGGTCAGTCTCACAGTTCATGAGTTTGAGCCCCACATTAGTCTCTGTGCTGACTGCTCAGAGCCTGGAACATGCTTCAGAACCTGTGCCTCCCTCTCTGTCTGCCTGTCCCACACTCATACTCTGTCTCTCTCTCTCTCAAAACTAACTAGACATTAAAAAGTTCAAAGTTACTTTTCTGATTATTAAGTAAAGCGTATTTATTGCAGAACTCTTCACGATGTATCAGCTGTACTCACAGCAGCCCCTTCCTTGTCTCACTTGCCTCAAAACTGGATTACCCTCAATCCACTCTTCACACCATACCATGAGTGCCCACGCTAACAGACTCTCCTTGGCACTCTCCTAATTAATGTTATAGAAAGGATGGATGTTGGGGGACCACCTGAACTTACCTTAAGCTGATGTAGTTATTCACAACCCTGCTGCTTAATGAAAATGTCAATGCCCATAGGCTTACTATCAGAGATTTTGATGAATTGGTCCAGGGAAGGGGGCCAGTGTCAATGTAGTTGTAACACAAAACGTTCAGGTGATGCTGATGTGCAGCCAGAATGAAAATTACTGAGTTAATTGATAGCTCCTTCTTACCTCTCAAACAACTGATCATCTACATTTGGCTTCACTATTTCCATCGTCCTGAAGCAAGCTAAGCTATTTTCAGCCAATTATATAAAATATTTCCTATGTAAAGCTAAACTTGGCCTTTATCTATCTATACCCACAGAACTAGTTCTATCCTGTGACATTGCAAATAAATTTATCCTTTTTCACATGACAACCTAATTTCTTGAATATTTGCTAACATGGGATTCCTGAGGATTCTTTCCCCCTAGCTAAACACATAGAATTAAAAAAAAAAAAAAAAAAAAAGAAAAAGAAAAAGA
>NW_027530644.1:46934-101163 GCF_008692635.1 Crocuta crocuta | reverse complement strand
AAAAAAAAAAAAAAAAAAAAAAAAAAAAAAAAAAAAGAAAAAGAAAAAGAAAAACTGATGGTTTGCTGATAGCCTAGCCCATCCCTGGCCAGGCATAGAACTTGTCACATTCTATAGCTCAGAAAAAATTTACACTTCTAAATGACTTGCATTCCTGAAAGGCACAGTTTACAAACAGACTCAGAGGGCTTTGGATCATTACACAAGCCAGAAAATACTTGTTTCTTTTTATCAAACACAGGGATGCCTGGTCTATATCAAAATAACTGGAACAGAATACACCTGGAATATTTTACTTTAATGATTTGAAGGACAAATACAGAGCAGAAGTACTATAATATTCTATATAAGCTATAGCACATATAAAATATAATACATATGATATATATTTATACTATAAATGATTTAAATACTTATCTTNATCTGGATTTCCTCACATTTTGTTATATATTAAGAAGAAAAAAACTTTTACTCAGCTCTCCAAAATTATCTCTGAATTTCTTCTCTGACAATACCCAAACCTTTTGATCTTTCAATGACAAAGGTTTATAGTTTCTTAATTATTACGTTCATTCTTTTATGGATGTGCTCCCCCGCTTCAACTGTGGTCTACTCAGTGAGGAACAGAATGGAGCTCTCAATTCTTTTGCTCCAGAGAGAGTCTCTGCCTAATTATGGCAGGCTAGGTCTTTGAAAACCCACTCAAAATGTCAGTGATGAGAACAGTCTTACAGATTATGACCACACATCTCTCTTCTGGTTTACACTGGTCCATTAATCATAACCCAACCTATTATCAATTATTCACAAAGACCCCAAGGGATGAGAGATATTTAAGATAATATAATTAGTTCCCAAGTTAACCTTTCCTTCTTTATTACCCATACCTCCCTAAAATGAATTCCTTATTAGATCAGTCTACTCTTCTTAAATCAGGTCAGGGATATTTCTATCTGCACAGTTATACTATCACCCCTTTAATGGAATGAAGTCTCCTCCTATTCACAGAATCCCTTCTGCCTATATGTAATCTACTCAATATTCAAACAGTGGCACAAAGCTATCTCTTCTGTGAAACTGACCCAGGATGCTGAATTTCACAGAACCTTATACTTTCTTTCAATACTGGTTACATTTATTCTCTAAAAGTGGCAGTTGTACAACAGCCAAATCATGGAAAGAGCCTAAATGTCCATCAACTGATGAATGGATCAAGAAGATATGGTTTATCTATACAATGGAATACTACATGGCAATGCGAAAGAATGAAATCTGGCCATGTGTAGCAACATGGATGGAACTTGAGGGTGTTATGCTGAGTGAAATAAGTCAGGCAGAGAAAGACAGATACCATATGTTTTCACTTATAAATGGATCAGGAAAAACTTAACAGAGGACCATGGGGAGGATAAGGAGAAAAAATATTTGGGGAGAGGGAGGCAAACCATGAGAGAGTCTTGAATGCTGAGAACAAACTGAGGGCTGATGGGGGGGAGAGGGGAAGGGCAGTGATGGGCATGGGGGAGGGCCCTTGTTGGGATGAGCACTGGGTGTTGTATGGAAACCAACTTGACAATAAACTATGAAAGAAAAAAATATGCATTTAATAGTTTAAAAAATTAAAGTGGTAGTTGTAACAGCAACAACAATAATAATCATTTACCATTTTATTGAGCACTGTACTATGCAAATTCATATATATCTTTAACCCTGATGGGTAGATTTTATTTTAACTATTTTAAAAATGAGGAACTCAGAATCATACAGGCTAAGCAACCTTCCCAATATAGCAAAGTTAGTGAGGGATGGAATTAGGATTCAATTCTCAGTCTGTCTGTGACTATAATACTCAGTTACCTTAGCTCTATGACCTGCTTGGTCCTGAATTAAGCACTGACTTGTGTTATTATTTAACTTTGTATATTCAATATTGTTTATGTTTAACTTATAAAATAATAATTTGGTTTCATGGGAATACTTGCATATTAAGTTTAGCTATAAAAAACTCAAGACTATTTTAAAAGCCTGAAACAGCCCCTAGGGACACTGTGACATCTGCTACTCAAAGTCAATTTACACCTATTTCTATTTAACTGGTGTCTCCCTTCCTTTGTTGGAATTTAATTATGCCTGTTCTAATTAAGGAATTGCATCCAGATGATATTGACACCCTTTAGAAACTGAGAATTTGACACAAATGTGTGGAATGTTAGTTGGCCACAATTCTCAGGCAACCTCCTAAGAAATTCTCTTTCTAGTGAGTTGTCTGAATAGTTGGGTTCTTTCTCTTTCCATAGTCTCCATATTACTTTCTTGCTTGCCACAGCCAACGTTATCGTGCTTCTGGCTGTCTTACCTTCCCCACATAGTGTCCTATGTACCAGGCCATCCAATTATAGTTCTATGTCAAGTTCACTCAGAGTTATTTTTTTTTTTTCAAAGTTCTGGTCAAAATGTGTACAACTGAGTGCTCTTTCTCCAGGCTCCTCATCTTCATCATCGCAACTTGCATGTGTTTGATTAGGAGTCAGTTGGAAGGTGTACTTGATCCAAAGAGTTGATCTGAATGCTAGCATCTCTGGCACTACAAAGGCATTTCTGGCAGCAGGATTTTTCAACCTTCTTAAATCAAACAACATATACAGCCCCTGTCAAGGGTTCTACTGAAGTGACTTAAGTTTCATGACTTTTGATAGTAAATAAAGAAAAGAGCATATCTCAGCAGTGCTAAAGATGTAAAGAAAGCAGTAGAAAGGCACCAAGGATAGAGATGCCTTCAGGGTTGGAACATTCCCACTTTAAGACTATGCAAAATGTATACTAGGATAGAAACTTTTTCCTCCAGTCCCTTGTCAAAAAAGNATTAAAGTCATAGCTTCTTTTTTTATGTTTATTTATTTTTGAAAGAGAGAGAGTATGATCAGGGGAGGGGCAGAGAGAGAGACCCACAGAATTTGAACCAGGCTCCAGGCTCTGAGCTTACAGAGTCCGATGCAGGGCTCAAACTCAAACTGTGAGATCATGACCTGAGTTGAAGTCAGACACTTAACCAACTGAGCTACCCAAGAACTCTGGTCCTAGCCTCTTTTATTTGAAATATTATATCCATTTTAAGACAAGTAATTAGCTAACCCTCGAGTAGTACTCTTATAAGACAGTGCCATGTAATTAACCTCATTTTAACAAAGATAGTGTTAGGTTGGAAAATGTTCCTATCCTTCAAGGTCCTTTTGGCTTGTCTAAGAATTAAATTGGCATAAGACAGATTAACAAGAGAAAATAAAATTTAATTATGTATGTAGAGGCACCATAAGAATATGAGGCCTATAGGTAGTCAGGCAATTGAGGCTTATAGGTCATCCAGAGCTAAGCAGAAGATAGCTTTTTGGGACTTCAAAAGGAAGGAAGACAATTCACAAGAAGATGAAAAAGAGTGAATGTTTGGTAAATCACTGTTTGCTGGGACATCCTAAAACAAAAGACAAAGAGAAGAATTTTAATAAACAGACTTTGCTAAGTTCCTGCTTATCTATCATACTATTTACTATTATACTGTAGTTATCTATGATGATAGCTTCCTTCCCAGAGCAAGTCCTCTATCTAATTTCTTTTAGGCAGTTAGGGAGGTCAAAGTATTTTTTTTTCCCCTTCCTGAAACTCTGTTTCTTAAAAATAACCAAAATAATCCACATGCCAAAGAGACACATTTTAGGGGGCAAATTTTGCTCCCTTATAACAGTCCTACAGAAAGATCATAGAGAATAGCAGAATTAGAAGAACTTAAATGTAACCTCTCTAGTCATGATTTTTTCTTTGAATAAATAATAAATCTAAATCTTTTCGTAAATCAGAGTAAGAAGTCTGTACTTAGAGAGGATTTGACTCTGCATATGAGGTCAATGAAGTGCTTGAATAAAACAGCATTGCCAAGTATTAAGCTTTTCATTATAGGTTCCCATAATGATCTGTCGACGTCATTTTCCAGAATTATTTTTTCTCAGACTATCATTGACACATTATAACTCAATTTTACTTTTATTACTATTATCTGCAATTTAAAGGAAGCCATATCAATTTTTCTAGGGCTAATATTACCCTCACTTATATGTATTTAAAAGAAAAAATCTAGTCTCTCACACCCAACCAATCATTGATTAATTAGGTTTCTCTTTGGAAAAAAAATTTTAAAACAGTGAACCTTATTAATGTGATCTTTGTATAATACATAATGGATGTATATTCTTTAAGAACAGTCAGCAATGAAGAAAAATCCTTTTTGACTGAATGACTTAGGAATAGCCCTGCCTGCCTGATTCATCATGGATACTAGCATGAGTCATAAGTACCAAAGCTCAGTTACAGGTTTGTGACATATCACATGACTCTGCTGATACTCATAGCTTCTTAACCTCTAATTTCACAACTAACTTTTCTAAGGTAGATGGATCAGGCATCAGGAGGCATAGGACTTTCAGCAAAAGCCTGGTATATATATAAAAAAATTATTGGTGATTTAGAATCTGCTGATTATAGATCAGAAATAGTAAGAATTTAATGCTGAAGGGACTATCATTTTACTTTTAAAATATTGAAATCATGGTAACAGTGTGGCCTTATCTACACTTTATACTATCTTCATTTTGTGATGGCTGACATTCCAAGAAAAGGCTAAATTCTAGTAACTTTCCATTGGAAAATTAAAATACCTCCAGCAGTGCCAATGGAAAAAGAGAGTGTCAAAATTTTACCTACATTACATGTATTCCATAAATTCTTTTCATTGAGTGATTGATATGAATGAAAAGACACTGCATATTTTCTCATTGAGTTGAGTGCATTTGACTAACACATGATGAAATTCTATTGTTTATAGTATATGACTTTCTATTTCTTGGAACAACAGATACTTTAAATAATGAATAAATTGATAAATATGTTAATGATTTTCAGTTGCACCTAATAATATTTAGCTTTACTTCTAGCTTATTTTCTGTGCCTCAATCTCTTTGCTAAGTTTTCTGCATCAACAGAGGAAAATGATGACATAGATAATCTGAAACAGAGATGAGTTTTTAACATGTCTATATATTAGTGTTTAATTCTGAAATTGAAGAATGGCCTAACTCATATTCTGCTTTATTGTAAATCCTCAAGGATGCAGATCTTAACTTAATTGATGATATCTATAAGATATAGTTTACCATCTGGGTATGTAGCAGCTTTTTAAAATATTGAGGCACCTGGGTGGCCCAGTCAGTAAGCGTCTGACTTCATCTCATGGTTTGTGAGTTTAAGCCTGGCATCGGGCTCTGTGCTGACTGCTCAGAGCCTGGAACCTGCTTCAGATTCTGTGTCTCCCTCTCTCTGCCCCTGCCTGCCTTGCCCTCTCCTCCTCTCTCTCTCTCTCTCTCTCTCTCTCCTCTCTCTGTCTTTCAAAAATAAATAAATATTAACAAAATTTTAAAAAATAAAAATATGGACTGAGCAAAAGAATATATTCCATACAATTGTGAATAATTGCTCTAACAAGGTCCATGTTGGCAGAACAAGAAAGCAGTCCATTCTAGATTATTCAGCTACTAAAGTCTCTAAGGTTCACTGCATGCTAGAAACTGATTAGTAAGTGTTGGAATTTAAGTCCTCGTGTTATGTGTGTGTTTTGAATATTTTGCTTTTAAGTTTCCAATCAGAGATGAGAAAAGCATCAACATGTTCTTAGGTTCTTAGTGTCTGCCCTGTTCACTATATTTTATAGCAGTGGTACCATGGCAGTGTTCCCAGGATAGTTTTAGTTGAAGTCTTCTGTCATTTTCACTTGCAAAAGTTTCCCACTTTGGAAGATCTATTATTTGTTACACCTCATTGTGAACCTGAATGTGATCCACGTTCTCTAAAGATAAAGAGAACTGACTTATTGACTCTGATAATAGACTTTCATCTCATTGGAACCAAGCCAGTATCATTTCTTCATCTTCTTTCATTTATTTTTTGTCTTTGTCAGATATACATCAAATGCTTATAAGTTATGTCTAATTCTATGTTCTAGACACAATCAATAAATGATAAGCCAAGGGGTAATAAAACAATGTTATATTTATTGAATTGCATTTTTATGAATAAAGACTTCTATCTATTGAGATATTAAACTGCATACATGGTTTTAGTGGTTCACTGAGGCATCATGGTTCAATCACTGCTAAATTATTTCTTTTGTAGTTTAGTATTATTTATCACTGCTAAATTGTTTCTTTTGTAGTATATGTGATTGGGAGTTCTTCCTTCTACCCAGGAGAAAAGGAACCTATCACCTGATAACCACACCACCTGATGAGAGTAGGGTTCAGGGCTTACTCCAGTGAAAGATGTTTTCTCCTGGTCAGCAGTCACACTCCCCAGTTAAGCAAAGTTTTAAAGCATTCGGAGGTCAATTAAAGGATTAGTGAGCATTTATATAATACCCATTATGAACAATGGAACCTGAGAAGAAGAACAAAGACCAAGAAGAAGAAAAGAAAATTGAACATTCTGGTTCACATTCTGAAAGATTTTACAATCCCACAGTTGAATACAGATAGCCCAAACTAAAGGACTGTTGAAAATGGTAGATAGATGAAGGCCTTGGGTGATTCTTTTTATATTTGAAAATACTGAGACTTAGAGATAATAACATTGGTGGTACAAGTTCTTATACTTATCTGTCAGACTTCAGATCTTTGGCCCAGTTCCTGTAAGCTCTCATGTCTAGACATTTAAGACATTTTTTAATGAAATAAGATAGGTAACTAGACAGGGCTGCCATGTTAAGTGAGGATTTTCAGAGATGTAATTGAGCTAGAGGAGATGTCTGCATGCTAAAAGGAACTTTGCTAATGAAAATGGAAGAAATGGTGACAATACAAGTCACTTAAGAAGTGAGAAAAAATAAAATCACTATTTACTAAAAGGAAAGTCAAGAAGTAGAATCTTTCTCTGTTCAAAGGGGGAAAATGACTATCACTGTAGACAAAGAAGTACATTGGGCTAGAAGTAAGAGAACTATGGGATCTCACTGCAGGCAGATTTTAAAAGCATTGGCTGAGACACAAGGTTAACATGAGGGACTAGGAGAGAAGACCGGAGAGAGAAGAAGGTCTGGGCAATCACTATCGTGTCTTCAGTAAAGGGTTACCAGATGATTCATGAAATAATTGCTTAGCAGTGGAAAGGAAGGACCCAGTTGAAGTTTGGCCAGTCATTCCTGCATTAGATCTAATACTGGGCAGGAGCCAGAGCAAAAGTAGAAGAAACAAAGGTTGGAATTTTCCAGGCCTGAAATGGACAGGGCAGTCATGATGAGCATGAAGGAGTGAGCCTGGTCAGTGGAGGGGCAGCACTGGGGCTGCTGCTATTTTATGCTGCAGAGAGTCCAGTGTGGGTGTTGCTGCTTTTTATTATCAGCAAGGCTAAACAAGCCTGCTTCAGTGTGTTTCCTCTGTTCTACCAGAAGATAAAAAGGGACTAATCTCCTCACTTCTGAGCATTATAAGCTCAGGTTTATTGGGGTTTCATCTTGTTTTTATTCAAGTGCTCAGCAGAATCATGTTAACATCTTTCATATATGAGTCACAAGAAAAGCAAAATGACCTAGCAGAACTCAAGTGCATTACAGTATATAGAAAAAAATTAATCGTATGCCCCATAGGGTTAGTACTGCCACTGATATAACCGAGTAACACAGTGTACAATTAAGAAAATGCTCTTACGATATCAATTGCAGAGAACAGCTGATTTCATGAAAAATTTAGGGATTTGAAAAATTATTCTGAATCAAGCTCATTATTAAGTGCTGTCTTTGACATGAAAGAAATTAGTAAAAATTCAACAAGTTCAATTTTTCAGAAGCTTTCACCTGTATATAATGCTATCTTCCTAATAAATGTGGGAACCGGTCACTAAAGGTGGTGACTCAACATGACTACAGGATTTTTATGACATCAGAGCATGTTGCTTCAGAGTTGATCTTTTTCCAATGACATCTATCCTGAGGGCTTCCAATAACATTGTGCTTGAAAATGAATACCCAGCCATTCCTACGACAGTAGAAAATTTTCTGTAGGGAATATCACTAACATAAATAAACATTCACCAAAAAATGCATCTGGTTAGCACCAATACAGGATTTCATCATTGTGAACTTCTGCCCCACTGAGAAAAGAAGGGCATTCAATGGTTCCTGATATTATTTACAGATTATTTACATTTTTATATAATAATGTATAAATTAAGAGTAATCATAGTAAATAAAGTTTCATATATATCCTAGTACTTTTCCGTTTTAAAGATAAATGAAAACTGTGAACAGTTTTCTGCCTTCAAACTTAACCTGAAACGATCTCATTTTCTTTCATCTCTGAAGAGTGTCATGGAAAAACATTCCACTTGGAACCATATTTACTTGAATTCAATTCTGACGATAACTAACAAGTAAACTTGGGCAAGTTATTGAAAGTTTTTTGTCTTTTATTCTTTCACTACAGAGCAGACACAACACTTTTTGCACGACCTACTGCATGTGACTGATGGAAGAATCAGGTAAGGTAATGTAAGGAAAGGGCTCTAACCTGCAGTCAGTATATATTTGTGTGTGTGTATAAATATAAATATTTTATATATAATATGTATTATAGTATATAATTATTTATTATATATCTCTATTATTGTCAAATTTCCATTATTTCTATTTCATAATGAGTTGACCTAAGTATAATGATTTCCAGTACAGGTATCATGGTAGGCTTCCCAGGCAATCCAGGGTCTCCAGAAATATTGGAATTTTGCTGTGCCAAATATTGCTTTAAATAAATAACTTTTATTTATTTGGAACATAACTTTTTTTTGTAAGGTGATTTTTGTCACAGTAATTGATACAACCCCACACAAAATACACAGAGTAAAATTTTTACACAGTTAGTCATAAAAGACGGTTATCATGTCAGAAATTTCTAGTTATAAAGTTTATTACTCTGTCCAATTTTTTTTACAACCGTGTAAGTATTTTAATAGATCTTTCCATAATTAAATTGGCACCACTGTGGATGGGCATTTAATTACTGAAATGATAAAGTGAATGTTTCTAGTTTTACCTTCTAATCTGAATTTTCTGTCCTGGTTCATAAAATGTTTAAAATTTGTATATGAATGCATCAGTGTCTATGAAAATAAACACATTTGAAATTAAATAAATGATAAAGAAGCACTTTAAGGGTCTCCTTCTACCTCTGCTATTTTGCTATTTCCTACTATAAGTGTGTTTTGTTGCTGTTCATTTTGTGTGGGGTTTTGTTGTTTGTATTTTTGTTTGATGATATGTCTTTTCAAACCAGGACCCTCTTTTGGTACTGAGACTCCTAAACTGAAAACATTTTGAAAATAAAAACAAAAAATAAACAACAAGTGGGGTGCCTGAGCGGCTCAGTTGGTTGAGCATCCAACTTTGGCTTAGGTCATGATCTCACGGTTTGTGGGTTCGAGCCAGGCATCCGGCTCTGTGCTAAATGCATGCTCAGGGCCTGGAGGCTGTTTCAGATTCTGTGTCTCCTTCTTTCTCTGCCCCTCCCCCGCTCATGCTCTGTCTTACTCTGTCTCTCAAAAATAAATAGATGTAAAACAATTTTTAAAAATAAAATAAAAAAAAACAAGAAACACAGAAATTTATTTTTGGCTTGGTAGTAATAAAAAATAAAATATTATGCAGTGTACTTAGCTGATACTCAAAATGAATTATGGTCTCAGTACAAAAACTGAATTGCTAAAAGGTTAAGATTAGACCTGTGTTGGACAAAATAATTTGGATCTTTGTACGCCTACAGGTTTAAATATGAAGGTATTTTAAAAAGTAAAATAAAATTGAAAGGATAAAAATATACTAAAAATTTAATAAACAAATCATAGAAAGCTATTCTGTAAATATCAACAAACTGATGCTAGTTTGTATGGAAACCCAAAGACCCAGAATGACCAACCAAATGGAAAAGAAAAAGTCAGAGGACTGATAGTAGCAGACTTCAAGACTTACTGTAGAAAGCTACAATAATCAAGACAACATGGTATCAAGCAAAATAACAGGCAGGTATATTCATGAAATAGAATAGAAAGTCCAGAAGGAGATCCAACAAATAGTTAACTGATCTTAACAAAGGAGCAAACATAATTCAAGAGAGAAAAAATTACTTTTTCTCTGGCAAATGGTGCCAGATCAACTGGAAATTCATATGCAAAATAACGAATCCAGACACAGACTTTACACTTTTCACAAAAGTTAACTCAAAAGGGATCACAGACCTAAAAGCAAAATGCAAAACCACACAATTCCCAGATTATAACATGTTATACCATATGATGTGTAGGTGACTGAATGTGGCAAAAACTTTTTTTTTTTTTTAATTTGCCCAATGCGGGACAATCTCATGACCCTAAGATCATGAACTGAGCCGAAATCAGGAGTTGGACTCAACCAACTGAGCCAACCAGGCACCCCAGCAATGACTTTTCAGATGCAACACCAAAAACATGATTCATGAAAGAAAAAACTATAATTTGTACTTCATTAAAATTAAAAACATGTTATGAGAAAAATGAGATTGTGAAGACCAGCACAGATTGGGAGGAAATGCAAAGACACATCTGATAAAGATCTGTTTTCCAAAACACACAAAGAATTCTTAAAACTGAACAATAATAAAAAAAATTAAAAGTGGGTAAAAGATCTAGACAGACATTTCACTGAAGAAGCATATGAAAAGATACTACACATAGTATGAATGTCCGCAATGCAAGTTCAGGCAACAAAGAGACACCACTACAAACCTATCAGAATGTCTAAATTTCAGAAACAGGAAACACCAAATGCTGGTGAAGATGTGGGGCAACAGGAACTCTCACTGATTGCTGGTGGAAATGCAAAATAGTATAGCCACTTTGGAAGATATTCTGGTAGTTTCTTGTAAAGGTAACATAGTCTTACTGTAGGATTAGAAACCATATTTTTATCAAGTGAGTGGAAAAAAAACTTATGTCCATACAAAACCCTGCATACAAATGTTTTATAGCAGTTTTGCTCCTAATTGCTAAAACATGAAAGTAACTAAAATGTCCTTCAATGGGTAAATAGATAAACAAACTGTGGTATATACATACTGTAGAATATTATTTAGCAAATAAAAAATAAGCTATAAAGCCATGAAAAGACACAGATAAACCTCAAAAACCTTGTGGAGAGAAAGAAGCCCATCTGAAAAAGAAACACACCATGTGATTCTAATTGTATGGCATTTTGGAAAGGTACAATTATGAAGACAGTAAAAACCAATCAGTAGTGGACAGAAGTGTGGGGGGAGGGAAAGAAGAAGGAACAGATGAAGCATAGTGGATTCTTAAGGCAGTGAAACTATTCTGTGTGTGATCCTGTAATGGTGGAAACGTATCATGTATTTACCGAAACCTACAAAATGTATGACACGAAGAGTGGATGCTCTTCCTGCATGCACTCTCTCACAATAAAGATAAATACACTTAAAATAAAATAATAAAAACAAATAAAAACTTACTGTTATGTGTATAGATCTGGAATTTATTCAAATTTACCTCATAAACACTGAGAAAGGATGAAGTGTTTACAAGTGGACCTTGGATACTTATCAAAATTAGAAATAAATTTGAATGGTCTTCAAATTACTTTTGCAATACCTTTAGTAGCTCCTAAGATGTCTTTTTTATGCTGTTCAATGTATAAACATGAACATGTTTAAAGTAAATAAATATAAAAAACACTTTAGCACGTTGAAAACAAAATATTCTGAGCACAAAGAATGAGTAAAATCAGTATAAGAGATAAGAAATATCTCAACTTGTTTTGATGGTTTGGACATTTATTTATTTTATTTTTTTTAAGTTTTCTTTCTTTCTTTCTTTTTTTAAATGTTTTATTTATTTCTAGGAGAAAGAGAGAGAGAGACAGCATGAGCAGGGGAGGGTCAGAGAGAGAGGGAGTCACAGACTGAAACAGGCTCCAGGCTCTGGGCTGGCTGTCAACACAGAGCCCGACGCGGGGCTCGAACCCACGAACCGCGAGATCATGACCTAAGCGAAAGTCGGACGCTTAACCGACTGAGCCACCAGGCGCCCCTTAAGTTTTCTTTCTTAAGTTTTGAGAGAGAATGTGTGTTGGGGAGTGGCAGAAAGGGAGGGAGAGAGAGAATCCTAAGCAGGCTCCACACTGACAGCACAGAGTCCCATGTGGGGCTCCGTCCCACGAAGTATGAGATCATGACCTGAGCCAAAATCGAGAGTCGGACACTTAACTGACTGAGCCACTCAGACGTCCCAGTGGTTTGGACATTTAAAAATACAACATACTGGATTATTCTATAGTGTGAAATATCTAATTTGGGGGGTGCTAATTGATCTCTTTTTCCTTGACACATAATATACAGTTTTGGTATCGTTTTATTTTCACATATTAAACATAAAATAGACTCAAAATTTCTGATAATTATTATAAGTACATCCTGTGTAGTCTAAAGTGCATGCTAGCATAGGTACGTTCTGTCGGGTCAAATCATACTGGTAGTTTGCCCAATAGGATAAAAATCATTCTCTACTTTAAAAGATCATTTGGTATAATCCTCTGTCCTGGATGGTTAGTGGCCTTTAGGTCATCCACAAGGCAATTTGTAAATATGGCGATTGTGAGCATATTTTTACATGTAGGTGTTTTTCTGGAGAGAGAATTCATTCAGTAATGAGAAAGGCTTACATATTACCCAAAAATGCCATAAAGATGTTATCCTGCCAGAGTAAATATCACCTTATGAATATGATTCAAGTATTTGTTATGAATTTATTCAACAAATATATATATTGACTATTATATCATTATTCTACTTCACAAGCCTTGCAAAAATTAATTAATACATTAACATTTAAACAGGTAAAAGAATGCATTTCTTGCTTTCAAGGGGGGTACAGTCCAGTCAGGCCACGGTCAAGTAAATAAATGTTTACAGCAAAATAATTGTTAAATTCGAGATTTGTACACAACACTTTGATCTGACAAATGAAATTGCATTTAGGCACGAATTTTAAGATAATCTCGAGTCTAAAGCCTTTAATCACCCTAGTAGCAAAGGGATGAAAGGTTTGTGGCAGATGGATCAGGCACAGGGACACCTCCGGGCAGAGGAAGTAGTGAGTGTACAAATGGAGAAGACTCAACAAGCCTGGTGTGTTCAGAGAACTACACGACATTACTATTAATGGAGCTCCCAGTTTGAGGTAGCGGAAGAAGGTGAGAGCTGGGCTTATAGGTAGAGCACAGATTCCCTAGAGCCTCTCATCCAAAAAGAAAATAGAGATTTTTAATTTCAGACTCTTTCAGAAGTTCCCAAAGTGCAACATCACAAATGTATGACAAAGTGCAACATTACAACTGTATGAAGATATTGATCATTTCAGTCTTAAGGTGATAGTCTGGGAATCAGCATCTCTTGAGGACAAGCCCTGGTCCCCTCAGGCTACGAGCAACTGTATACTCTCATGTGTCATATGAGTATAATGTTCTAAGTGTTTTATAATATGTAAAAATGTTGGGAACTGCTGAGTATGAAGGAGATTCATGGGAAATAATGTTGATCTTAAAGCTTACAGGACATTTGTTTCTCTCAATTGATGCATGTTTTATTGTATCATTAATAACTATATTTTATATACTACTTATTTTACTTAAATAAATATATGGAAATGTAACAGCTATTCTTTTTTTAAAATTTTTTAGTGTTTGTTTATTATTGAGACACACACACACGCGCGCGCGCGCGCACACACGAGCATGAGTGGGGGAGGGGCAGAGAGAGAGTGAAACAGAATCTGAAGCAGGCTCCAGGCTCTGAGCTGTCTGTCAACACAGAGCTGAATGTGGGGCTTGAACTCATGAACTGTGAGATCATAACCTGAGCCAAAGTTGGATGCTTAACTGATCAAGCCACCCAGGCATCCCATAAAAGCTACTCTTTTGGGTGTAATTTCTCATTTTTTCAGCTACTTCCAAATTTTATCCATTACAATGCCATCACAAAAACACAAAAGGATTTTAAAATAAAAATGTAACAAATGTAACACAGCGAGTACCTGGGTTGCTCAGTTGGTTAACCTGAGGACTCTTGATTTCCACTCAGGTCATGACCTCACAGTCTTATGAGTTCGAACCCTGTGTCTGGGTCTGTGCTGCAAGAGGGAAGCCTGCTTGGTTTTGGGATTCTCCCTCTCTCTGTCCCTCCCCAACTCATACTCACACTCTCTTTCTTTTTCAAAATAAATAAACTTTTAAAAAGTAACATAGAATTTCACTTCTTTTTAAAAATTTTTTTTTTATTTATTTCTAGGAGAGAGAGAGACAGCGTGAGCAGGGGAGGGTCAGAGAGAAAGGGAGATACAGACTCTGAAATAGGCTCCAGGCTCTGAGCTGGCAGTCAGCACAGAGCCCGACACGGGGCTCAAACCCACGAATGGCGAGATCATGACCTAAGCAAAAGTTCACTCTCTCTCCTAGAAATAAATAAAAAAACCTTTTTTTTAAAAAAAGAGGTTATTTTTAACACCAGTTTGCTGCCATCTTTGCCCCATCCCACCAACCAAAGGGGATCAGGAGGGAATAAAGCACAGTAGTATAATCATCAAACAACACAGTGTTACAAATTAGCAATTACTACTGTTCCCTCCTCTTCAATTTTCTCCAGGCAAAACAGGCTTGCAGATATCAAGAAACGGCACAAAATTTTCCGTTGTTTAAATTTTGGCAAAAATCAGCTCTTCTATGCTGTATGGTATAGCTTAAATTAGTCATTAAATTGCTCTTCGAGATACAACACATTTCTTATGGTGGTTAATGATGCCTAATGATGTCTCAAAATGAGACTCTGAAATTTCAATTCCATTTGCATTATTCTGAAAAAATGTTTTTGAAATGTTAACAGTGTGCTCTTTTACTAGGTCATAAAATCCTTTCCAGTTATTTTCATAGTGGAGGGGATAGAGAAAGAGTCTTCAAGCAATCTGTCATAACATGACCAGTGAGAAAACAATGCATTTTTGGTTAGCAGAATTTTAATTCATATGTTTCCAAAATGTTAATTTTTTTCTAGCTGTAAAATGGAGCAAGTATTAATTACACCATTAATATTCTTTTAAAATTCCACATAGCAGGGGCACCTGGGTGACTCAGTGGGTTAAGCATTGGACTTCAGTTCTTGTCATGATTTCACAGCTTGTGGGTTCGAGCCCAGCATCAGGCTCTGCAATGACCATGGAGAGCCTGCTTGGGATTCTCCTCTCTCTCTCTCTCTCTCTCTCTCTCTCTCTCTCTCCTCCTACACCACTTGTGTTCTCTCCTTCAAAAATAAATAAACTTTAACAACAAAATTCCACATAGGAATGTTTGGATGATATACTGAAAAAGTGAGCAGGTTAAGCTCTTTTGTATAATTACATCTGTAAGAGATCATAGGGTAATTATTAATTTAAATATATTAAGGTATCATTTACATCGTTACAATTCATGTAAATAGAAAGGTATTTTGGGTATGGTATAAAATTTAGTCTTATTAAGAATTATTTCATTAGCTTATAATATATCTTAACTAATTTAAAACAGATAACTAGTCGGGCATCGGGGTGGCATAGTTGGTTGGTAAAGTGCCTGACTTTGGCTCAGGTCATGATCTCATGGTTCGTGGGTTTGAGCCCCACATCGGGCTCTGTGCTGACAGCTCAGAGCCTGGAGCCTGTTTTGGATTTTGTGTCTGCCTCTCTCTCTGCTCCTCCCCTGCTTATGCTCTGTCTCTCTTTCTCAAAAATAAATAAATGCTAAAAAAATGTTAAAACATCTGACGTCTACAGGATTTAAAAGTTGAATTTAAAAATTAAATAAACAGATTTGTTGGCAAGAATTTGGAAGATTTGTTCAACGTTAGGTTTGGAGTGCAAGTAGAACTCTACTTAATCAGATGCTAATTAAATAAAAACCAATATGATCGATGGCAATAATACTTTCCTTCAAGCATCTTTCTCTAATTGCCAGAATCCTTACTCCACCATGCACTAATTTATGATTATTTTTAGTGTTTTTGAAAGAGTAAAATCATTTGTGAGGATTTTTCCATAAATGAATACCAAGGGGACTGTTCAGTAAATCATATAGATGTTTGAGAATCTAAGAATCAAACACCTGAATAACTATTTTTTTTAAAAGTGTATTTATTTTGAGAAAGACAGAGACAAAGTGAGTGGGGGAGGAGCAGAGAGTGGGAGAGAGAGGATCCCAAGCAGTCTATGCATTGGCAGCAGAGTCGAACGTGGGGTCGAACTTAGGTCGAAATGATTTCGAAATGATCTCGAAACCACGAGATCATGACCTGAGGTGAAAGTGGAAACCAAGAGTCAGGCGTTTACCCGAGTGAACCACCCTGAATAACTTTTTGGGCAGCTATCTGTCAGCAGCCTAAAGCACATATTCAGTGAGCACTCGTAAGACATCAGGCACTGTAAGCCCGTAAGGAAACAGGGAACAAACTGGTCCTGAGTCTTACACTTGACAAATGCAGACTTGACACTTGACAGTGCAGAAGGCTATCTTCAGTTTTTCAGGCAGCATCTTTGGTGGCAATGAAATTTGAACTTAGATAAATTATTTATTAGTATTCCACATTAATAATTTACTCAAAATGTATATTTTAAGGAATAAAATTATATTCTTGTGTGCTCATACTAATATTATAATAAACAGCTTAAAGATTAAAATTGATAAAACTAATAGTGAGAAGATTTAGGGGCGCCTGGGTGGGTCAGTTGATTACGTGTCCAGTTTCAGCTCGGGTCATGATCTCATGATTCACAGGTTCGAGACCAACATTGGGCTCTGTGCTAATACCTCAGACCCTGGAATCTGCTTCAGATTCTTTGTCTCCCTCTCTCCACCTCTCCCCAACTTGTGCTCTGTCTCTTTCTCACTCTCTCTCAAAAATAAATAAACACTAAAAATAATTTTAAAAAATAGTAAGAAGACATAATTGTATACAGAAGTCCAAAATGTATGAGATGTTGAGCCAGAAGTTGATAAAATATATATACATGCTAGAAACAATGTAATTTTAGTTTTAAAATTGTATGTCTAAGTTCCAGTTACTTAGCTTACTGGCTCTATACGATAAGAGCCAAGAAGCACACAAAAAAGAGCTTGGGGCTTCCAATCAGGATAAAGTATTCAGAATGAAATTAAGGTGAGTCAATAGAATCTCCAGCTATTTTTCAATCTTGTCTTTCCAGACTTTTTTGATGCCACCCTCTTGTTTCAGCAAGACTACTATGTTATTCTATGATCTTTTTTTTTTTTTTTTAAAGACAGGATAGTACAAGGGATATATATTGGGTTCTATTTTGGTAATATTTACCTCATATTATTATAGTTTACTCAATGGGAATCATATCATATCCCCATTATGTGTTAAATGTACCAAGAATGTGAATGATTACAAATCAATTTGAAACTGTTTCATTATCTTTTAGTTAAACTACTCTTTATTTTGTGAACAGTTAAAAAACATCTGTGACCCCTTTAAGTGCTGAGTCTAGAATTGCTTCTATGTCCTAAGTTCAGTACAATTCCTACCCTTACCTGATGCACTTTAAAATTAGAAACTTGTTCTATACCTGAGTGGAATAATAAGAACCTAATTTCTGTTTGTTTCTTTTTAAATAACAAATTTTGAATAATGGCGACTAGTTCATTTCGCATCATAGGAGGAAGGTAAATCAAAAGTCACACAGAACATTTTCTTTTTAAACTGTTTCATGACATATGTTGAAGCAATCATTTTTGGGAGCAAATCATGCCACATTGGAATCAGATAGCCAGGTATGCTATTCAAATTTTGTTTTATTCTTGCTAGTTGTTCTTAAATACACTTTTATTTTGGCACCTTCTATTGGTCAGAACCCTAAATGCCTTGCTCTCTCCTGGCACACTCAGTGACTAAACCTTTGCACTCAGGCTCCTTCATTTCCAGCCCCATCCATTTTCTCAGCAAACAACTCCAGTGTGGATAGCACCCCCTTTCTCACCAGGCTAATCTCCTTACATTCATCACTCCTCACCTTGAACACATAGTTGACGGTGGACACTTCTCAACATTGTCTTTTATCTTTTGTCCATACTCTCTCCCTCCCGTTTCTGTGCAAACATGCGGACTCGTCTTTGTGCTTGCACCACAGCCCTCCTGGGAATCTATATGGACCGCACTGTCTCCCATTACTTTCTCCCTCTTCTCACTAAGTAATAGAGGTTTTTAATTTGGTGCCTGTGAATGCAGAAACATTCAGTTCTATCTATTTTATCCTATTTTACTTATGTAAAACTATTGTCTTAGGAATAAAATGCTAAGAGCTCCTATGGTACTGTTTCCCATCATCACAGTAATGACAAGTAACACTGTCTCTCCAACTTGATCAGAAGATTGCAGGGGGTGGCTATTACATTTCATTAAACAAAAATGCTTAAGTAATAGGGATAAACAAAGAAAAAGTCAATCTCTGCCTTAGAATCCATTATGACTCAGGGTTTTATTATTCATGTGAACTTGCACAAAGTATACAGGTGGTAGGAGTTTATCAGTTGATAAGACAGAAGATTCTTAGCCTAGAGGGAAAAAGGAAATAGGCTGTGTAAAGTCACAAGGATATGGATGGGATGTGTGCACGTGTATGTGAGATGTTTTCTTTGTTAAGCGGCGCTAGTAACAATATAGCTTTGCTCTGCAACATGTGTTCCATGAATCAGCATCGTCATTATCATTTGGGAGGTTGTCAGAAATGAGAAACCTTCAGCCACACTCCAGACCTATTGCATCAGAATTCTCACTTTTAACAGCATTCCCACCGACTCACCCTCACAAGCTGGTGATGCTTATGCACATTATATTTGAAAACACCTCATCTCTATGTGTGGAGTATAATGTGTGTGGTTACAGGTCATGTGGTCATTGTCACAGATAAGGCTGGATGTGTGACTGCAACAGAATATAAAGACATATTTGCTCTACTAAGCAATTTGATGAAGCTAGGGACCCAGAAAAATGCATACATCCACAACCACGGAGGGTTCAAAGACCTCCAAGAGTTCAGAAATGAAGTGCAACTGTTAGCTGTGCATAGGTGAGTAGCAAGATCAGATTTGTATTATGGAAAAATAAACGGCAGTGGTTTGAAGGAAGGGCAAAATAGAGGCACCCAAAAGTTGGAGGCTATCTCTAGGATCCAGATGAATAAAGTGTAATTTCCTGACATATATTAAATACCCCTAGTATGCAAAATCCAGGAAAAAACATTCAGAGTTTAAACCAGTTCTCAAAACTCAAGACTGATGACTGAGGAGTGGGAGGGTCTAGGTGGCTGCAAATTTATGATACAGGACAATGTCTAGCTAGCTGCAAAGTAAAAATCAATTTATTAATCTAATCCTGTTTTTTCCTCTAGATTAGCATAGAGTGCTTTCTCCTGATTCATCAAAAATGCTCCAGAGATTTGTAGCTTTGCCTGGTATCCAACCCTCTACAGTCGGATCTCAGACATCAACCCCACTAGGGCTACAGGCTGTTCATTCCCTTCCTTGCCCCACCCCCACCCCTATCCCTGACTCTGTTTCAATTCTCCTAAACTCTTAAAGGTTGAAAAACTCTCATTCCTATTGACAAGGTAGGGACTTCTGCTTACTGTTCTGAAGGATAAAATCACATAACTTTCTTTTTGTTTTCTCCAGAAAGTTTCTAGCCACACTTCCTTCTCCTTCTCAAATTATTTTAGGCAACCTCCTTTCATCGCTTCTTGTGTAGCTACTCAGTCTGATTAAAATACACACACACACACACACACGATATGTATAGTATTACAGAGATATAGATATAGATGATATAGATAGATATAGATAGATATAGATATAGATATGAATATAGATACGGATATGGATATAGATATAAACTCCTGAAAGTAACATTTGAAGCAAAATTAGGTCATAAGGGACTCTGTCTCCTCAGGCAACTTTACTGTGGTAGTGACTCTATTTGTTGCTTCTTCCTTCCTCCTTGACTTTCTCTTTTCTTCTAAATCCAGATTTAGACATGATTTTCTTCGGGGCGCCTGGGTGGCTTAGTCGGTTAAGCGTCCGACTTTCGCTTAGGTCATGATCTCGCGGTTCGTGGGTTCGAGCCCCGCGTCAGGCTCTGTGCTGACTGCCAGCTCAGAGCCTGGAGCTGTTTCAGAGTCTGTGTCTCCCTCTCTCTCTGACCCTCCCCTGCTCACGCTGTCTCTCTCTCTCTCCTAGAAATAAAAACATTAAAAAAAAAAAAAAAAGAAATGATTTTCTTTGTCCACTCATGTTCTTGAGGCATTGGTCTGTACCAGCATCCTTCTTAAATACTTTAAGTGAATTCACTCAATTAGTCCTGACAATAACCGACGGGCATCATTCTTACCTCCATTTTATAGAAGATGCAATGGAGACACAGGGATACTTGATAACTTTTGCAACAGCACAAAGACTGTAAAAATGTAGGGGGTGAGATCTTGATGAAAGCACCACAGTTCTGGAGCCTGGGTCTCAGCAGACATACTCAGCTCTGCGTGGGTCACCTTACTGCCTTTCCATGCCACTGACCCCCAAATGGGCTCCTCCTCCCAGAGTACCTCTTTGTGTTAATGACACCACTGTCACCCAGTTACCCAAACCAAAAGGCAGAGAGTCCTCTTTCACTCTTCCTCACAACACTTTTCATCTTTACCTCAGCAACACATTTACTTGACTTTAATAACATCATTAAAATGTATTGTAATATGTTAATCTATTAATGTAAGAATTCTCACACAAAGAAAATAAATGGGAAGTTTTACAGTAGGTTTTAATTTTCTTTCTTCTTAAGAATGTTTCTTTGTAAATAGCGAAGGAAAAATCTGAGAATAAAACCTCAGGTCACAAGATATTCCACAAAGGTGGTGAAAGAATGAATAGGTGATGGCCACATACTATTTCCTGGAGTCTTCTTAGTGGTCATAAAATATCTCCCAAGGTTTTGGCTCCTTTGAATGGCAATATCTTCAAGTTTGTAGGAATTTATGATGCAGAACAATGTCAGGCACTGAAGATTCATTTTATTTAAAAGAATTAGCAAGTTTCAGTAGATCTTCACCTTATAGAAAATACTAAATCAAAGACCATGCTTCTTCTTGGAGGCATAGTTCTCTAAATTGCAATGCAGTAGCTGAAAAACATCTGCCAATAAGAATACTGTTGTGAATCTTCTTGAAAGTTTTAGGTCAGGTTTGTCACAATGCATTGTTCACCATCTGTCAGGTTGCTGGCATTGTGAAAGGTCTCCAGGGAGTAAAGAGTATTTTGCTGGAAACAGTCTCTTCCAATTTTCTCTTCAAATAATGACTTGGGTCAAAATAATTCTTACTAGGTCACTGCTAAATAATATTTCTGATATGTTTGACATGTTACTCTGCATTACATCAAACCAAATTTTGATCTCACTTTATAACACTTCTGCTATGTCTGATACTATGACTTTGTCCCAGTGAGCACTCGGTTATGGCAATTAATGATGCCCAGGACCTACTTATCATGTTAGTCTGCTATAAATTTTCCTTTGCTAAACTTTTTTCTCTAGACCTTAACATTACTCCATGATGTGAGTGTGATCAGTTACTTAATTTCCTTATCTATAAAATAATACCTACATTACTGGGTCATTATAACGATAAAATGAATTAGTAAGTGTAGGGGCTTATAACAGTTTACTATTAAAATGTGAAGTTAGGGGCACCTGGGTGACTCAGTTGGTTAAGTGCCTGACTCTTAGGTTCAGCTCAGGTCATGATCTCCTGGTTCATGAGTTCATGCCCCACATCATGCTGGGTGCTGACAATGTGGAGCCTACTTAGGATTCTCTCTCTCTCTCTCTCTCTCTCTCCCTCTCCCTCTGCCCCACCCTGTTCATTCTCTCTCTCTCTCTCAAAAATAAATAGATACATTTAAACATATATGAGGTTAAAAATAATTTTATTTCCCTGAATGGTACAGGAGCACTAATGTAAGGGGAAGTATTGAATTCCATCTTCCTTCCCTCAGTGGTTGAGTGTTCTAGATCCTATCAGTCCGGCTTGCTACTCTAATCTCCATCTGGAGCAGAATCAAGTCTTACTGAAGCCCAGAGAGATGACATCACAGGAATAAATTATATTAGTCTAACATAATTGTTTTCCGTATAATCTTTCCATTTATGGGGGCAGTGGGGAAGGTAGTTGTCATTAATGCACTAATCCAGGGTTCCCTCCCTCCCACTACGGAAAGAGCAGTATGCTGAGGCATTGCATTAGCGCCAGCTATCACATACCTTACCCCAAATGATCTAGCTCTTAAATTGCTTTCCTTTTCTCTTGGGAGGGGTTTCATTAAATGAAAGCACTATGTTGCTGCTGCTGCAATGAGGTTTCTAAAAGCCCTATCTGATCAGGTTGTTTGCATCCTTAAAATCCTTCAATGTTTTGCTGCTGCCTATCGTGTAAGATCAAATCTCCCTGACACAGGAACACAGCCCTGACTGGGCTAGCATGTGCCTGCCTGTGCAGCCTCATCTCACCGCTCCCTAACACACACCCTGGACTCCATGCGGGCCACGGTGCTGGCATTGTCTGGAATGCAACACCTTCTTTCTGCATGTTCTTGCTATTTTTTATTTTTATTTTATTATTATTTTTTTTTACCTTCTTGGTCTTTCTGGAGAAAGCATAAATATATCTCCCTTTCATGTTCCCAAGTAAGAGAACTGCGTGACATTTCAGGTCAGAGGATATTGTCATATTGTTACTGTAGCATTTTGTCACTATTTGTTCAATGTCTACTTCTGCCACTGATAAGAGCCCCGAAGACAGGGCTCGAGGTTCCTTGTCAGAGTCACTAATAATGGTAAATTATTTTTCTCTATAGGTTACTTCAAAGAAGAAAAGGAGTTTTTAACATTTTAGAAACAAAGACACTTCTGGATTTTTATTATATCATTAAACAGGGCAAGGACAATAATGGCAGATTGGGGGAAATGCTATGATGAATTAGGATAAGATCTAAGGACATTAGTTGGCTAATTAACATTTATTGAGCACCTCTTCCATGTAAGACAGTTTACTAAAATATTTTGTATGAGTCAACTCATATAATAAATAGCACTGTAAAAAACTTTAAAAATAATGAAGTGTGACCATTAAATAAAAGAAAAAGTAGTTCTAGTCACTAATTTCTCAAGTGAAAAAACTTGCAACTGTGTTATCTCTATACTCACCAGATATTCAATTAAATAAGGCAGATAGAGAATATGATTGCTGACATGTAACTCTTATGTTTCATTTAGCTACCAGGACTCCAGCCTGCTGATGTAGAACTGTTTACTGATTGACATAGATGCATAGTAGAAACTACCTTGGTGCACACAAATTATGAAATCTCACATTACAGTAAATCAAGGTATATTATGGTTGGGCTTTTGTATAGAAAATTTAGTATCCTAAATAGTATTATAGATCATGTATTAAGAGCCATTGATCATTTTAGGTTTTGTGTCTTTTTGTGTGAACAGGGTAATGATATATATAGTGAATTCTGGGTCCAAATTTAGTATTGTCAACTAATATCTACATCTAAAATAGATGCCAATTAATTAATTCAAGTTAATTATAATATAAATATAATTGTAAATATGACTGGATGTAAAACTTATATGTATATGTAGTCAGGCTAATTATTTCCATATGATGGATACATTTTATAAATATATCTCTGTGTTTGTGTTTGCAAAGAATCCACCCAGCATTCAGCACAGAGTGAGCCATAGACCCTTACTCTTTAGCAAAATGACTTGTAAGAATGAACAACTATATTATGAAAGTGTTTTTAGCAGATCAGAAGGACAGCTATCTGTTGAAATTAATCTATAAAGATAGATTTAAGTCTTAAGGTCTAAAAATGAATTATGTGGTTAGATGCCACCATAGATTCAGAATCAGAATGTCTTTCCAGGTAGAAATCATTTTAAGTCAATGACATGCATATGGAAATTGATAAGACTTCATTTGCTCCATTATGCCTTGTGTGCTAAATACAATATGTGTGCTAAATACAATATGTAAATGGTTATTTGAGTGAGACCAGTTGTATGAGAAGATATCAAAATGGCTCTCCTGCAGTTTTCTTGTTTGTATAGTGCTAAATAGTAGTGATTTACTCAATAGATATCAAGCTACCATATATATTGTCATCACCAAAGCATGTTTCCAGTCCTTTATTCTATAATAAAAATATATGAGGGGCGCCTGGGAAGCTCAGTCCATTAAGCATCCAATTTAGGCTAAGGTCATCATGATCTCGCAGTCTGTGAGTTTGAGTCTTGCGTCAGACTCTGAGCTGTCAGAACCTGCTTTAGATTCTGTGTCTCCTTCTCTCTCTGTTCCTCCCCTGGTTGCACTCTGTCTCTTTCTCTCTCTCAAAAATAAATAAACATTAAAAAATTTTTACAATACAAATAGATGAAAATTTAGCAAATAATTCTATCTCCAACTCTGAAGTAAATATCATACAATTAATGTGTGACACTAGACCATATTGATGGACTGTGATATTAACAAGAAGGAAACAAATTGTTACCCGAAGAAATAAAGATCATTTTTGAAATGAAATATTCTGTTCAGTAAAATTTAATTAGATCCTGGTTTTTATGTAAAAAATCACTTGAATTTCAAGCTAAAGTATATGTATAAATTAAAGAACTTTTGGGGCATCTGGGTGGCTCAGTTAGTTAAGTGTCCAACTTCAGCTCAGGTCATATCTCATGGTTTGTGAGTTTGAGTCCCGCATCGGGCTGTGTCCTGGAAGTTCAGAGCAGAATCTGAGGCAGGCTCCAGGCTCTGAACTGCCAGGACACAGCTGCACCAATTTCAAGTTTTTTAAGAGCTTCAATGTCTATGCAGATTTATATGATGATGAAAATTTAAGAATCTAATAATTGCATTATTAGTATTCTAAAATGTTCACACAATTTCCACATTTCTACAAGGATAAAATGCTGGTATTACCAGTTCACTTTCAAGCCATACCTACACAAATTAAAAAAGGTTTCCATAAACTTACCTACTGCTATTACCTATTCCATCCAAATGTTTGTTCTTCAGTCAACTTGTGCCAATTATGTCTTTTCATATGGAATTTCCATTCTCCTCCTCTCTATATGCCTGTCTTCCCCATCAGGAAAGTTTCTCTGAAGTCCCAACATGAATGTAATCCCTTTCTTTCCTTATCTTGCAACAAGTAACTGAATATGCCTCTGAACCTCTCTTTTTGCACTTAGCACTTATTGAGTAGCATTAGAAAATATTTTGTGTATGTCAACACTTCTCATACAGGTTGTCTTCATGTCCATCCAAGTGTATATTTATACTTGTTTGTTTATACCTCAACCATACCCAAAAGCATATTGGCAGAATACTGCAAAGGAGCTGCTGTGCTAGTTAATATAGATACTGTGATTGAGTTAAAATTGGATTTTTGAAGGAAAATTGATAAATTATATTATTCATTTCAGAAAGGAAGATGTAAGGAACTCCTCAGGGAAATAAAGCTTTCAGCATTAAGTTTTAGAGAAAGTTTTACTATAGGATATCAGACACAATTTTGCAATGGACAACCACATTTGTTTTATAGCAAATGGGGAAGATATGGTAGCCATCGTTCTACATTAATAATAGCATGGACTTGGATTTGACTTCTGGTTCTGACACTTCCATATCTCTGGAATAAACACTTAACTCCCTTTTTGGGGTATGGGGACTCAGTTTCATTCATTATAAAATACGGATGCTCACCCAAAAAGGTTAGATTTGAATAAGTCAGTGCATACCTGCCATTTGTCATCTCCTAAGTTTAAGCAGATATTAATGCAAGTAATTATCTTTTTACAATTTTCAATAAAAATTGAGAATGTACCATTAATGTTACCTCAGTGAGGATACTCCTATAATGGATAAACAAATATCTTCAAGGTCTATGCCCTCATGAGGGTTTGGCATAATAAACCAAAAAGAGAATTTATATATCTAGAAGAGGGGATGGAAGACATGTACCTTAAAATATCATTGTTGTTCTGTTGATGATATTGTGCTAAAATCTAGATAGCAGTGTAAGAGGTTTCTGGTAGTTTCTTAGGGCTGTTATAACAAAGTAACAGAGACTGGGTGGCTTGAGAAACAGAAATCCATTTTCTCACAGTTCTGGACACTACAAGTCCTAGATCAAAATGTCAGCCAGGTTGATTTCTTCTGAAGCCTCTCTTCTCGGCTTATAGGCAACTATCATCTCCCTGTATCTTCACATGGTCTTCTTTCTATGCCTGCCTGTCTCTTAATCTCCTCTTCTTATAAGGACACTAGTCATATTGGATTAAAACTCACACTATTTCTACCTTAATTACATCTTCAAAATTCCTATGTCCAAACACAGTCACATTCTGTGATACTGGGAGGGGGGCTTAGGACTTTAATATATAAATTTTGAGGGGACACATTTCACAGCCCATACAAGGTTATCTTTACTAATAATTATAGTTCATATTTAATTCTTGCTTACTTTGTGTAAAATAACCCACTATTCTAAAAATTTATATCATTTAATTCTCACAACTATTTATGAGGAAAATACTAATATTATTCCTATTATAGATATGGGAAGATTGAGGTCAAGGGGGGCAATTGACTTAGCTACTAAGGGTAAAAGTCAGGACTTAAACCCAATCTATTCCCAAGTCTGTGCTTGTAATCAGAGCAATTTACTGCCTTCTGATTATAGTCTGTGATGTTAGAGTCTTCGTTATGGTAGGATCTTGATCTCTTAACATCTTGTGTATTATTCATTCTTGTATTCATTCATCATTCATTCATCAGCAAATACATTGAGCATATACATAACACTTGTCTATAGTACTTACTTAAAATATCTTTTAAGTTAACAAGTAAAAGGTTTATAACCATATAAGACTTATCTGATATTATGGTGCCAAGCTCATACTTCACCCAAACTGCAGCTTCAGGCATGGATTTTAGAGGCAACAAAAGTAGGTGGGGATCTACTGTTTTATATCAGACAAAGGAAACACAGCAGTAAACAAAACAGACTTGATTTCTAATTTCATAGACCTTACAATTCAAGGGTGGAAATAGGCATAACTTAAAAATAACACTAATGTATGAAAATAACACTAATGTATGAAATAGTTATACCTGCTTGAAAACCAAATAGGAATAGAGCTATGAGAGCTTCTACCAAAGAAATTTAACCTAGACTGCCAGCTCAGGAACATTTTCCCTGATAAAGTTCTGCTTGTGTTGAGATCTACTGCAGAAAAAGTGACAGTTAATTTAAGTTCAGAGAGGAGGTTAGATTATGGGTTTAACATTTGTGCATGTGGATAAAACCCTATCTACAAAGATCAAGTGACCAGTTTAAGACACTTTAAGAAAGCCTATGTGTTTGGAGTGCAGAGAGGGAGGGAGGGAGAGAATATTGTGAAATGAGCTTGGAGAACCATTGTAAGACCTTGTATGCCATGCTGATTTTTTTTTCCTTTTAAATCTTAAAAGCAATGGTAGTTTTGTTTTTAAGAATTTCAGTGGTGATGATATGAACATATTTGCTCTTTTAAAGATCACTCTGATTGTGGTATGGGGAACAGATTGGGAGAGGGCAGGAAAGATAAAGGAAAATTGGTTAAAAGCTATTACAATAGTTCAGGTGAGACACTGCTGTGGTTTGGAATTTGATAGCAGTAAACATGGGAAAAAATAAGTAGATTCAAGAGACAGTTAAGAGATAAAAATGGCAGCTTTTTAAAAAATATTTATTTTGAGAGAGAAAGAGAGTTCATGCACACAAATGGGAGATGGGCAGAAAGTGAGGAAGAGAGACAGAATCCCAAGCAAGCTTCATACTGTCAGCCAAAAGCCCAATGTGGGGCTTGAACTCACAAACTTTGAGATCAAGACCTGAACCAAAACCAAGAGTTGGTTGCTGCGTTGACTGAGCCAGCCAGGCACCCCCAAATTGGCAGCTTTTAGAGATAGATTGGAAAAGAGAGCTTAGAGGTTCTAATATTTCTGGTTTGTGTAATTTCATGGACACTGGTGCCACTTGGTGAGATAGGAGATTCTGGAGAATCATAAGGTCAGGAAAGTGAATAATCATAGATTTGATCTTGAGGACACTGAGTTTGGTAGGAGTTATGTGGACTAGGTAATTGTTCTTGACTGGCGTGGTCCAATCATAGGCATTGATCCTACTCTGCCCTCTGCTTGCTTGATATTACTTAGGAAAAGAGTATAAGAAAACAGTAATAACAGAAGGTGAATTGAGATTAAAGTTTAAGGAACTCAGACTCTTAATGGCTGAAATAAATAAATTTGCAGGGGAGACTATGAAGAAAGGACTAGAAAAATTCTCAAAAACTCAGGAAAAAAAGGTGTTGTGCACATTAAGATAAGAGAGTAGTATAGAAGTAGAAAAATATTCCTTTGGGCCGAATTTAGCAGATTGGTCAGGTCAGATTAAGATAAAGGTAGGCTCTATCAAAGATATATAGTACATTTTAGGCAAAAATTTCAGCTCATAATTGTAATCAGCCTCCTCAAGGAAAGGCAGACGATTAGAATTAGAATATACAGACGGATTCTACAATAAAAGTAAATAAGTCAAAGATGCCCAAAAAACTGTTAAACTATTTCCTAATGTTTACAACCATTGTTAATGATACCAACTATTGTTAGAAAGACAAGATTAATGAGTCCAAGTAATAAACAATATTTAGGATTCATGTAAGAAATCATTGTTCTGGATATATACTTATTGTTCCATACAGCAGTAAGCATCCTGGACTATGGAAAAAATGGTACGTCCATAAGAAGAACTGAAAAGACCTGAGTTGGGTGCTGGTAGAAGAGGCTGTCTACCAACCAATGGGCTGGTGTTGGAATGAAGACTTCCTTTTGATATTCAAAGTGTCCAGTTCTTAATTATTGTTGAAATTCACTCTTTCCTAGTTTTCTTGTCAAAATTCTTTCTCTGTGATCTTCTTAGTCTCTGTTTCTGACTGTTAAAGTTTCAGAATTTAATATCTACCACTCTGGCAGGTATTTCCACTAATATTTCACAGACACCTAAAACAATATATCCAACTAAAATCAATCCTATTGTTTTCTCATTTTTGTTTTAAATGATACACACCAGTTTATTGCCTGGAATGCTTGTCCCAGCTCTGGCACACTTTCCTTTTTCACCTTCCTGAACAAAATATCTACTGTAATTATGAGAATTTCTTTTGAGCAAAAACAAGGATGGATATGGGGGAAGCTGGCTGTTTGAAACTTGTTAAGAGGATGTGTGAACCTTGGTCTTCATTCTTTTATCAACTTGAAACCATAATCAGCCTCCCTATCTTCTTGGTATTTCTTCCTTATTGATGATGCCTGTGAACATTTTTATTTTTTATTCCCACTTATTATTTTCATGACTTCTTATCAGCCACCATTCCCCCCATTCCCTCCCAAATAGGCAGACACAGCCTATAGTATTTATGGAGCTTCATAAGAAGCCTCCATAGCTGTTATCAAGAGGGAAAATAGCCTGTATGTCTGCACAAGTCAAAATATTTAAGGGAATCAAGAATTTTGATCTTTGTTATTAGACATACAAATTAAATTTTGCAGAAATTTTCTTCTGGATCATCATAATTGAAATATTATCCTATTGGCATTAAAAAATATATGGATACTCTTTGTTGAACCATATTCCACAAATAAAGCTGGGACTCTGAGAGAACAAAGCACTTCGTATTCTTTACTTTCTCACAGAAGTGAGAAATCTTTACTTTCTCACAGAAGAAGAATCAATTGAATAACCCACTAAATGTGAGGGCATATAGGGCTTTCATTTTCAGCATACATGAGTATTTTATTGCCTTTTTACTATAATCTTTTGTTGTTCTAACAAATGCTCTTTTTTTGGAAACGGTGGAATGATATCACCACTTTTATTTTCAATAATACAAGGGAAATAAAGGAGAATGGGAAATAACTAGGAGGCACTGGCTACCACTTAGTCCTCTAACAACCACAAGCTGGAAGAGGAATTGTACCTCTCTCTTACTTGCATGATGTGAAACAAAGTAGAGAACATCAGAGATGTAACTAATTTCTCTACAGCAACACCTAGATTAATAATCCTATACTTAGTTTTAAAACTATGGATTAAAGAAAAATAAATGATGTTTCTTCCAATAAGGACTTTATCATTTAGATCTCCTGGGTCTTTTAGTACTTTTGTCGGTTAGAAGAAACCTAATCTACTCTCCTCAATTCTGAAGTTGCAATAGACCCCTATAATTCTGAGTACAAAAGACTAGAAACCATGGAATGCAAGTAGACTGTTGTCTGTAGTAGCAATCAGAACATGTTACCCCTCAGTAGGATCTCTTTTTCATTCTCTAAATGGCTAGTGAAACAGATGAACTACCAAGCCAAGAAGATGAGTGTCATCATACATATTTTCCTTTGATTCATGCTCGACATCCTTCCATTTCCATGCCAGTCAACCCTAAACAATGCACAATTAGTGAACACTAAATGTATGATGTAATCAAAGTCGACTGTGTCGTGCTCTAAATACCTTTGGTATTTATTCCCTCTTTTTCATCCTTAGTGATAAAACTATAAGGTTCTCATCATTTTCAGGATCTCATCATTTTTCATCTAAAGTATTTCAAAAGCCTCATAAATGTTCTCTCTAAATTTTATCTTGTCCTCATATAACCCATTCTTCACACTGCCTTGTCAGATTGATCTTTCTAAAATATAAATTGGATCAATTACTGCTCTTCTTAAAAACTTGTAATGGCTCTACAGTGCTTACAGAATAAAATCCAAACTTTATTTCATGGCTCAGACAATCTGTAGGATACTGCTGATCATGTTCTCCAAAATCACCTTTTATTATTTCCTTTGTTCTTCTTCTTACAAACTACTTTTAATTCACCAAATATATTATGTGATTTCATAATGCTTATAGCTTTGCTGTTTCCTCTATTTAGATAGTTTTGCCTTTCTCTC
This sequence comes from Crocuta crocuta, assembly GCF_008692635.1. Classification (NCBI taxonomy): domain Eukaryota; kingdom Metazoa; phylum Chordata; class Mammalia; order Carnivora; family Hyaenidae; genus Crocuta; species Crocuta crocuta. The sequence goes on along the minus strand of NW_027530644.1, from coordinate 69,888 downwards.
TTCTCTGCTACTTTCTTTGGCAATTTTCTACTCATCATTTCAGATAAAACTAAAACATTATATTCCCTTTGAAGCATGTGAGACCTTCGTAGTTATTTACCTATTTGTTCCTCTGTTCAACATGGTACATGTTATTAAATACAATAATCAGGGGGTCCTGGGTGGCTCATTCTGTTAAGTGTTCAACTCTTGATTTCCTCTCAGGTTGTTGTCTCACAGATGTGAGATCGAGCCCCATATCAGGCTCCATGCTGGTGTGGAGCCGCTTAAGATTCTCTAACTCCCTCTGCCTCTGTTCCCTGCTCTCTCTCTCTCTCTAAACAAACAAACAAACAAACAAATAAACACACACACATACACACATAAATACAATAATCATATGAACCTGATTCCCATTTTCAACCGAGAATTTGTTAAGGAAACTGACACAGACAACACAAGCAAATCTGGCACACTATCATTTTCAGCTTAATATGCCCAAATCAGAACTCCTCACCTCCCATCTAAGGTCATCCAATCTTTTGCTGTTCATAGTGGTATCATTCTTCCTGTCATGTAGGACTGAGATCTTGGAGGATGCTCTAACTCGGTCTAAATAAGTAACTGCTTGACCACATATGTATATGGGAAGAATTTCCTGCTTCTTAAATATATTTCCCTTATGAAGCTATTTGCAAATAGTTGTATAAAGATAAAGTAGTAATATACAGTTAATTGAATTTTCAGTTCATTGAATAACAATACAAGAAAAATTGGGTATTTTTATTTAAGTTTGACTAAATGCTAAGTGTGATTCTCCTCTTTTAATAACTTTAGTTGAATGTCCATAGCCAATAATTGATTCCCCCTCCAGTGACTGTGGTTTCAAATTTATATGCTATGATTAGATACAAATCATTCATGAATCAGTAAAGGGCAAAACCAAACCACACTGCAGCATGAGACAAAAGGAAAAATCAATAGCACTATCTTATGTTTATTTTCATTTTGATATGTTGTTTATCATCATAGATTTTTGCATTAATTTTATTTCTTAAAATATTGAACTAAAATATTATTTCTCTTGATTACGGAGTTTGCTTTTCACCTCCATTAATGTTTAGGCAAGAAGTCAGTGCCTCATTCACCTCACCCTAGTCCCAGTCCTGTAGTGTGTCTAACTTCAAAGAATGGAGAAGTGCAATCTGTGTTTTACGCTCATGAAAAAGAAATGGAGGAAAAATGCTGAATGGTGATAATGACTAATAAGTCCAGGTAAAGTAATGGGTTCTAGTGCAGAATTGGCTGATTAACAAAAATGATAGTGTATAGCTCAGGAGACCATTTTATTCTTCAAACAATAAAATATTCCTCATCAAATAATTGGCAAATATAATTATACAGATATATGATTTTTAGTCCTATCCTTAATAAGCATCTTCCCCCCACCCCCAGAAGTCTGAATGGATTATTTTATTCTGAAAGAATTCTCTATGTAAAAGTCAGAGTCAGATGCTTTTTTCCTGAATCAATTGAGATGTGATAATTGCATTGCTGTTACCTAAAAACTCCCTGTGGATTTTTAATGTTCAGTAATTTTAAAGATTGACTTCTTCAGGTACTCAAAAATGTTTACCTTAAGTCTGTTTTGTGTATTTAGTGTGTTTTGATTTGTTATTCCTAGCTCACCATGAGTTTTCTCTGACTAACGAATACTAACAGCTAAGGAATAGCAAAAATAAGTGCATAAAATTTATAAAGTGTCTGGGCTTTAAAAAAACAAACAATCATCTTAATAATGCCCATTCAGTGTTCTCTAGGATTGTGTATTAAAATGCTCTAGAAATTTTTTATTCTGCAAAATGCATGTAGTTTATTTTTTTAAAAGTTTACTTATTTACTTGGAGGATGAGAGGAAGAGAGAGTGTGCATGCAAATAGGGGAGGGGCAGAGAGAGAGTGAGAGAGAGAGAGAGAGAGAGGAAGAGAGAATCCCAAGCAGGCTCCATGCTGTCAGCACAGAGCTTGACATGGGGCTCGAAATCATGACCTGAGCCAAAATCAAGAGCTGGAAGCTCAACCAACTGAGCCACCCAGCCACCTCTAGTTTATTTTTTTTTTCCCTGAAGAAATATTTTGCATGTGTGCAGTAAGATATTGTTTAGCAATGTCAGTTTTTAAAAATTGTGTTTGGTTATGAAAATATTTTTTAAATGTAAAAATGTTCATGAATATAGCACGTACACATATCATCATCTTTATCAATATGGCTGGCTATTCTGCATGAAAGTTTGGGGTCTAGAAGTAGCTTTAATGATAGAGAAGAAAAAGTTCCCTGTCTTTTTGATAACCCAGTTTGATTCCCTACAGAAAATACAAAACCTCAGAAGACATTTTTCTATATAATCTTTCCTGTCTGTGTAACTGGGCGAACAGGTCTGGGTGATGGGTTTCTTTCTCTCCCACAGCCTTTACATCAGTAACAGCAGTTCTCACTGAAAGGCTAGAGAATCTTAACTTCATACTAACATTAATTACTCTCTCAGCTTCTGACTCCAAAGTAGAAACGTGAATGTTCAACCATAACTTGTGTGGCCTTTTCTGCTTGCTAGGAGGCTCTGAGATGGTATCAAGGGAGATGTTTTTCTTGAATACTTTGATTTTCCATGTCCTGACAGGCAGCAGACTTCAGTGCAGTCATTTGAAAAATTCTCCCCTAAAGCAATTTTATTGCAATCTAAATGTTTATTCTGATTTGAACAGGACATTGTCTTTTGAGTGTGTTGTGAATAGGATTAGGTCCTGACACAGTTCAGAAGGTATGCGAGGCACCCCCTTTATTTGATTAACTTATCATATCATATATATAGAAATTAATACAATTCATTTTGTAAGTAAAATTTGAGATAATTTGAGACTGTTGTCTTAGGACACCACATAAGAATTTTATCTGCAATATGTTGTTCTGAACAATTATATTAACTCAGCATAATAAGTGGAGTATTTTTTATCCCATGATTCATTTTCTAAATGGAGTACAAGGACCTTCTATCTGGCAAGAGGTCTAAAAGGATATTGCTTGACCTGAAAGCCACTGGCTGGGGAGTAGAAGATTTATTTGGATTTTCACCTAATTTATTTTATGGACAAATAATAGTCAATATATTTTTAATTAACTGTTTTTGGCATATCATCAAAGTAGTAATTAGAATTATATATATATTTTTAAATGCAAAATTTTGGTGAATGTGAGTTTCAAAAGAAACAAAGGAAGTTATTTTAAAGTAAATGCTACACTAGTTAAAGCAAATTTAAAAAATATTTTAATGTGTATTTATTTTTGAGAGAGAGATAGAGCATGAATGGGGGAGGGGCAGAGAGAGAGAAAGACACAGAATCCAAATCGGGCTCCAGGCTCTGAGCTGCCAGCACAGAACCTGTCACGGGTCTCAAAACCATGACTGTAAGTTGGATGCCCAACTGGCCGAGCCACCTAGGCACCCCAGTTAAAGCAAAATTTTAAAGCATGACCCCAAATGATTTTACCCTAAAGAGAAAGAACAAAATTTTACTATAATGTAAGTGATTATTGACAGAAAGGTTTTTTTTTTAAATATATACTGACCCGTAGATTCATCTGTTGGTATTCAATCAAAAATATCTAAAAACTTGGGATATGCTTTTTTCTCTTTTAAATACTCACGGTAAATTGTGTTTCAAATCATTTTTTAACTTAAAATTGTTTGTAATTACATTTATTCCTAAAAAAAGAAGAAAAAAGAAATCTAAATGGTTATTTGAGTAGGTATAAATAAAAGAAAGTTTTGATGAATTCACTTTGTTTTCATTAATTTTTGACACTACTTTAAAAGACAATCTCAGGGGCACCTGCGTGGCTCAGTACGTTGGGCAGCTGACTTCAGCTCAGGTCATGATCTCACAGCTTGTGAGTTCAAGCCCTATGTTAGGCTCTGTGCTGACAGCTCAGACCCTGGAGCCTGCTTCAGATCCTGTGTCTCCCTGTCTCTCTGTCCCTCCCTTGCTCACAATCTTTCTCTCAAAAATAAATAAACATTGAAAAATAATAAAAATAAAATAAAATAAAACACAATCTCCATCACTTGAAGTTTTTGATGCTTTCTATGGCATTAATGTAGCACCTAGTTAAGAATGTTTTACTTAAGTAAAAATGGAACACGCAGAAGGGAAACAATGAAAGTATTTCTACAATATATAGTTCTTTCGAAGCTAAAACTTACCTCTGCAGTTTCTCTCTCCTGTTCTCTTAGCCCTTTCTTTGAATGTGGTCAGCTAATGGTAGAATAAAATGTAGATAGATAGAATGTAGGCACTAATGATACCACGTATTTTATTGTGCTCTTTACAGTTTATACCATACTTTCACATGCATTATCCCTTTTCATCTTCATGACAACTCATGAGGAGATAATGATTTTCATTTTATAAATGAGGAAACAAAGGAACAATTTAATCCTTCCTAAGGGCAATCAATGATTCAGTTTCTCTCTCATGATGATGGTGGTGAGGAAGAGCTGAGTTGAGGACTAGAGCCCTGATACTCTGGCTCCACCGTACAGTGTCCTAACAGCATTTGAGATTTGAGAAGAACATTGCATTACTCAGTCAGCATATCTTAGTATTTTCTGAGCTTGAAGGTGGAAATTACTCGGTACAAATGTTTTCCAAGAGAATTTTGTTTTAGTGGAAAAACAAATGAACCTATTCTGGATGAGTTCTATGCTAGCCTTACGGAAAGTACTGTCTTTGTTTGTGGTGTTGGTTATGACTGTAATGTCATCAATTAGTTCTTTTGTAATGGCTCTAGAGAAATTAAAGAAGTATAAATAATGTATTACTACTAAATGAAGACCAAATGACATTAAGGTGCATTGTAGAAATGAAGGTCTTATCAGAATTCAAATGGAGAATAACCGAGGAGCACTGTGGTATACTCAAGCACATAGCAGGTAAAACAGAATTGGCACTCTGACAGTCAGTACCGTAAATACATAGTGAACACTTATACAAAATCAGGAAAGCAAATTCTATTGTATTAAATTAGTGTAAATTTGAAATTTTCTAGATTTTTTGTTTTTAAATATAAATTATATTGGTCTTATAATTAAATAATTCTCATAAACTTAACCCATTAATAAATTTAATACACACAAACATGATATAAATAATTTAAGTAACCTCTGAGATATTTGATCACACTGTTAGGCAAATGAAGAAATTGAAATCAAGGAACATTTTGTTCGAGAAAATTTGACAGTAATTGATCAACTTAACATAATATGCATTTCCTGCTTCAAGTACCGTCTTTCTCTGCTATCAACTTCTTTATTTATAAATGAGGGTTTGTACATAAAGAGGAGCAGAGAGGTTAAGATCATCAGACAAACTGTTGGCAGAGCCCAAATCCTCTGACTCCCAATTCAATGACGACTTCAGGGGACTATCAGTTTCCTGTCTCAATGTCTTAATAACCAGCAATGGCCTAAGGCATTTTATCTATGGAGGCATTGCCAGTTTACCAAAAGTATTCCTAGTCAGTGTCAAGTTGAAGCAGAAGCTTCTTACTTCGTGTTGCTTGAAAGAACCTCTTCTGAGCTTTGGGGACCCCTTGGGAAGCGTGTAGGACAACAGTGGAGCAGTATCCAGCCCCCTTCATCCACTCAAAGTAGCTTTATATGTTGAACTTACAGTTAAGATCTCATTTAAGAAAAATATTCTGAAGCGTATTAGTGTTTGCAAGCTACTGACTTAGGAGAATACATCTGATGGAGATATTTTGCATGAGGTAAAATAATTTAGATCATTCTCTCTGTTGGTGATGTCCTCATCATAAAATTTTTGCTGCATATTTGATATATTGACATGTCAATAGTCTTAGAACTGGTGAGTCTTAATTAGCTAAAAAGTAAAGGAAAAAGGTAAGGAAAAATTCAACTTGCACCTGCACAAAAAGTTGTGAGCTCAAAAGAAAAAAGAAAAAAAAACAAAACTGAAGATGCCTTTCTCCTTTGGATTTCATATAACTTTTGTTTAGATTTACTATCCTGGGGGTTAAACTGGAAAGTCATGTAGTTAAATAATTATAAGATATCTTGGGGCACCTGGGTGGCTCAGTGGGTTAAGCGTCTGACTTCGGCTCAGGATCTTGCAGTTGGTAGAGTTCGGGCCTGCGTAGGGCTCTGTGCTGCCAGCTACCTCAGAGCCTGAAGCCTGCTTCGGATTCTGTGTCTCCCTCTCTCTCTGACTCTCCTCTGCTCACGCTGTCCCTCTCAATCTCTCTCAGAAATAAATAAAACATTAAAAAATTTTTAAAATAATATTAAGATGTCTTAAAAGTGAAAAAGGAGATGAAGGGGGGCACCTGGATGGCTCAGTGAGTTGAATGTCTTACTCTCGATTTCGGCTCAGGTCCTGATTTCACAGTCATGAGATTGAGCCCTGCATCCAGCTCTGTGCTGAGCATGGTGCCTGCTTGGAATTCTCTCTCTTTCCCTTTCTCTGCCCCTCCCCAATTTTCTCTCTCTCAAAATAAGTAAATTTTTCTTTAAAAAATGAAAAAGGAGTAACATGATAGGCTTATATAGGAAACAAGTCAGTGTATTATTATGACAACCATGTGAAAATTACTGGAACTCTGTTTTATTGATTATAGAGACCTCCATCCTGTAGTGAAGGAAATAGTCATGTAAAAATAGACCTTCACCTTTTCTTATTTTTTAATGAAAGGCATCATGTATTCTTTGCTATGTTTGTGTACCATGGACACTCAATAAATGTTAAGCCATTCATCATAACTGACCAGGAACATAGTTCTTACCAGGAACCAAAAGATCCAGGACCTTGAGCTTAGACTTCTAGAATAGTAAAAAGATAAATGTCTGTTGTTTAAGCCACCCTGTCTCTGGTATTTTCATATAGCAGCCCAAGGGGACTAAAACATTGATCAAATACTGCAACTGAGGAGGCATTACATTTTTCAGGCTAGCGTTGCTTATGTGGCCAAAGCCCTACTGTATAAGAAATAGTTACTCAGGAAATTCAGGTCACATACAGTGTCTTTAACACTACCAAATTATTTTCTCATCAACCCCAAAGCCATAGGTAAAGTCGGGCTTGTGTCCTGACTTTCAAATCAGATTTCCTAACTTTTACATCCCCCTTCAGCATCTCTTTACTCCTGGTCATCTTGTAAACTGCTGCTAGATTACATTTTCCTAAAATATCATTTCCATTAATCATTATATCACCTCTAGTGAATTTTAGCCATGCATTGACTATGTCCAGATTATTCATTCTGGCACTCAAAGTCTGCCCTCAAATGGCCCTCCATAAACAGCTAGCCTTATTCATGATGCTTTTCTATGTGCAGTTCCTCAGTAAGACTGATGGCCTTAGTTTGAAAATAATATTTATTCTCACAATGATTCCTTGAAGATCTAATGAGATACTTTATGTGGAACATTCATTACTGGTATCAGGGATGTAGTAAGTTTCACTCAATAGTTATTCTAATTAACTCATTCTGACACTTGTACACCTATTACTGTTTTCTACTTATAATAACAGACATTTGTTGACAATTTAACGTGCACTAAAATTTAGTTTTGATTTTAACCCTGTCAAAATGTGGGTAGTAGTTACGTTTGTCTTCCTGTTTTATACATTAGGAAACTGAGCTGAAAAAAGATTATGTACCTTGCCCAAGGCCACAGAAAAGGAATAGCAGATCAAACATTTGAGTCCAATCAGTGTGGACCCAAAGTCTGCATGCTTAATTACTACTTATACTCCTCCCTTTTTCTATATCCAATTATTCTATGTGCTCTGTCACATTTTTTCCTGGAATATCTCTGAATATTCTGCCATCTCTTTTTATAAATCCAAATTTTATATTTTCTTAAATGTTAGCTCAAAACTCATCTCTGTCACCACATCTCAACACACTGCGTTTTCCCATTTAGTTTATATAGCATCTAAACCCTAACACCATGCAGAACTTACTTATATATCATATTCTTGCAAATATATAATTAATCTTCTTCAATTTGAATGTAAATTTCTAATGGCATGGGACACTTTATGTTTTTTAAAGTTCCTCTAAGCCTTAACCGTGAACAATTCAACTGGAGTATATCGAAATGAAGAATTTCTGTTTATCAAAAGGTGTCATCAAGAGAATAGATACATGAAACCAAGGTGTAAAAAGAAAATATCTTCAACATATGTAATTGATGAAACACTCATGTCTGGAATATTTAAAGACTACACAAACCAATAAGAAAATACAAATAATTTAGGATATTGAGCATCAGATTTCAATAGGCACTTTGCAAAAGAGGATATCATATGGCCAGTAAATGTACGAAAAACTGACCAACTTCATTAGTCATCATGAAAATGCAAATTAAAACCACAGTGAAATTGCACTACATACCTGTTGGCATGGCCAAAATGTTAAAGCTGATAAAATCAAATATTGCTAAGGAAGTAGAACAAGTAGAAATCTTAAAATCTTGTGGAAGCAATTTTATTTCTAGGTGTATAGATATTTTACACACACACATTTTACATAGGAATGTGTGACAGCATCCATTAATGACACATACAAATAAAACACAAAAAGACATATACAGGAATAATCCTAAGGGCACCAATCATTATAATGCCAAATTAAAACCAACTTTCATGCCCATTAATAGTATAATGGATCAATAATTTGTGGTATAGTGAAGCTGCATATGTTCATACAGGAATGAAACAAATGAACTACAGTGTATGCCACAAACTGGATAAATTTTACAAACATAATATGGAGTATAAGACTGACTCAAAAGAAGATATGCTGTATGCTCCGTTTGTACAAACTAAATTTTTAAAAGATGAAATCATCTACTGTTTTGCAAGTCAAGCGACTGCTTTCTTTGGGTGGGGGGAGTGAGCAGTGCTGAGATGGGGCTTCTGGGAGACTGGCAGTATTTTCTTTCTTGACCTGGAATGAGTTTACATGTGAGTTTGCTCTGGGAGCTGTGCATTGATGATCATGTGCTTCTATGTATGTATATTTTACTTAAAATAGTTCAAAACTGGTACAAAGATAAAATTTGGCTAAGGGTATAAAACAAAACTTACAACTCCAGAATGGCATGTGATACAATAGAAACCAAGATGCATCAAAGACGCAAACTGCCTAGAAGTGTAGATTTACCTGCAAGTAGAAATAGCCAGAGTCCTATCATTACGGAATATTTTGCGTTAAGAATATAATAATTGAATTACAATTTGGAATTCAAGTACTCAATAGTATTAATGAAGACGTGATTATTTAGTCATAAAGGATAAATTCAAAATATTCTATTTGCAAAATTCCTTATCCTACACATCATGTGAGTGTGTGTGAGGCGAAGTCAACATAGCTACTAATTGTTTAACTGGTTATTATGGACTAATGGATACTTCTGAAACATGCAGGATTTTGTGGTAGAACTGTCAAATGCATGTATCCATAATGAATTATTAGGGAAGATAAAATAAACAACAACCAAAAAACGCTGTTCATATTAAATAGAAAGCTATGGAAGATATTTTTTTTAAAAAAACACTGAAAGGAAAAAAAAAACGTGGGTGGTTGATATGAGAATAGAGAGAATAAACAAAATCATCATTACCAATAATAGAAAGCAACTCAGGGCAAAGTATGAAAGAATAAAGGGAAAACTAAGGCAAGTAGGTCTGCTAAGGCAGTGACTGCTATATGTAAAGATAGAGTCTCTCTATAAATTTAAAGATATTTGGAGCTTATAAAAAATAATACCTGATACATTCTCTACTGACAAAACATAAACAGAATAACACATAAAACAGAATAATAGAACAGTAACGGACAGACAAAAATCTTTACCAAAAGATAAGTTACCCTCCGGATAAATAATTAAAAGGGCTAAGAGAATACTTTTAAATTAGAAGGGTGGACAATGCCAAAAAATCCCACAGAGAAGTTAGCAGCTATATCCGCAAACTAATAGAACAGCAGCTATGAGAAATCACGTTAAGTAAAACTTTAAAGAAACAGAGTGATTGTGGGAGGCTAACAATTTCTGTTAGTCTTAATAATAAGAGCACAGCAGAAGAGTATCTGAATAGTGAAATTAATAATGTTGGTGAATGGATATATAGCAAAGGATATGGGAAAAACATAGAAAATCACGTTACAAAAGTTATCAAAGTGTGATCAAACTCCTCTGACAAAAGGCAACATGTCTAGAGAACTTCAAAGTAAAGTTTTAAAAACCTCCATGATAACCGATATTTTTTAAAAATTTTCTTATTATTTGGAACAAACACACACAAGGAAAACTGAAGATAAATATTCTATGTGTATGAAAATTAACTAATGTACGCAAAGAGGGTTCAGCACAGTGTAAAGTTTTATCGGTTTTATTCCAGGAAGTCTACTAATGTAATGCATCAACAAAAATAAAGTCCACACTCATTTCTCATAAAAATATCTTATTATGAAAACTTACTGAATAACTCTACTTATAAAAAACTTAAGTGCTTATCAACCTTAATGGTAAAAATTTTAGTACCATTTTTATTAAATTAAGGAATAAGACAAGGATGTCAATTAAGATCATCTCTATTCAAGCCACTAACATGTGCCATAGCTAGTGAAATAAATAAGAAAATGAGTTATAAATCTCTATATTTGTAGATGATAGAATTGTCCAGTGATAAAATAATCAAATTGATTAACAATTTATAGGAACTATAAAGAGCACTCATTAATATTACTACATGCAAGAACATTGTATAAAAACATAGGTCTTTCCTTATATCAATTAGGACTATTTAAAAAATGTGAAGGAGTCCAAGAAGATGATGTAAATGTACTTTTCCTGTAATGTACAACTGTTCCTCCCACTAAGTACAACTAACAGTCTGTACATTATATATAAAACAAACTTAAGAAGACACTGAAAGATGGAGGGAAGTCAGACTGACTCAGCATAATGACCTAAAGAATAACAAACATGGTATTGAGTTCCCTGGAATTCCTTCTGGCCTCATTTATCTTAGACTTTGAGCTTAAGAAGCCAACAATCTGAAAATGCCAATAGGTGCGGACAAAAAATTCCAAGAAAAATCTTCTCTCCCTAGCTAAAAGACCATGAAAGGAACAACCTAGCATGACAGAAAACTTCTCAATGACTGCTCTACTCCAGCCAAACACCCCAGAAAAAAACTGTAGCTCCAAATCCACCTATGCCAGCAATGGCTGAGTAGGGAGTCTAGACTTACATGTTTGCAAGGTAGTAACAAAATGACTCAACATTCTTGCTGGGATCATGTCAGAGAGGATCCAGGTTTGAACCATGACTTTCATCCCTGCCTTCTCATGATAACAAGGCTCCCTATCTCTGCAATGTCCATGGGACTACATGGGAAATCTGAACTTCCATCCCTACCTGCCCAGAATGAGGTACTCCTTTGCCCTCCACACTGGCCTATTGGAGGTGAGGACTTGTACCATTGACTAGTGATAACGAGGGCACCCCCACTGTGGTGGGTGTGGAGACCGGGTAGGGACTGCAACTACCCCCTCTACACCCCTTCCCCTGAATAACTAATGATGTTATAATGAGCTGATGGTAAAATTCATCGGGACGAGCCAAAGCCAAAACAATCTGAATAAAGGAAGCAGATGGCAGGGGTTGAAAGATGAGGGAACAAGCTCTGATTTTAAAGTTCTCATAATAAGCATAGTGCATGGTATAGGGAAGATGATAAGTGAGGTAACCGCTCTTGCCTGTGACGTGCTACAGTCTCCACAGATGCTACAGAATTTTTCTAATATTTCTAATAAGTTTTGAAAGCTTAACATATGGTAAAACTGAGTAATGGACACACTATTTTAAAAATGGTACTAAGGAAATAGGTTATCTGGAGGGAAAAATATAAAATTGGTTCCAGATTTACACCATACCAAACAAAATCAATTCCATGTGGAACCAAGACTTAAATGTAAAAGGCACAATTTTGGAAACTTAAAAAGAAATTATAGAATATCTATGACCTTGAAACAACAAAGGGTTTCTTAATACAAATTGAGTACACCGTATTTTTTTAAAAAATTAAATTTAGAATAACTATATTTAAGACCATGTTCTAAGTACCTAAGGCATTATAAATAATGTAATAAGGTATAAAAAATAAGCCAGGCTCTTTTATGTAATTAATAAAAATGTTATATTCAAGAAATATAAAGAAGTCCAAAAACTCAATAAGAAAAAGAAATATTCCAATAAGAAAATGCAAAAAAGATATGGGTAGACAATTCAGAAAAAATGAAATATGAAATATATTGATATATAAAATACATACAAATATGAAATATATTCATACCATAAGATATTAGGGAAATGCAAATAAAAGTAATAACAATGTACCATTATGCAATCATCAGATTCACAAAAAATTAAATGGTTATCCATTATCAATCTTGGTGATCATACAGAGAAATGACAATTCTCAAATTACTAGTTGGGTTATTAATTGAGATAACCACTGTAAAGAGGTATCTTTTAAATTTGAAGATTTATAAACCCCAAATTTATATACTTTAAGTAACAACTCCCTCAAATTCATCTGTAGTCATGCACCATTGCTGACCTGCCCTAAATTGGAAACAACCTAAATTTCTATTAGTAGGAAAATAAATAAATAAGTTGTAACATTTTCAGACTAAAGACTACCTGACAACTAAAAAAATGGGTTAGAGCTACTTTTATGACAATTGATATACTGCAAACATAATTATAAGTGAAAATGAACTTGTGTTAGTACTCTATATAGAGTTCAAGAGCATGTAAACCATTGCTAAAAAATACTAGACTTGGTTTATAGGCATCTAAACATAAATTACATTTATAATAACATACATAGGAATGATAAATTACAAACATAGGACTGTGATTACATCTATAGAGAGAAGGAGGTAGGGTAATGAAATTGGGAAGATATACACAGTCAGCTTCAAAGGAATCTCTAATGCTTCTTTCAAAATTAAAATAGGTGAAATAAATTTGATACACAGATAACAAGTACCAAAACTAATTGGTAGGTACATATATGTTTATTATATTATTCCTTATACTTTTCCATGCTTTGCCATTATCATAATAAAAAATTAAAATACCTAGCCATGTGATAAAACAGTGAGAAAAAACACTTGTAATTTGTAAATATTTTTAAAGTAATTTTTAAGAACTTAATGTTGATGCTTCTCCAAATCCATTGCCAAACTAAAAAACTGAAAGCAAGTTTGCATATAGATTTTAGGTGTCTACTCTTACACTTAGTAGTAATGCAATGTCACAGGGCATTTTAACACAATGTAATTAAATGTTTGGATTTTAAAATTACAAAAAAACTTCTATTCAGGTTGGAGTGGGGTGCATGACTGAGTACACCTTGTCATAATAGTCTACACCGTCTTCCTGGAATAAGAGGCATTGGCAAAAATAGAATGATAATAGAATACTTTAGAAAACTATAGAATAGCTTTGAATAGCTTTATTATACTAGATTCTACTCATTGATTTTAATGCTTGCTTTTCATATTTTCTAGCTAGGTACATTATGTTAATAACATATTTCCAGATAGTGGTTATTTTGAAAAGAAGACAATTTAGGTATGTTAAACATCTTTTTAAAAAGTAATCCTCAATATAATGTATATAAAATTGTTTCAGATAAGATCATTTTAAAAACTGTATTAATATCTTAACATAATACCTGCCAATAAATATTGATGTTAATAAATACTTGGTCCTTAATAAATGCTTGATAAAAATTAAAGTGTGTTTTCTTGTTTGATTTTACTTTAGCTGTTCTATTAGGTGTGTAGTGATATATCATTGTAGTTTGATCTGCATTTTCTAGATAGCTAATGATATTGAATGGGTGCTTTTCTGCTTATCTACCATCCATATCTCTTTTTCCATAAAATGGGTTTTTGATCATTTTTAATGGGATTTTATTTTTTATTTATTTTTACCATTGAGTTTTGAGAGTTGTTTATATATTAACACAAGACTGCTGGTTTGAAAACAGTTCCCTGAACATGGAAAGCAAAGAGAGACCAAAGAGGCAGAACATCTCTGTTTGGTAATGGTAAATGGTGGTTTTAATAAGCAAGGGAATTTACATAGGAGGTGTGCCTTGGGTGGCTGGGAGACAAGTATATCTCCATACCTGCGTGCCTCAATCTTAGAAATTTAGATAGAGGTGTTAACAGTGTTCACTCACATGTATCAATCATCCAGATGGCCTCAACAACACATTGCTCTCTCAAGACTGTGTCCTCAGAATGGCTCCCATTGCCAAAATGTGGGTAGAATGTATTTTGTAAGGATGAGGGAGAGACTGAGGAGCCTCCAGTTGCCTGGGTTCAGCTCCTGGGTTAACGGGTAGTCACATCCTCTTGATGACCTTCTTCAGCAAAGAACTTTCTCAGATATGTTATTTGCTAATATTTTCGTCCATTGTATAGTTTTGTCTTTTCATCCTGTTAATAGGATCTTTCACAAATCAAAAGTTTTTAATTTTAGTAGTGTCTACTTTATCACTTTTTCCTTTTATGGGTTATGATTTTTACAGTCAAATCTGACAACTCTGTTTCCCTAGATCCCCCCAAGTTCCTTTTGTTTTTTTTCTTAAAGTTTTATAATTTTGTGTTTTATATTTCATGATCTATTTTGAGTAATTTTTTAGAAGGTGTGAGTTTAGGTCAATTCCATCTTTTTACCTATGAATGTCCAAATACCCCATCACCATATATTTAAAATGCTTTTTCTTAACCTATGAATGTCCAAATACCCCTCCATTGGATTGCTACAAAATCACCAAAATAATGATTTCCATGTTGATCAATAGAATGGGGATCTTTTCATCTTCATCTTACCTTTTAGCTGCATTTGACAGGATCCATTTTGTCCTTCCTGGAATACGTTGCTTCTTTTTCTTCCATTAGTCTAATCACCCTCTGCAGATTTTACTTAGACTTCTCTATTTTTTCCACCTGTTTCCAGTTTGCCTTCCTTTACTTGTTCTTTAAATTTTGAGTCTCTCCCTCTCTACATGATCAAACACGTGGCTTCAACTACCATCTGAATCCTGGTGCTATGGGAAAAAAAAATTTACCTCTTACAACACCTGACTTGTTTTTTTTAAAGATGTCAGGCTCCTTCTTGCTTCCCTGCCTTTGCACTTGATGTTCCCTCTGCCTGGGATTCACTTTTAGTAGAGTCCTCATTGGACTGCCTCATTTCTTTTTTCTTTTTTTTTTTCTAATGTTTATTTATTTTAAAGGAGGAGAGAGAGAGAGAGCACACATGAACATGGGAGAGGCAAGAAGATCTGAAGTGGGTTCTGTGCTGACAGCAAAAAGCCCCATGTGGGGCTCAAACTCGTGAACCAGGAGATCATGACCAGAGCCAAAGCTGGACACTTAACTGACAGAGCCACTCAGGTGTCCCTGCATCATTTCACTCAGATCCTCTCTACAATATCACTTTCTCATAGATGCCTTGTTTGATTAGCTCTTTTTTAGATTACCCACCCTTAACGTTGTTGCTCTGTTTCCTTTGTTTTTCTTCACAGCAGTTTTCTCTCATGTTTTATTATAGATTTGTTTGTCTAGCTAGAATATAGACTTCATGACGAGATGGAGATTGTTGTTCAGCAGTGTGTTTACAGTGCCTGACACATAGTAGGCACTTAGTGAATATTTGTTAACTAAGTACTTGTGACATAGCAGAAAAATATGAGCATTGGCATCTGCAGACAGATCCTGGATATGTTTATTCATGCCCAAGTTAACTTGAATAAGTTTCTTATGTTCTTATTTCACATCTGCAACAGAGTTACTATGAGGAATAAATGAAATGACTCTTGGCAGAGCACAGTGCCTAATACTCAGTAAACACATAATAATCCTTTTTTTTCTTCTCGCTGAAAAAATCTTTCATCCCTTCCTTCTATTAACAGTAATTCCAAGAAAAATGAGAAGGCTATGGCTCCCTTTCTCACAAAAAAAAAAATCTTAGCTTTGATTAATAGTGGTATATAGCTCTGTCAACTACACATTTTTATTTAATATTCTTCCTAAGTCTCTTAATGTTGTCAGTCTGTGCAACTATGAGGGTGTAGAAAACTGTCTGTCTGGAATAACTTTTTAAAATTATCCTAATCTTTTTTTTTTGATGTTTACTTATTTTTGAGAGAGAGCACAAGCCAGGAAGAGGCAGAGAGAGAGGGGACAGAAGATCCAAAGTGGGCTCTGTGCTGACAGCAGAGAGCCCAGTGTGGGGTTTTACCTCCCAAACCATGAGATCATGACCTGAGCTGAAGTCAGATGCCTAACTGACTGAGCTACCCAGGTGCCCCCCTAATCCTTCCTTTTTAAGGCTTTCATAGAGTACTCCAGGCATTGATTCTGGTATTCCAAGTAATAAATGATTCTTCAGGCATATTATCCATACCCTTTAGAATTTTATCATTAACTAGTACATTTTTTGACCTTTCATTTTCTGTGGTTGAAGCTTACTGATCCTTTTGGTCCCTTTTGCTCATATTATTTGTTCTTCTCTAGAAGTTATCTTCTTTCTGCTTTGGTATATCTTTCTCGTGTTGTGACTAGAGCTGCATGGAGCTTTCTGGTATAAAAGCTTTTGTTTATATCAGTTATTCTCAAAGAGGAATAGGGTGGGTGTGAGGGAAACAGCAGGGCATGGTTTTTATTTTCCAAAACAATTGTTATAAATGTGGCCTCCTTCTATACCCCAACTTCTACTTCATTCTCTTTGAGTACACCTATTTTTGAAATAAAGGATTTTTTTCTCATTATGGGTTATTTTCTTGTCCCTTATCTGACAAATATTTGTGGATAGTCTTTGAGCTGAAGCAGCCCATTGCTTCATTGTCTTTCAATTCACTTTCCCCAGATGACAATGGGGAGCTCAGAGCTTCCATCAAACACATAGGGTGCATATTACATTACTCATTGTGAAATTGTCTATTTTTCTGTCCCACTCACAACCACATATCTCTCCACTGTAGAAACAGAGATCAGAGCCAAGCCTGTAAGTATTGATAGATGAATCCTTCTGATCTTTGCAAATGCTATCATTTAGTTATCTTACCATTATGGTTTAATAGTGGCTCTCCATTTTATTCCAGTTCAAGTGCAAATTGATATAGGCTTATATTACAAAACTTCCACACCTAATTAGAGATCAACTGGCCAAACTTAGGCCCTTATTCTGCTCCATATTATTCCGTGCTCTGGGTAAATAAGATTAGTATTTGCTCATGAATGACACCATACCCTCTTCCCTTTTTATACCTTTAGGTATGTTTTGCCAGACATCTGTATATTTTCCTTGGTCTTTACTAATTAGGGTCTTCTTCATCCTTTAAGGCCCAACTCAAGTGCTACCACCTCTAAATAATTCTGCTTATTTTAACCTGCTTCACTACTTTTTAAGTCTCTTTAGATATTTTTTTATCCACACATAAGGTTTTAGATGGCTCTTCTATTCAATTCTAAGTTTCTTGAGAAAATAGATGTATGGCACTTGTGTGATAGATATTTGTTGAAATAATAAATAAAACAGCCCTTAGAGTTGGAATTCATTGTGTTAAAGAAAGAAGAGAAATAAAACAATCAAGTGACTTGATAATTATTTTTGACTGAACACCAATTTGACATTCGGTGCATAAGCATCATGCTTACTGCCACTGAGCACATGGTAGAGGGCTGTGGTTGGTGAGTTGTCCACTAGCCTTGGCTAGTGGACCCCTATCTATATAAACTTGATAAAAGTAAATATGCTCTAGTTCAAGCCCCACACAGGGCTCTGTGCTGACAGCTCAGAGCCTAGAGCCTGTTTCAGGTTCTGTGTCTCCCTCTCTCTCTCTCTCTCTGCCCCTCCCCTGCTCACACTCTATCTCTGTCGCTCAAAAAAAAAACAAAAAAAAAACAAAACTTTGAAAAGTAAATATGTTCTTTAAGCATGACCAGTAATTTTAATATTTCTTCTCTTTCCATGGCCATTTTCTACTTCCTCAGTTAGATTCATGCAGAAACACAGCTCTCTACACCTTGTCACTAGTATTTCAATAAGTAACTTTTAATATAGACTATTAAAAATAATTTACAGTTTAAGTCATATTACAAGTATTTCTAAGAGACTGTAATCCTTCCTGTTAGCAGGATAAAATCAATAGAAATATTAACATCATAATCTTTCATTCTGGATGCCTCTCCTCTTGGTAATATTAAAGCTTTCCATTGAAATTGAAAGTTATTTTAATAAAGTAGAGAAATTCTTCAAGGTGTTAAGAAAGGATATTTTAAAAAATATCCCAGTAGAGATATTTTGGCTATTTTTGTTGAAAAATAAAACATGAAGTGAGAAGGTAAAATTTCCTAACAAAAGAAGTACTTTAGTATAAAAATTCTCCTTAAATTTATAGCACATTATAATGTCTAAAGCACTTTCACAATTATTATTTCATTCAAGTCTCAAGAAACACTAGAAGGCACATAGGAAAATTATCGTCCTCACTTTGCAGCTGAGGAAAATGAAGTTAGGAAATGCTTAACTAATTTTCAAATGCCACACGGTCACTTAGTGGCAAATTATACTTCAGTAGGAAGGATTGTTTATAGATACCCAGCAAACATTAAAAATACTGCCTGCAATCCTAGAGGCTATGTGAGCTTTCTCCACCCTGTCTCCTAAGGTGTATCACTGAATGATTCTCTTCCTCTGGCAGGCTACCCAATAAGTCCTGCGTGAGAGGGAACTTCCAGGGATTTATACACTCCCCTATCCCAGAGAATTGGCTGGGTAGCCATCCTCAGATTAATGAAAACTATCACTCTCTGGTGATATCATTCAATGAGCAGTTATATGTTCTTCTAACCCATACCCCAGGTCTACAGATCTGTCATTCACATTTGGTCATCCCTTCAGGGGACAACCATGGGACTGCATTCTCTTTTCTGTTGGTAATATATAATAATATGTTCAGTGAATTATTTATTTAATGAAAATCTAATAGCGTATTATCACCTTGAAGTCTAGATTAGGAAATGTATATTCATCTGTTATATCAATTTCATTAAGAGTCTCAGATATTAGTCCCAGCTCTGCCACCAACTCTTCTGGGCTTTATTTTGCTCATGTCTAAAATGAGGAGTTTGAATACTACATGGCAATGAGAAACAATGAAATCTGGCCATGTGTAGCAACATGGATGGACCTTGAGGGTGTTATGCTGAGCGAAATAAGTCAGGCAGAGAAGGACAAATATCATATGTTTGCACGTATAGGAGGATTAGGAGGAACTTGACGGAGGAACAAGGGGGAGAAGAAGGGCGGAAATGGTGGGGGAAAGGGAGAGAGGCAAACCATGAGAGACTTTTGAATGCTGACAAAAACTGAGGACTGATGGATGTGGGGGGAGGGGGGGATGGGCATGGAGGAGGACACTTGTGGGGATGAGCACTGAGTGTTATGTGGAAACTAATTTGACAATAAACTATTAAAAAAAAAAAGAAATATAAAAAAATAAAATAAAATGAGGAGTTTGACCCTACCAATAATTATGGAACTTTGCTGTTTCTAAATGTTTTAGAAACATTATATCATGGGTTATTCATAATCATTCTATGAGGTAAATGAAATGTATTATAAATTGCACTTGACAGGAAAGAAATATTAAACTTCAAGAGGTTATGTGACTACCCAAGGCCATGCAACTGATAAATGGAGACGCAGGGCCAAACCAGAGATTTCTAACACATTTCTAAGTCTAAAAATCCCCAATCTATTCAGCCTCGAAGTTTTCTATCAATGCACTTACATAAAATATGATACTTTCTATCATCTTTAGAAACATTAGCTAATCAAAAGGCCACAACTTAACAGTGTATAAACTGAACACACTAAACTACTGAACCAAGGATTTTCCATTTTTCTCATGTGTTGTCCTGGTGGCATGTGGACAAGGCAAGCAAGCTCCCTGCAAAGTGGATAAAGCATTCCAGGAAAGAAGAATCACTTGATGCAACTGAGGAAGGACTGGTCCTGATGAATTTGAGATAAAACTCTTAACATGCCTTTGCAGATCTTCTCTAACAACGCTCATCTTGAAAAGTAATTCCTTGTCTCGAAAGGAATGAGTCCACATAGTCCAAAAGCCTCTGGGTCAAGAATCTCTCATGTAAATACTTGTTTAAACCATTTTACAAATAGGCATTATTTGTTCAGTGTCATTTAATTCTCTCCTGAGGTCACTGTTCATTATAAGTGGTATGTTGGGATTGGCAAACGCTATTAAGACAGCTCACAACTATTAAGCCTGAGGTCAGTGGACAATGTATGTTCTGACTTAAGTCAGTGGGAACCAAGAGTATTACAGTTCAGCAGATGTTCTCACAGCAGAACATTCTGTGAATGCAAAATGCCACAGTTCATTTTGTGTGTTTGAAGGGCAAGTGTCCGTAACTGGCAGAAATATTTTTCTGACAATCAGGGATGAAAGTTTAAAAATCATATGCAAGTAGAAACTCAGAAAGTGCTGAAGGAGATCCCTTATGAGTTTGGTTGGAGACACCTCAGTAGGGGAGAGTAATGGAGGCTTAGCCATAGCTAGACATGCTGGGTTTGTGATATGGAAAAACTTCAGCCTTCAATACACTGATTTCGTGCCAGCCACAATCATCCTACTCAGCTTGTGAAAAAAGAAGAGTTTTGATTCAAGAGATGCAAAAAGGCTTTCGAAAGACTTTAATGTAGTTGCTACTTTCTATTAATGTGTAAGTTCAGTATGGAACAGAGAAGAAAGGAGAAAAGGCACAATTGTATTGTGAATTGATAACCTGCTATAGTTTTACTTACTCATTAAAAAGTAATAGGACATTTTGTAGTCCACATATGAAAGTTACTCATTCCTAGCATTAGAGCAGCAGACAATCCTGTGATAAAAATGTCTGACAAGTTTCAATTCATGGCAAACATAGATAGAGGATAAGAACGCTCAACAATGGAGAGTCTTTTTCCTTAAAAAAAAAGTTTAGAATGAATGACCTAAAAATGCTGTCCTCTAAAAATTCCCATTCCTAAATTTCTATAACATTTCAGAGAAAATGTTTAGTTTTCCTACATTTATGAAATTACTGACCTTAACATGAAGCCATATTCTATAAATGATGCTCTTTTAAAAAAGAGGCAGACATTTGTAATGTGTTGTTTTGCGAGAATCCTTGGACTAAAACTCAATGAAACTGGCACGTCTCCATCCTTCCTTTTGAAGCAGGCCAGAAAGGCGAGCTGCAATGCTACACTTCTCTCTTGGCTTCAAACTCTAGAAATAATCATCAAAACCACACCCAGATCACTTGTTCAGTCATGTAGAGAAGAACTTGAAAAGAAAAAGAAAATGTTGCCTCCCATATTGTGCTCCAATGACCAGGAGAGTGGATTTCCAAATCCCACTTAAGTATATTATGATCACAGGAGCTCCACATATCCTTTATCAGGGGGGCCAAACTTTCCTAAGACTGGACTTGAAGTTCTGACCCTTCCTTCCCATAAGGAGGCAGATAAGGTGTTGTTTTTGTTTGCTTTTGGTTTTGTTTTGGCAGTAATGCCAAGAAAACTCAGGTAGAGTGGGTGTGGTAATTTAGATTATAACTCCTCTCAGAAATTCATCTACCTGCAGAGATTCTTTCTAATTACACAACTGTTCTCCATACGTCTATGCTTAAGTGTCGAATTTATGGAGGTATCTTTCAATCCTTAACCATTCAGCAGGTTTTTGTGGACTCATTCTCATTCTTATAAAATGTGTGATCTGTATTCTGGATTTACCTTTGGGGAAACCAGGAAAAGGGAAGTTACTTTCTCCCTTTACACATTTTCTCACCTTACAGACAGGAATGATAGTGTATTTTTCTCTACTGGTGTCTCAGAGCATGTAGATATCTGGATAAGGAATAAGACAAAGGAGATGACATCACACTGGAAAGCAGTAAAGGCAACAATGTGATTTGGTAAGAAAATACCAAATTTAGAGTTAGATGTTGATGGTAAAGCATTTTAGTACAACTCACTACTAGTGCTGTGGCTTTCAGTTACTAACTTCTTAAGCCTTTATTTCTTCATCTGAAAAATGGAATTAATACATTTGCCTCCATGTTACTGTGAGAAGCAGACATTATATATGTTGAGGGCCAAATACAGCGCCAGACCCAGAATAGAAATTCAGTAAATTGTGATTACTTTCAACTTTAGTCTCAGATTGCTCATAAGAATATTCCCACAGATTATATGTAATGATCATGGCTAGTCTTTATTGAGCTCTTCATATAAGAAGAGCAATGTCCAAAATACATGCTTTAGTCTCATTTAATTCTAATCATATGGCCTGAATATTTGATATTATTATTCCAAACTTACAGACATAAAAATTAGGACCTGTCCAGGTCAAGTAATTTGTCCATGGTCAAACAATGGAAAACAGATAAGTGAGAATTCAAACCCAAGTCTGACTCCAAATCTCATGCTATCTACTAGTAATCCTATAAGGGTTCTGTGGTTAAGTGCAACCCAAGAGACATGCTACATTTTAACTACCTAGCCCCATCAAGTAATGGAATAAAACAAAGCATTTGGGGTGCATATGTTGATGGTGACTGCTGATAATTTTTTGTTTGTTTGTTTGTTTTATTTATTTCTAGGAGAGAGAGAGAGACAGCGTGAGCAGGGGAGGGTCAGAGAGAGAGGGAGTTGCAGACTGAAACAGGCTCCAGGCTCTGAGCTGGCAGTCAGCACAGAGCCTGACACGGGGCTCGAACCCACGAACCG